>NW_008342123.1:555399-582294 GCF_000622305.1 Nannospalax galili | reverse complement strand
CCCTCTGCTGGCCTCTGTGGGCACCTGTACTCACATGCACATATATGTACATAATTTTAAATAAAATATATATTTAAAAAATTTTATATAGATTGGAGAGTCTCATGAGATAGAGATTAAATGAAAGTAATTGAGTGAAAGAATGAAAGGAAATGATAACACTTAGAAAAACAGTAAGTGATAAAGTGATACTTTGGCAAGAGCTGGTAGAAATAGGGAGGGACTCATACAGGTATCTGGGGTGGAAGCATGCCAAGCAGAGGGAAGTTCCCATGTAAAGGCCTGGGGCCTGCCTCCTAAGGGGAGAGTTAATGGCTAAAGTTCCAGGAATTTTGTCAACTGTTTAATGCAGTCATTATGCAATGCTTATGTTATATAAGCTTATATTTAAATATCACATCACAGAGAAAGATTATATATTCCCTGACAATTTGGCTACATGTGACTGTCATCCGAGGTCTTCCGTGGGTGTGTGTAGTGGAAATGTTATGTCATGGTTTGTTACTAAGCATTTCTTCTCAGCTCTGTGTTTGATGATGTCATGTTGGCAGCCTGTTCCATTTTGCTTCTCTATCATTGTGATAAAACACTGACCATAAACAACATGGGGAGGAAAGGGTTCATTTCATCTTACACTTCTGAGGAACAGTCCATCATTGAGGGATGTCAGGCAGAAGCTCAGGACAGAAACCTGGAGGCAGGAGCTGGAGGAACAGAGACCACGGAGTAAAACTGCTTACTGGCTTGCTCCTCTGGCCTGGGCTCAGCCTTCTTTCTTATACAACCCAGGACCACCTGCTCATGGATGACAACGCCCACAGTGGACTGGGTCTTCCAACATCACTCAACGTTCAAGAAAATACCATACAGATATGCCCACAGGTCAATCTGATAGAGGAAATTCCTCAATTGAGGTTTCCTCTTCACAAGTATGTCAAGTTGATACCTGAAGCCAGCCATGACACAGCCCAAAATCAGCCATGATGACAATATTTACACTGGGGAAATAGCAGGACTCCCACTTTGGGGTTTAGGAGTCAGCCATAGTTCTTTCAAATGCTCCACCCTGAACTTGAAGCCCCTGGGAAATATCATGATCTTAAGCATAGAAAGAAGACCCCAACAATCATCACCTTTTAAAAGATTCTCAACAATGTTATTAAGTAGAAATGGTTATCATCCTCATCTTGTGGAAGGGGATGCTAAGAGATTTAGTAACTTATTGCTGCATAGTATATTGAGTCCAGGTGTTGTCTGGTTTTCCCTGGGGAGATAACAAACAGTTATTCACCCCAGGTAGGGTACTGATGACAGACCGAATAAATTAGTTATTGCATGGTGAGTCAGTGAGTTTATTGGGGTTATGGATGAGTCAAAGGCAACTGTGTCAACTGAAAAGCCAGCCTCAGCATGGCTGACAGCTCAGGAAATTTGTATTCCTGGAGCTGCCTGCCCAACTTTTTCAGGCAGTTCCACACAAGAGTCTCTGGATCAATTGCTACTGGTTATGTAAACCTGGGGGGGGGGCGGAGCTTGTGAATCTTGTATCTCTGAGTCTTGTGAGTTTTGATTCCTGAGCTTTGCAAATGTCTTTAGCTTCTTGTGTCTTACAGGCCTCCGTCCTCCCTCCTCCTTTATAGGAGGAAAAGTTTCAGAGGAAAAGCCTAAATGCACCAGACAACTGTCTCTTGAGCCAGACAAGCTTATGCTGGGCTGAGGAGATTGGCAAAGCTCAGGTGTTTAAGGATAGAGATCATAGTGATGGAAAGGGCTGAGGTTAGTGGAGAAAAGCCTGGTAGAGGGAACAGTTCTTACAAAGGGTAGAGAACAGGGAATTTTCAAGGAACAAGTGGCTTCCTCATCCTTGAATGCTTCAAAGTGATAGACTTCCCAAAATTTTGTATCTTCAGTTTTGTTTGGTCTGTTGGGCCTTTGCTTGGTGATCTGATCCATGGGTTCACTGCCTGAACTTGGAGACAGGTGGAATCCAAAGTATCTGAGTTAAAGTGTGAGGGGGATAGGTGTCATTGTTGGCTACAGTTGTCAACTTGACACACCTGACAAGAGGGAACCTCAATTGGGGAATTTCCTCTCAGATTGATCTGTGGAAATATCTTCAGGGCATTTTTTTTATTGCTGAGTGATGTGGGAGGACCCAATCCAGTGTGAGTAGTGTCACCCCTGGGCAGGCAGTGTATAAGAAATCAGGCTGAGCATAGGCTAGAGGAACAACCAGTAAGAAACTTTCTTCCATGGTCTCTGTCTCAGTTCCAGTCTCCAATTTCCTGTCCTAGGTATCTGCATGGCTTCCTTTAAAGATGGACTGTGACTTGGAAGTAAAAGATGTAATAAACATTTTCTTCCCCAAGTTGTTTCTGATCATGCTGTTTTATTAGGGCAACAGAGAAACAAACTAGAACAGTAGGTGATCTGGCTGAGGGAATCTGACTTGAGACTAAGCCTTTTCCCCAGATCTTCTCCCAACATTCCCAGGTAACAAGCCTGAAGGCAGTTAAGGATAGGAAAAGCTATGCATGGATCTCTGGTCATTCTTTTCAGCAGCTCAGAATCTGCTGTCCTGGTCACTCTCGTGAGATTGATGAGATCCTGAGCATCTCTGAATCACCTATCATGTTCTTCCACATTCTTTGTAAGAGCATCTATACTATAAATTCCTCCAGAATGACAAATTACTTTTTCTGAATTCTGAATAGAGCCCACCTCCTTTGCAAGAAAAAAATTCATGTCTACAGATAGGCTTGTTTGCCTTTTATCTGCAACGGTGAGCTCTATAACCTAACTATTGACATCCTGGGAATTGCACCCTGTAGTTTTAATGTAGCTCCGTGTAAAGATTTACAGAGAACAGAAAGGCCCCAGTGGAAATTTCCATTGAGGTTAGTGGAAACCATTCTTCCTGGAAAAATGCTCTCTTGGACAAGGTGTTGCAAATATTTTTCTTCTCCTAGAATCTTAAAGTGAAAACTACTATGAGAAGTGATTCAGGGACTCTAGTTTCTCTAGAGGGTTCTGCAGGTTTGGAAGATTGGAGGGCTTTGATTTGTTTTTTGTCTTGTTTATACAGGGTTTCCTATACTCCAAGCTGATCTGGAACTCATTATGGAGCTGAGGATGACTTTGAACATCTGAACTTCCTGCCTCCACCTTCTAAGTGCTAGGATTATAAGCAATGTACCCCATGTTATGTGGCTCTGAGAATTAAACTCAGGAGTTTGAGAATGCTAAGTTAGCACTAGACCAACTGAGCTGCATCTCCAGCAGATATGCAAGATCTTGACAATACTGATTCCTCTGTCAAGAAACACATGCTCTCCAAGACTGAGAATCAGGTTTGAGAAATGAATGGACTCAGGTTCATATGTGTTTGAACATCACAGGGGACAGGAATGACCAAGTGCCATGCTAGTAACTACACAAATTCCAGGATTCTGACATGTCTATTTCTCAGAAACTCTGTCTTTCATTCTTGTTCAAATTGTGAAGAAGAAGGAGAAGAGGTGGGGGAATAAAAGTGACATATGCTGCCAAAAACCAGTGTGTCACAAAGTGAACTTTTGACTTTGTGGTGTGTGTGTGTGTGTGTGTGTGTGTGTGGTACATGTGGAGGCCAGAGATTGATATTGGGTATCTTTCTTGGTAACTCTCCTCTTTATTTTTAAAGACAGGGTCTTTTATTGAACCTGGAGCTCACTGATTGGCTAGACTGCCTACCCAGCAAATCCCAGGGATCCTCCTGTTCCTGTGTGCTTGGTACTGAGAGTACAGGTATGTGCTGCTGTGCCAACTTTTATGTGGGTCTTAAGGATTGAATTTGGGTCCTCAAGCACTTTACCAGCTGATCCATCTCACCAGCTCATGACTCTTTTGTGGGTACACAAAAGAAATCAATTCATAAAATAAAATACAAATATATGTTAGCAGTAAAGAGTTATCTGTTGAACAAAATAGCTGATGATGAGTATTTTAAGAAAGCAGAGGAGGGAAATAAACAAGTGGGGGAACTATACCCAGTTTTAAATATTTGTATGTGTGCTGGAGGTTTTACTCAGCTGACCAATGATTTGAGAGGTGTCACACTCTGGACTAACTGCCCTTCACGTCTTATCACTATCTGGAGTCCCTCAAATTGGAGTCCCTCAAATATCCCTAAAGTACCCTCTGGTCACCACAGGAAACATGAATCAAGGTCACATCTTTAGGGCTGGTTTCCCGGCTCCCAACTCTTGGCTGTATTTCTTGGGCTTAATGAGTATTTTGTAGACAAAGGGGGTGTTCCTTAAAACTGAAATGTCACTTGGATAAAGGATGAGCTCTTTCCACAGGCACTTCCAGCTTTCAAATGGCCCTTGAAGGTGACCTCCTGCCACAGCAGTGAGGCTCTGGGGACTCCTGGAGCCGCAAATACCAATTTAAAAGGCATAGTGTCTTCCCACGAATTTGCTGGCTGGCATGTTCTTGTACAGTTGTGTGAGATTTCTCTCTACCTTACAGCTCAGTAAAAATGCCAATATTTGCTCCAGAATTACTTCAAGTTATGTAGCATATGGATTGACATCATAGGCCACTTTTTCAGCCTTCTCTAGAAAAGGTTTTTTGCCTTCTCACCATTGAATGGGTTCCAGGAACACCACCCAGTGAGTTTCAATTTCCTGTTCTTCCATTTCTACCACTTGTGAGGAAGCTCCATGGAGGGTGCAATTGTAGAGGACCATTTCCTTGTGTGTGTGTGTGTGTGTGTGTGTGAGTGTGTGTGTGTGTGTGTGTGTGTTCATGTAGTGCGTGCATACATATGCATGTATATGTGGGGGTCACAAAATAATCTCGATGTCATTCCTTGTGTCATTCCAAAATAAGGTGCTTATCCACCTTATTTTGGGGGTGGGCAGGGTCTTTCACTGGCCTGAAACTCACCAAGTAGACTAGGCTGGTAGCCAATGAACCCCAAGGATCCATCCACCTGTTGCTACCTCCCCCCAGGTGGGATTACAAGTACGTGCCACTGTACCTAGCTTTATTTTTACATTGGTTCTGGAGAAACTTGAACTCAGGTCCTCCTGAAACCTCTTTACTGACTAAGCTGCCTCTTCAATCCATTTCTTCACTTTGTTTACAAAGAAGCCAGAGAAGATTCTCTGAGGGAAACTCACCACACTCCACTGTGTCTCCAACTCATCCATCTGGTTGGGTGGATGATGCCTTATTGGACTGACACTACCTGCAACAACTGGGTTTATAGTACATCCCTTCTCACATATCTTCATGTATTAGGAACGTCTCCACAGAATGCTGCTCCTGGAGAGAGTGCGGCAACCATGAGGGCGGGAGGCTTCTCTCCTGTGAGTGACACTCTGCTCTGGAGTGATGCCCTTCACACCTCAGTGAGTCACTTCACACCTGAGGAGAATGGGGGTCTGTTTCTACCCAAAGCTCAAATGCACTCCTGGATGGTTAGATGGCTTTTGTTCCTTTCAGTGGACCTGTCTGGCTGCCTGTCCTGGAAGCACCAGTTTCAGCCAAATTGATGAGAGACAACTTGAGGAGGAGTTTTCCTTCCCTCCTAAGAATACTCTGGAAGACAGTGTGTCTCCAAGATGGATGTGTATGTGCAGATGTTTGACCAGATATTCCTGGTGTTGCCTGTGTCAAGGAACTTTGCCTCCTGGGCACAGTTAGCACCCGCTGCCCGGCCTGTCCTCCCACTCCTCGACCTGCAAGGGCTTTCCTTTTTTCTAGAACTCCTTTGTTGTCCCATTTAGGAGGTCAAATACCTTTCCGCTACATGTTTCAAAACAGGAGTTGCATGCAGCTGACTGTAACCCCAGTGTTCAGGAGGCTGAGGTGGGTGTGGGAGGGTGGGTTGTGAGTTCCAGGCCAACCTGGGCTACCTAGTGTAAGACTAGTGGCAAAGAACCACAGAATTGGGCTGGGGAGATGGCTTGGTGGGTAAAGTGCTGCCCAAGCATGAGGGACCCGAGTTTGGATTTTCAGCATCCAAATAAAAGTTTGGGTATGGTGGCACACACCTGTGACCCAGCACTTGAGGGATAGAAAGAGGTACCCCGCCCCCAGGCTGCTAGATACCTAATCTAGCCAAAATGATGAGCTGTAGTTTCAGTGAGAGGCCCTGTCAAAGAATAAGGTCGAGAGCAGCTGAGGAAACCATTTCAGCGTCAGTCAACCTCTGTTCTCTACATGTGCCCACACAGAAGAGTACACCTGCACACATACAAAAGCATACACACGGGCACACACACACATACTCACATATTATTCACATATACACACTACACATACTACACATATATACACATATGCACAGCACACACATATGCACACATATTACACATACACTATACATACCACACACACGTACATACACAGTACACATACAACTCACACATATACCTATACTACACACACACATACCACATATACACTATGCACACATACACTCACTACACATATACTACACACATATATACAGTATGCACACATACACTACACATGCACCACATACATACAGTACACACATACTACCTACATGCATATTACATATAAGTATACACTATATAAACACATATATTACACATACATTCACACACTGCACATATACTACACATACATAAAATAGATACACAAGACAAAACAGAAGCACAGGATTGGTAAATGGAACTTCGTCCCCTGGGCTTGGGTATGGCTCTCCTCACCTTCAAGGCCCTCTGCTTCCTACCATACTTCTCCATCATGTACTTTCTCTAAGTGCTTAGATCCCAAGGACTTCTGGGACCCTCTCCATACTTTTCAAGTGTGAGCCACCCAAATTCATCCATCTTTCCTCCTATCTGTCTCTCCATCCATCCATCCATCCTTCTTTCCTTCCTTCTTTCCTTCTTTCCTTCCTTCCTTCCTTCCATCTATCCATCCATCTATCCTTCCTTCCACTTATCCATCCAGCCTTCCTTTTATCCATCCATCCATTCCATCCATTCCATCCATCCATCCATCCATTCCATCTATCCATCCAACCTTCCTTCCTTCCTTCCATTCATCCTTCCATCCATCCATTCTTCCATTCATTCACATATCCTCCCTTCCATCCATCCTTCCATTCACTCATCCTTCCATCTCTCCTTCTCTCCCTCCTTCCATCCCTCCTTCCATCCATCCTCCATCCATCCATCCATTTCTCCCTCCCCTCCCCCCATCTCATTCCTCCCTCTCTCCCTCCCTTCCCCCACTGTCCTCTCTCACCCTCCATCTATTTACTTGGCTTCACTCTCAGCAGACACTGAACCCATCTCCTCTCCTCTGTGCCAGGAATGGGGCTAAAAAATGGCACGTGCTCTCCAGGAGCCTTTGAAGTTAGTAGAGAGAAGATGTGTCAACAGATGAGTTCCAGAGGCATGAGGACAGTGGATAAAGTAGTCTGTACTGCATTCAGAGAGCATGGGCTCCGGTTCCAGGCTATCAGAGTTTCGAATCCTGACTCAACCACTTAACTTCCCTGAACCTCAGTCTGCTGTCCTGTGAAATGGAGTCCTACATCCTCTGCTTACAAGTGGCTGTTCTCCTGTTTGTTGCTGCATGGGGAGGCACTAGGGTCATTTTGCCATAGCTTGTGGTTCTGTGAGCTGCTGGCTCAGACAGGACTGGGTTGCTTGGGGTTTCTGCCCCATGTGATGTCAGCCGAGGTCACTTAGTGATATTCAGCTGACTTGGAGGGTCCCAGAGGACTTCAGGTATGCCTGATGCCAGGGCTGGGTGGCTGAGTAGATGAAACTGTCAGAGTACTCAGAAGAGGCCTCCCTCTATAGCAGTCCCCCACTAGTCACACTTCTTTTTAAAAATATTTTTATTGATTCTTTGAGAATCGTACAATGTCTTTTGATCATATTTAGCCCCCCTTCCCCATCTCTACACCCACTTTACTACCCCCTGCTTTATGTCATTTATTATTATTTTCTTTTTTTAAGGGCCTATGAAGACTAATTTGTGTTCCCCAAATATTCTTGGGTGTGAGTCCATCCCTTGGGACCTGGTCAAACTCTCAGGCATCACACCGTGAAAGAAAACTGACTCTCCCTCATCCAGCGTCTATCAGTTGCCAATAGCTTCTCATTTAGGACTGGGCTTCTTGCCTACTTCCCCCATCCATGCTGGGCTTTTGTCTGGCTTGCACATGTCTTGTGCATGCTGTTCACAAGTGCTGTGAGTTCATATGTGCATCTGCCCTGTTGTGTCCAGACAACATGGTTTCTTTTCCAAAAACCAGTTCTACACAGTCCCACCATGTGACAGCTGGCACACAGAGCTGCCAGGATTCTGGAAGAGAGGACCTGAACAACTCTCCTTGGAAGAAGTGGAGAGACCCTGTGACTCTTGCAGCCTCAGTCATAGAAAGACTAGCTGAATGGAGGGATCATAGGTAGCTGGAGCAATAGCTAAGTTGTGAAGACTCCAGGTAGGTGGGACACTGAGAAGTTAGTACCCACATCTTGTATCTTGTGATCACTGTTGCAAGAGTCCTGGTCTCCGTTCATAATTCCAAGTATATGACCAACTACTATATATAAAGCCTGTAACTGACTCCCAATGGATGATACTCACTTATTTCTAGATGTATAGGGACAGCCTGATAAGAAACACATTGGTGGGCACGTGGAGTCCTCTTGCCCCACTAGGACATGCAAGCTCAGATCCCGGCATCAGCTTGTGTGGTGTCCTGAGCTTTCCAACCCACCCCCAGCACACAGATGAGCAGGGAAGGTGCCGGCCTGGCAGGCTGCCCGGCTCCTTCGCCTGTAGCCCACCACCTAATTGGCAAGGGCCATTTCAACATCTTAGCAGAAAATGGAGTTTTTCTTTCCTTGATGCCATGATTTGACTGGGAGTTAGCAAAGCTTCAGTAGAATCCTAAATGTCTATTTAAAAAAATCAAGACTTCATCTGGGCCTGGCACGGGGCTCCCTCACTCTCTTTGTGGGAGGAAGATAAAACGCTTCCATGCGTGTCCTCCTGCCTGTGAACGAGGTCTGGTTAAACATCGCTGGTAATGGCTCTGCTAGGCCAAGGTTTTTATCTCTTCCCGGAGACAGTTCCTGCTTTTAAAGGGCTTCCATGGGGAAGAGCCACATACATGCAGAATGTGGCTGAGTAAGCTCTGAGGGGAGAGACCTCAGGGTGCATACTGCCACTGGGTGCCTGGTGCCAAGCAAGGCTCCTCACGTCCATCCCCTTCTGCAAGCCTCATCAGGTAGGACATGAGATGAGGGCTACTTTAATCCCCACTTATAGTTTAAAAATCCCTGGGGCCCAGGAAGATTGGGGGGACATCCAAGGTTGTGTCCACAGCTTGGGGAAGAGCCTAACTTTGCACTCTAATGTTTGAACTTTCACCCTACTGGGAAGGATGAGCATTTTTTCTCACCTTCCCCTCACTGCCTTCACGCCATCACAAATAGGCAAGTCCCCAGGGCTGGAGAGATGGCTTAGCAATTAAGAGCACTTGCTGTTCTTTCAAAAGACCTGAGGTGGGTTCCCAGCACCCACCTAAGGCAGTTCACAACCACCTGTAACTCCAGCTCCAGTGAGTCTGGTCTCCTCATCTGGCTTCTGTGAGCACATGCACATACATACACAGACACACAGACAAACACACACACACACACACACACACACACACATAAAACTGAACCTTAAAAAGCAAAGATGCAGGACCTGTAATGTTCCCATTCTAGAACCCTAAAACATGCCATGTGTGAACCCAAAGCCAGCAGGAACAGGTCAGGTGTACCACAGGAAAAAGAAGGTGTTTTGACAGAATTTTGAAGGGAGGTAGGAGTGAATCTTGGTGACTGCTTTTGTACCTTAAAAAAAATGTCCTCTGTACCTGAATCCTCAATCTCTTTATTTTGAAGTTGAGATTGTAGTCTATATAGGCCTGGGTCTCTGGGACAGTATCTATGATACAGCCAGAGAAGCTGCCTACAGTTACCCAACTTGTACACTGTATCAAGTGAGTGGTGCTCACAGGCTGCAGTGTAACTTGGGCCCTTCCGTGGCCTCAGATCCTACAAGAGGGGTATGAATGGAAGGGACAGGAAGAAAGGATGTAAGAGGGTAGCAACCAACAGAGGGGAAAATGGTCTGAGTCTGTGCTTTTCTAAAATCAGGAGGTCATACTATACAAAGGGGTGGTTGGGTAAATGTGTCTAGACTTTTGGAAGATCTGTGGGGCTTGTGACTGATCCCATTCATGGCCCACATTTGATCATTCCTGGAGGGATTAGTGCTGGCTGAGGACAAAGTGGTCTACTGTGGGGGGGAGGTCAGGGGGGCACTTTGATGTGGAACCCCATACTTCTCAGACTGGGGTACTCTGTGGAGGAGATGTATCTCCTTCAGACTGGGGCAGCCTGAGGACAGGCTGTATCTCCCTCAGCCCGGGGCTCCCTGAAGAC
This sequence comes from Nannospalax galili, assembly GCF_000622305.1. NCBI lineage: Eukaryota > Metazoa > Chordata > Mammalia > Rodentia > Spalacidae > Nannospalax > Nannospalax galili. The sequence continues at coordinate 571,813 of NW_008342123.1, read as the reverse complement.
AGGCCGTGTCCCCCTCAGACTGGGGCACCCTGAGGACAGACAGTGTCTCTCTCAGACCGGGGCTCCCTAAGGATAAGGAGAAAGCCATGGGTCCCCAGTGTCATTAATACCCCTGTTCTGAGCAATACTGTTTCCAGGATAATCCCACATGAACAGATAAGGGACTGAGTCTGAGACAATGTGAGTTCAGGCCCAGCAGGTAGATCAGAGCAGGACAAGAGCCACACCCTCAGGTTGACCACCACCACCACCCTCACCACAGAAGCCCAAGTCTTGTCAGAGTGACCTCAGGAGCAGGCCAGTGGATGGTGGAAGGAAAGGAAGGATGTGCCTAACTCTGTTGCTGCTCTCCACAACCTGTAATTAATCATTGCGATTAACTCCACACACTGGGCTAATACGAATCTTGCACACTCAGGGCTAGTTGGTAGCTACACCTTCCCCTTTTGATGGATAATCCCAGGCAGTGCAATGTGCTGTGGGGAGAGGCAACTACAGCTTCCTGGGCAATTTGTATGACATTTGGAAGCTGAGCTCGGGTGGGCAGAGCCTTCTACCTGGGGCTGAGAAGCAACGCTACAAGTCTAGAGTCCTGGGTCATGTGTTGGCCTAGCTCTATTTAACCTTTGATGTTTTATACTCCTTTCTGGGACAGGTTAGTCCCTGCTCTCTGTTTTCGTATAGGATGGAGGGGAAAGTGAGCTGTCTCTTCCTTCTCCTTGTCCCTGAGGGTTGGTTTATTCCCACCATCAGGGGGACCCTGGCCTCTGTCTATCCATCTCTCTCAGGCTACAGATGAGTTCTGGAACATCAGGCCCCAAGAGGTCAGGGGTAAGCAATATTGTAGACTCTAGGGGAAGGAAAAAAAAATAATTCCTGGGAGGAATTTGGGGTGAGTAACTCACAAGGGTAGTCTCCTAGTTTGCTTTCTATTGCTGTAATAAAATACTCTGACCACAACCAACTTGTGGAGGAAAGGAATTATTTCATCTTACAACTCCCAGGTCACAGTCCATCACTGAAGGGAAGTCAGGGCAGGAACCCAAGGCAGGAGCTGAGTGGAATCATGGAGGAACGCTGCTTACTGGCTTGGTCTTCTGGCCCATGCTCAGCTGGCTTTCTTAAGCAACAGAGGCCCACCTGCCCAGGGGTGGCACCACCCACAGTGGCCTGGGCCCTCCTACATCTCTCAACAATCAAGAAATTGCCCCACAGACATGGCCAATCAAAGAGGAAACTCCCCTAGAAACTCCAGGTTCCTCCTTCTCAAGAGTCAGGTTGACAACTGAACTTACCCAGTATAATTGGTCAGAACATGGCCTTCCAGATCATCTTAGCAAAAAGTTTTGATAGACAAAAGAAAAGAACTTAGAGCTTTCATGGTGACAGATTGTGGGAAAGTGAGTTTTCAGGCAGTCATGTTTGGTAGGATCAGTTAGTGAGTTGGGGTATGTGAATTATTTCTCGGTTGTCTGTCTTTGGTGGGAAAGGTCAAAGCTGTGACCCTCTTCCTGATACAGGAAGTGCTTTTGGCAGCACCTGCATCTGGTGAACTCCTCTTCCATTCCAGGAAGCTCATCTATGTCGGCCTTAAGCTCAAAATGACCCTTGCACCAGAGCAGCCTGTTTGGGCCGGTGTACCCTAAAATTCTTCAGAAACAATCACCTGTGGTGGAAAGTCCACCACTACAGATTTGTTGCTTTGAGGTCCAGCTGTGGTATGTAATGGTTCCTTTGGTCTGAGTTCCCCAATTGTATTCATTAACATCCCTTTACTGTGACAGATGGAACTTACTTTGTTTGGTCTTAGGCAACCTATAATTTCTTGACTTACTCATTGAGAAGTCCAGAGATAGCTGGCTTCAGGCATGGCTTGATACACAATTTCTCATTCTCTTCAAGGCTCTCACCCCATTTCTCTGTTGAGCCTGCTTCCTCCCAAGCCAAATTTCCTCTTTGGTCATTTCCCTGGTCCCTATTGCAGTCACGACTACAGCACTGTGTGCCTCTACCCAGCTCCTCTCTCAGGTGTTCCTACAGCAAAAGAAATATTTGTGGAGCGCTGGAGAGGCCGCTCAGCAGTTAAGAGCACAGGCTGCTCATGCAGTAAACCACAGTTTGGTTCCCAGCATCTACATGGTGGCTATCAACCATCTGTAACTCCAGTTCCAGGGGATCCAACACCCTCTTCTGACCTCCACAGGCACTGCAGGACATGAGTGCACTTATACACATGCAGGCAATATGCTCACACGCATAAAATAAAAATACATAAAAAATTTTGTTAGAAAGAAAGATTTGCGGAGAAGTCCCCAGCAAGCATCTCCCAGCTCACTGGCCCTAATCAAATCACAGGTTCCTTTTGCTTTCCCTCCACTCAGGGAATCACTAGGGTCCGATGGGGTGTGCTGACTCGATCCATCCCCTCAGAGCCCATCATGCCAGTCTAGCTTAATGCTAATACACCCCAATCCCATGGGTCACTTTGGGGGAAGAAACAGCGACTCACGGGTGAGCCTGGTGTCCTTGGTTGGTATGTGAGGAAGAGATCCAGCACAGTGACTAGCCAGTGGAGAACAGTTCTCCCTCCTCCCTCCTCTCTTCCTCATATTCACTGCATCAGAAACAGAAGTCCATGTTTAGTAGCTTGAACCCTCAGGTGGGAGGCTAGATTGTGTAGGTGGCTTATGGGAGCACAGCTGTGTCCGTGTGCTGCTGCTGTGCATAATAACAGGGCTGAGTGGTTAGGACACGGTTAGGATAACAGACAGCACATAAATTATTTCCTCAGGAGCCCCTTAGAGAGGAAATTGGTCATCCCCTCTCACAGAGTCAGAGCTAAGAGAGAGGCAGACACTGTGGGCAGTATGCCTTTCTTTACCAAGGCAGAAACCACCTAAAAAGCCTTGTCCCAGCTAGGAGTGTGGCTTGCTGCTGTGGAGGTTAGAAACAAATTAGAACTTTCACATTTGTGAGTCCACACCTTGACCTTGAGGGTCACCAGGAGCTGTGGAGGTTCTGGGTTGGGGTAGGGAAGTGATCAAGGTGTCCAGGAAAGGAGAGTCAGGCTCCATGAACCCTGGGGGCAGCTCTTACCCCCATCAGACAGAGCTAATCCTCCAGCAAGTCACTGTAGGGTGTTGGGGCTCAGCCTGGCAGGTGGGGATGGTCAGGATACTCTTCCCAGCTTGAACCTGGCCCTCAGGATAGACATAGCCTCTGCTCTGTATTGACCTCATGCACCCAATATCACTTCCCCAGTGTACCCAGGAAAGGGAGGTGAACTGGTGTTTTCTGACCTTAACCTTCCAGCATCCATCTGATCTTGGAGTCAGCCTGAGGGCTGCAGCCTCACTGCCCTCCCTTTACCCTGTATAAGATTCCTGGGCTTGCCAGACTCCCTGTAATAACAAAGGCAAGCAAATAGCAAGTGAACACTCATCTGAGCCAGGGGCTGTTCTTGCTCTATGCCTGAGCTCATGGGCTCCTCACAACTCCTCAAGGCAGAGGTGTACCCAAGTCCCTTACAGAGGACCAGAGAGGTTAAGAAACTTTCTCCAGTCACCCAGCATCTATCTGTTGTGGCTTCTGGAGGGTATACTGTTAGATTTCTTGGATTTGATTGCAAGTAGAAGTATGCTTGGCTTGACAGAGCCTGGGACGATGGCTGGGACTGCCTTACCCAGCACAGTGTGGAGTTTGAAGACAAACATTGCCCTTCCCATTCTCAGGCCCTGCTGGGCAGAGGTGACCAGTCTCTCCACCTTTCTCTCAACCAATGTTTGATCATTGGTTGGCACTGACCAGGAGGAACTGGGCTCAGCTTCAGAGCTGGTGGACGCTGTAGGTGCTAACTGCTCTTCCTGGAAGCTGACCAGCAAGTTCCTCTTTGAACTTGCACTCCTCCGTGGTCATCCTACAACTAGCTAACAGACCAGAACCCAAATTTCAAGGGCCTTGAGCCAGGTGTCCTGATACTCAGCCCTTCTGCCTCACCCCTCAGTGGGTGATGTGGGACATGTGAGAAGTCCAGACCAGTGCTGGGATGGGGTGTTCTAATCTACCACCATGTTGATTTTGTGTTGTTTGGGTAAGTCCATCCATCCATCCATCCATCCATCCATCCATCCATCCATCCATCCACTCCCTGAAACAGAGCCCTTGCTGGGGCAAACCAGGACCTTCGGCAATGCAGAATGATACAGTAAGTAGCAGGGCAGAAGCCCCCAGGTTGTCATGGGTGGTGGATGCTACTCTGGCCTCAACTTCACCTGCAGAAGGAGGTTGGGTACAAGGATCTTCTGAGCCCCCTTTTAACTCCATAAAACCAGCTTTGGGTTACATTTTGGAAACCTCAGGGTCTGCTCTAATAGGGGCATTAACCTCGACACTGGAACACACTGTCATCTGCAAAGTTCACATGGGGGAACCACAGAATGGAGTTCTAAAAATAAATCACACACAGAGACATGAAGACATTGTAAAGAGGCATTTGTGTCCCCCAATCTGACCATCAGACATGAAAACAGTGGACCCTAAAGAAATGGGGAATCTCATCCTGGGAGAAGGAATGGGTACCAGCCAGTCAGAACTTGTCTCTCAGAAAAACATTTGACAGTTCTAACAACTTGTCAGACCACCTTACAGGATGAGACCCAGACATGATGGGTCAATGGTGAGTGGACCACACCTTGACCAGGACTGCTCAAATATGCATATCCTTGGTTTCTGTTTAAACTTACATCTCACTTTAGGAGATGGACTCAGTGGGTGGTGGGGGTGTTACTGGATCTCTTGGTCTCTCTTCCCAATGTGGCCACATCTGTTTACTGTTTTTACTATTAATCTGGCAGTTTTAATTGGCTTCTTTAGAGTGGGTAGCTGGACTTGACTTCTGTGACCCCAAGTTTGATGATAAAGATCTTAGGATGCTTTAGGTACGTTCACAGCTCTGTGTTAGGCTGCATTGGTAGCTATCCTAGGATGCATGCAGCCTGTGAGCTGAAGGGTCAACCAATCAGAGAACCGCCTGGACTTGTGAGGCCAGACATGGGTGCTATGACTGCAGCCTGCTTCCTGCCCAGGCAGTGTGTTCTATCCATCCTCAGGCTGCCTCTCTGGGGAGTGCTTAATGAGCCAGCCATTGACCTGGGGGTATGGCTCATGGTCCTGGGGACACAATGATGCCTTTGTTGCAGTAGCCCCCTGGGCTGGTGCTCTATCTTTGCCTCCATCCAGGCACTATTGGTTCAAGAATCTGGGATGAGAGCCAGGCCATGCTGGCAGGAGCTATCCATTAAACAACAGACACCCATCAACTGATGGTCAAGTCCTAGAGAAATCAGCAAAGTCATTTAAAAGGCCAGTCACCCAGCATTCTGCCAGCCCTTTCCCTTGCCAGCAGTGCCCAGACCCATGACCTTGAAGAACTCCCTTGTCTTGCTGCAAATTATTGCCAGGAAACCTATGGTCAATTAAACAAGCAAATGTTCCTCTTGCACTTTTAACTTTTGCTCTTCCTAAATAAACTCCACGCTGACCTACAGGAGAAAACACTGGGCTCTGCCTCTTCATCAGACTAAACATTTTCCCCCGTGGCATAGGCTCTGGGACTTAGTTATTAAATCAGGTCCAAATGTTCCTAAGATGAACTCCTGATCACAGGATAATAGCAATGACCTTGGAGAATTCCAATTGGTACAAATCACTGGGGGGCTGTGGTCAACAGCAAGCATCCTGGCCCAAACAGTCTACCAGGTAATTTGCTGTTTATCACCCAGAAGCTAAAACAGAGCCACAGGGCCCGTGGTCAACAGGAAGGCATTACAAAAGGAAAAATCTTTTTCTGTGCTATAGCCATGGTAAGTCCTAGATTCATTTCCTTGGGCTGTAATGTTCACCTTTTCTTTATCCATCTTTAGTCAGTGAGAAGGAGTATAGAGGCAGTCCTCTCTACTGGTGGGATCAGTGCCTAAGGCTTCCACCAACCACAAGTGGAAAGCAATTAAAGTAAAATTCTATGCATGTATGTGGCTTGGCTTTGAGTGAGAGTGTGTGTGTGTTTACGTATGTGTGGGTGAATGTGTGTATGCATCTCTGTGGAGGTCCAGGTTGACCTCTAAGTGTCTTCTTCTCTCACTCTCCATCTCACTTGAACCCGGTGCTCTGGGGTTCCCCAGTCTAGCTAAGCCAGCTTGCTCTGGGTATTTTCTGTCTCCACCTCCCCAGAGCTGGGATTTCACAGATGCTGCCATGTCTCTGTCTGGCACTTAAATGGGTGCTGGGGATCCAAACTCAGGTCTTCACGCTTGCATGGCAAGTGCTCTGCCCAGCCATCTCCTCCACCCCAAGGCTTCCTTTCCTTGTTAGTATTCCTCAGAAATACAGTGTAGCAGCTACTTTTATAACATTTACATTGTACTGAGTACGCCATGGTTTGTATCCGATGTGTCTGCTCTGGGCTCTTAGGTTCAAGGCTTCATCCCCAGTTCCTGATGGTATTTTGGAAGGTTGTGGCAGTTTGGAAGGTGGGCATAGCCATAGGAAATGGGTCACTGAGGACAGGTCCTAGTAGGTATAGTATCCCTGGCCACTATTGGCTACTAGTGACTTTTTGTCACTGTGTTTCCTGGTCTGCCATGTAGACCAAAGTTCCTGGAAAGAACCAAAAGACCCCACCTTCAACTGAACCTTCTGCAAGGCTGATTAAGTGACTAGGACTTCAATGATTGTGGAAAGTGTGGAATGTTGCAGGTCCAGAGCCTGATTACAGCTTATCTTAGGCTGTCCTTAGCCCTCTAAATAGCCCCATTCCTTGCTCACCTTTATGTCTGGCCTAGTATCCTTGTGGCTAACAGATAAAAACATTTTGAAATATATTAGCTTAGCAAATCACTAGCTTCTACCAGACAAGTGGCTAGGAATGCCATCAGATCACATCTAAGGCCCCATTTTCTGTAAACTGTCCATCCTAGGTTTCCAAAAAGTGCCTTGTTTTATGGCTTTCTTTGTTCTGTTCCTATGAAAACTTCATAAAACCGTTACCATGTTGGAACATGGAATTTAGGGTGACCTAGTTCTGTGTTCCTGGGCCGTCGTCATTCCTTTTTGGCTACAGAATAAACTTTTACCTCTTTTAAGATGAGAGTTTTATTTTTGTGTCAACAGCCATGATGTGAACAGCCCCCTTCTTCCACACATGAAAGCTACCATGATATTCTGCTGAAGTGCTTGAGGTCAAACAATTACAGACTGAACTCTCTGATACCATGAACCAAAATGAATGTTTCTTCCCTTACATTATTTCCGTTAAGTAACTGGTAACAGCTACATAGAAGTAACTAAGACATCAGATATGATTTGAAAGATGTTAAAAATCTTTATTTTTCATTATGTGTATGTATATGTCTATGGGTATGTGCAAGTGTGTGCAGGTGCCTGTGAAACTCAGAAGTGGGTGTCAGATCCTCTGGAGCTGGAATTGTAAACAGTTGGGAACTGAACTCCAGTCCCCTGCGAGAGCAGTATGCACTCTTAATCGATGAGCCATTTCTCTAGCCCCTAGATATGATAAATAAATGCCAAAAATATAGACTATAAAATATAAAAAAAAAAGAAGAGTTTTCTAAACCCTCACCGGTTTTGTGGCTATCTTCCCAAGCCTTGGCTGGTCTTGTGAGGATCCTTGTGTGGTTCCAGGCATAGCATTTATTTATTTTTATTTTATGTATATGAGTGTTTTGCCTGAAAGGATTTAAGTGCATGTAATGTCATGCAATGCTCACGGAGGCCCAAAGAGACTGTCGGATTCCTTGGAACTGGAGTTACAGACGGTTGTTAGCCACTATATGGGTGCTGGGAATTGAACTCTGGCCCTCTGCAAAAGCAGCCAGTGCTCTTATCCACTAAGTCACCTGTCTAGTACAGTAAGCTCTTCTTGATGAGTGGATCCTACTTTGAGAGTCCTCTGGCTCCTTAGGGCACAGTGACCAAGTACCTTTTTGGATTTGTGCACCCTCCACAATAAATTGTATTAATTTGTAAATTTTATACATGTAATAAATGAGAGCCACACTATTAAAAAATGAAAAGCAAACATTTTAATAACCACAAAAGGTCTAAAAACAGATGTTATCATATTTTCTTCCTTCCTTCCAAATGCTTCTTTTAGCTTCCAGGGAATGTGTTCCCCACTTTGGAGCTCATGGCCACAGGGACTAGACAGGAGCTTTAGCCAATGAGGACATCGTTGTCATCATCCTAGGTTTGGTCCTTCTCCCTCCCTGGTGCCATCAAGAGAAGCCTTCACTCTTAGCATCAAGACAAGGCTTTGGAGCTCCCCTTCTTTCCCCCACAATTTCCCATGCCATTCCTTTAACAGGATAGAGGCTAGTGTGGGCATAGCTGGGTGCCTCCTGCCTCACTGGATGCTCTGTGGTGGCTACAGCCCTTTGGGTTGCATGGTTTGCCTCTTCCCGTTAGGGGAGTTTGTCTGCTGCTCTTGAAAATTCTCAGGCTGAGTGAGGGCGCCATGAATCAGCCTTCTGTGTTGATATAGTGGCCTTCGGTATTGCTGGAGACACACTTCCTCACCTGGAAAACGAGAAGGCTGGACTGAGTGATTGCTGGGCCCCTTCCCACTCCAACAAGCCAGGTTTCTAGAAACTCGGCAACATGTGAGACTGTGGGTTGGCAGTGCTGGGAAAGAAACAGGGAGAGGGAAAACCCACTACGAAATAAGTCCCCTACCAGGTCTTCCTGCGTGGAGTAAACCCCCAGGACAGCTCCACCCCTCCCCCTGCCCCCCAAAAGCCAGTTTGATTTTCAGACTTGATTCTTCAAGTGAACTCAACAGTACGGATATAGGGGGATTAACTTTTTTTCTAACCTTGGCTTCTTTTCCCAAAAAGACCGTCTGCAGGATCGCTGTGGAGCCCTCTGTTGGTGTACTCTGAGCTATCTTTTATTCAAAAGAAGGGCTATGTATACATTTTGCTTGTTCAGTGGGGCAAGGTAGGGCATGGAAGAATAGAGTGACCTTCCAGTGTGTGTGTGTGTGTGTGTGTGAGAGAGAGAGAGAGAGAGAGAGAGAGAGAGAGAGAGAGAGCTCGTTGCTTTCTGTTTGCCTATCAGGGTTGCAGGAGGAAACAGACAGCATACTTACATACTTACATGAGGGTAAGTTGAGAAGAAAACACTCAACGGTGCGGTGCAGCAGGGAAGATGTGAGTGTAGAACCAGGAGTCCTGGGAGGCCATGCTTTTCAGAAGTGTACAAGGAGAGGAGCTGCTCAGCTCCAGATGAGGGACGGCCTATGAAGGAAGTGAGGGAGGAGCCCCAGCACCCCCACCTTCATTCTCTTCCCTCTGGCCCCTCTTGCACCTCAGCTCCCCATCAGTCAAGCTTTCCAAAAGCTGGAGCACAGGAATGGCAGTCGGTGACACCTTCTGGGCCAGTAGGATGTGACACCTTCTGGGGCCGGAGGGCGCTGCGTGCCAGGGTGTAGAGGGATGGTTTCTGGCACAGGAAGATGCAAAACTAATCTCTCAGTGTAGACTGCAGTGAAAAACACTTACCGTCCACTGTCCATGAGAAGCCCTGGTGGTACTTGGAGCCAGTGCAAGATCAGAGTCAGCCAGACGGGGCTAGAGGTCCTGACTCTACCACAGAGAAGCTGTGTGACCGTAAGCATATTGCTTAACCCACCTGAGCTTTTGCTCATACCAGAAAGAGATAATAGCAGCAGCTACATAGGCTTATCCTGGGGATTAGAGGTAATAACTGAGGAACGACTGGTAAGTGGGACTGCTCTATAGGGTTGGTTAATCCTGGGTTTTAAGTGTCAGAATAGGAATTATTTGTGGCGGACAGGTAGAATTCTTGGCCCTGGGGCTGGGAACGGGCTCTGCCAATCTTGTTTTCTTGTGCTCCTTCCCACCCAGCCTCGAACTACTTCATCCTTTCCATAGGTAATTATTGGTGGAATAATTTATAACTTACAATAACTCCTGGAGGAAGTGCAGGCCAGTTATCAATGGAATTTACCGAGAAATTAAGTAGTCAGGAAGGGAGAAGATCAAGAAAGGACTTAGAACCAGGATTTTGTACAGCAGAAGCTCTCTGAGAGCCGGAGGCTAGGTGGGTGCCTGCTTGTCTTTATTTGACTGTGTGTGTGTGTGTGTGTGTGTGTGTGTGTGTGTGTGTGTGTCCTTGTGCTCCAGCAGAGGCCTGAGGAGGATGTTGGATGTTCTGTCCTCACTCTCCATGTTATTCATTCAGTTTCTCACTGACCCTGGAGCTAGCCCCACAGATCCTCCTGTCTCTGCCCCTTCCCCACAGTGCTGGGGTTGAAGGTGTCTACCAGCAGCCTGGCTTTTCACATGGGTGCCTCACATTCGAACTCAGGTCAGCTTGCACATACTTACATGCTGAGTCATCTCCTCAGGCCCTGTTCTTTAATTCACACAGAATGCTTGCTGCAGCTTCTGTTCTGGCTGGGAGGGAATACCTCCAAACAGCTCCCTCTGCACCAGCACCCATGACTTCTGCTGAACCCCATTCCCCTGTTCTAACCCTAGGGACCCTGGTTCATAAACAGCCATCCAGGATCCTGGATTGAGTTCAAACAAACAGGGGACTTTACAGAAGTCCCCCTGTATCCACATGGGATGTGTTCCAGAACCCCCAGTGGATGTCCAAAACCACAGATGGTACCAAACTCTAAATACCTTAGTGTTTTCCTGTATGCCCTGTAGTGATGTCATGCAGAACCAGAGCTAATCTGTCCTACCATGCCATGTTTGGGGGAGCTATTACATAAAATGCACAGGGGTGATATGACCACAGAACAGAAATACTCTGACAATCAACATGATTACCAAGACTGCACTAAGTGACTGACAGGTAGGTCGCATATACAGCCTGAATATGCTGGACAAAGGAATAATGGGAGTCCCAGACTGGATAGAGCAAGATAGCAGATTTCTTCATAGTACTCAAAAAGACAATTCGATTTAAAAACTACGAGTTGTTTACTTCTGGAATTTCCTATTTCATATTTTGGGATCATATATGACCATAGGTAATTGAAACTGTAGAAAGCAACCCTGTGCTTAAGGGGAAACTGCTGTATATTTTTTTTTTCTTTAACAAACACTGAGTTTCCCTTTGCTCTGATAAATCAAGTCAGGCTGCTCAGGTTAATGGATCATCTTACTGGGACCTGGAAGGCAGTCTGGGTGACTGCTGGGATGTGGGTTAGCTAGTGCCTGGGCTGACTCCTGAAGGGTTAGGAGTGCGGCTGACCCTGGCCCTGGATGTTTTCCTCAGTTTGGGCTCTGGCTTTTCCATGTGGAGCTGCCTTTGTGGACAGGTCAGCCTGGTTTGTCTGGATTGTCCCGTGACTAGAAGCTGTGAATACCACTGAAGGCTGTCCAGACTCTGCCAAAAGACACTGTACTGGTGATTATGCCTGGTGCAGAGGCGGAGAAGCCCGTTGGGCTGGAGCCTTCAGCCCTGTGTTTATTTACATGAAAATCAGGGCTTCTCTCACAAGGCAGCTGCACTCAGGCATGCTGGGAGGTGGCTTGTCACCATGGGCTTTTATGAAGGGGGTCAGGGCAGCCATTCAGAAGCTCTACCTTGAAAGGGATGACAATGCAGGGCTCAGAGGTCATTCTCCATGAAATGCAGGGATGGTCCCTGTGCAGGCAGAAAAGGCTTTCTAGTACAAACTGTCTGAGACTGGGCTCTCATGCAAGCTTTGCCGCCTTCTAGCTAGGTGTCCTCCAGCCAGACGTTGAGATTTTCTGTGCCTCAGTATATTTAATTTAAAATGGGCATAGGAGATTGGAGAGATTGCTCAGTGGTTAAGAGTGCTTGCTGTTCTTCCGGAGGATCCCGGTTTGATTTCCAGCATCTAAGTTGGGCTGGTTACCACTGCCTCTAACTCCAGCTCCAGAAGATCCAACATCTCTCTGGCCTCTTATTTATGTGTATGTATGCATGTGTGTCTGTGTGGGGTATATGCATAAATGGTCTCAGAAGCTAGAAGAGGGAGCTAGGTCTCCTGGAGCTGGAGTTACAGGTGATTATGAGCCTCCCAACATGGATGCTGGGAACTGAACTCTGCAAGAGTAGCCAGTGCTCTTAACCACTGAGCCATCTCTCCAGTCCACCCCTTTTCATCTTTCCAGCCCCTCCCACCTTTTTCTGAGACATTGTCTCATTATATGGTCCACGCTTACTTAGCCTGGAGCTTTCTTTGTAGCCCAAGCCAGTCTGAAACTCATGATCTTTCTGTCTCAGCTTCCCAGGTGCTGGAATTACCAACATGCCACCATACCTGGCTCAAACATTATATTTATGATATATATGTGTGTGTGTGTGTGTGTGTGTGAGAGAGAGAGAGAGAGAGAGAGAGAGAGAGAGAGAGAGATTTTTTGGGAAAGTTTTAAAACAAAGGAGCGTCTTGGTGAAAGTCTAGCTCTGTAGCACACAGAAGTTTCTAGAAATCCCACTGCTCAGGGCATCAATGGAGAGCTAATCTTACTGAGTCCTCTGCATCAGGCATACCCCTTGCCTTGGGATGTGGTTCCCTCCCAGGCATCCTATGAGGTTGCAAGGCCCCTCACTTTGCAGCTGAGGTCTGATGAGGCCTAATAGCTTCCTGCTTCCGTGAACCACCTCATGATCTATGTGGGTGCCCTCTCACCCCCTCAGTCAAATAGCACAGAGTAAGGCCCACAACTGGTGCTCAGTAAACATTTGGGGATAAGGGAGACTCACCACTCAGCCCATCTTGATGTTCCGAAATCCTTTCTATCTCCTAGCTAATTCCCATTGCACTTAGAGACAAACAGCCCTCACTGCTCTTAGGGGCATGGCCTAAGTGCAGAAGGAGGCAGGAGCAATGGAAGCCCAGGCAGGAGGCTGAGGATGCCTGCGCTGCCTCCATCCCACCTGCCTCGGCCCTTTGCTCTATTTTATTTGCGTGTATATGTATTATATTGTTTGATTTGCCAGGCATGTTGGTGTACACCTGTAATCACAGCACTTACTACAAAGTAAGTTCAAGGTCAGCCTGGGCTACATGAGACCCTGTCTCAAAAAGATGAAAAAGAAATTGTTAGCATTATTATTGTACAAAATAATGGGTTTCACAATGACATTTTCCTATGTGTATAAAATGCAATTTCATCATATTTACCCCACATTCTCCTCTGGTTTTCCTTTCCTCTTCCCGAATAGTGCTGATGCTTGGTTCTTTTCTTAAGATTTATTTTTAATTGTGTGTATTTACATTTACTTATGTGCACATGAGTACAGGTGCCCCTGGAGGCCAGAAGGGTGCTGGATACCCTGGAGCTGGAGTTACAGTCCTTTGTGAGCTGCCCTACATGGGTGCTGGGAACCCAATTTGGGTGCTCTGCAGCAATAGTTCATGCTCATAACCGCTGAGCCATCTCTCCAGTCTGTGACCTTGGTTCTTAACTGGTTTACATTTACTTATGTGCACATGAGTACAGGTGCCCCTGGAGGCCAGAAGAGGGTGCTGGATACCCTGGAGCTGGAGTTACAGTCCTTTGTGAGCTGCTCTACATGGGTGCTGGGAACCCAATTTGGGTCCTCTGCAGCAATAGTGCATGTTCATAACCGCTGAGCCATCTCTCCAGTCTGTGACCTTGGTTCTTAACTGAAAATAAAGTGAGTGAATGGTTTGACATGCACCGGTCTTTATCCTCCCCAACCCCAGGACCTCAGTTCTTTCCCTGCCCCTGTTGTATAGCCCTTTCCTGCTTCACAGTATTCTTGTCTCAGCAAACAACACTGATCCCCCGTCATTCACCACTGTGTAAATTACACTTTCCCTGCCCCAAAGCCAGTTTTTTCTGAGAGCACTCCATTGGTGCCCCAAACCTTCAGATGGGGGTCTTGGGGAGGTATCATCCTCTGCTGGAGCCAGAGCCCATTTACATTCCCCTGGAATTGCTAGGGTCATGTCTTTCCTGTCCCCCAGAAAGACCGCGTCTCTCTCCATTGCTTGTGTTACAGAGTCAACATTCAATGAATAATGAATTATGATAATAATAACTAGGGGAAATTTATGCCCCGACATCCACTAGGTCCAAAACAGAGAGTGAATTACACTGTGGGACTCGCAAGGGAGTGACACAGGCGCCCTCCCCTGAGACCTCCATGCCAGCTCGTTTAAATTAATAAATCCCACTTTTTCCTTGGCCCCTGAGTCATGGGCTTATTTATGTGTCTGAAAATCAGCCGAAAATCTCCAAGTGAGGGAGTGGAACAATTAGCCAGCCTTCCTCCACAGAGAGATTTTCCAGACTCTGTCAAAATGCGTGAACTTGGATTTCGGCCGAACACAAGAAAGAAAAAAATGAATTCAACCTGATGAATTGATTGCTTCAAAATCTACGAGCTGCCAAATAGCCAAATTGCATTTTTCATTTTTCAGTGGCTGCTGTTGCCTTTTCTGGGTACAGACTGGTCTACTAGAAAAAGTCCTGGCATAGGTTGAGACTAGAGAGGATACGATTGCTCAGACAGGGCCCTCTCTGGGGATCTTTTGTGCATAGGGCTGACATTTTTGTCGTGTGTCGGGTAGACATATGTATGTGGAGGTGCACACATGTGTGCAGGTATGTGTGTGCATACATGTAGGTTTATATGTCTGTGGCTGTGGCTCTATGTGGGTGCACGTGTGTGTATGCATGTGGAGGCTGGAGGATAACCTTGGGTATCATCTACCTTTTTTTTGAGGCAGTCTTTCATTCACCTGGGGCTAGCCCATTTGCTGGGGCTGACCAATGAGCTCCAAGGATCCTCCTGTCTGTGCCTCCTTAGAGGTGAGATCACAGGCACACAGCACCATGCCTGTCTTTTTGTTTTTGTTTGTTTTTTAATCTGGGTGCTGGGGGTTGAACTCAGGTCCTCACGCTTCCCTGGCAAACACTTACCAACTGAGAAATCTTCCCAGTCCCTGGCATTTTCAATATGCAGCAAGATGCAAGGCCTGGACCCGAAGCCCTACTAGTCTTAGGGTGGCTAGTGTGAAGGCGTCTTGTAGGAGAGCTACGTGGAGCGCTAGAATCTCAGGACAGTGAGTGCATTTCTCTATAGGGATAATGTAGGGATGATGGTTGCCAGTGCGCATGACTGCTACAGGGCTCCCTCCACCAGTGCTCTGAGTGGCCAGGATGGGGACAGGTTCTAACCTGATCCTTAGGGGTCACTTCTGCTGTCCAGTCTTATCCTCCTCAGATAATCCCTGATCTGAGTGACGGCCCAAGTTCACCTGGTTAGGATGCCCTTCAAACTCATGTTTTCCCTCAATCAGTCAGATCACACAAAGATGCCTTCACTTCAAACACCAGCCCCAAGCTCTGAGGTCCCCAAGCCACCCGCATGCCTGACACACTACAGTTGGTTTTTTCTAAGTCCCTGTCAAGTTCACTGGTCTGCACGAATGCCTCACAGAACTCAGGGCAGCACTCTCTTACCTTTGTAATTTCATGATAAAAATGCAAGTCAAGACTTGGTCAAAGAAGTCAGGACCTACAGGGTGAGGTACATAGCTGCAGGAATGGCTTCTCCACATCCTCAGGACATGTCACCTTTCGGGACCCCCTTTGTCCACCACCAGCCATGGTATCCTGCTGCAGCTTGGGCATCCCGAGTTTTCTCTTTTCTCCGAGCACGACTGATGGAAACTGGGTCCTGCGATCGCTCTCCATCACAAACTGGGGAGCATCAGGTTGAAGAAGCACAGCCCTGGCACTCAGGAAGCACTCCATCAGGGTCTGCAGAGAGAATGGATGACCCTGTGGGGCCAGGCTTCTTCATCCAATCTAGAGAAACAGGGGCTCCTCTGCTCTCTCACACAGGATCTGCCCCTGGGCTGGACATTTGTCACTTGTAGCCAGGGAGGAATTTCTCTTCTGGCCTTCCAGTGTTGAGTGCTCAGGGCTGATGGAAATTAACCCATTGGATACAGGGGAGGCAGCATGGTACTCACCTGCCTCACATGGACAAGGGATGCAGAGAGATAGGATGCAGGCTGTGGAGATAGCTGTGGCTAAGAGTGCTTGCTGTGCAAGCATGAGGACCCAAATTCAAATCCCCAGTGCACATGTAAAAGCTGGGTGTGGCACTTGTACCTGTAACCTCAGAGCTGGCTGCCAGCTCTGCTGAGGTTCAGTGGGAGACCCTGTCTCAAGGGACGATAAGGTGGAACTTGATAGGCCAGGATACTTGACATCCTTCTCTGGTCTCAGTGTGTGCATGGATATGCATACCCTCACACACATGCATATAACGGGGGAGGGGAGAGAGAGAGAGAGAGAGAGAGAGAGAGAGAGAGAGAGAGAGAGAGAGAGACAGAACCCCCTCCTGGTAT
>NW_008342123.1:549406-554835 GCF_000622305.1 Nannospalax galili | reverse complement strand
AAATGTAAAAATAATTTATAAATAAATAATTTGAAAATTGCAATGCTTGGCTACCCAGCCAGCCAGCAGAGTCCTCAAAGACTGATCAGTTCTCACTCAGTGGAGGCTCTCTCACACTGGAGGCTGCACACATATGTACACATGTACATACATACCTGCATACCCTGCACTCCCCCATATCAATATGTACACATAGACATACACATAGACACACAATATGATTTGCTTACTGGATATTTGTGACTTCTTAGATGTCAGGCCTTGGCAATTGTTTGCTTACTGCTCCTAGTTTTGACCCAATCATCAAGGTTTGGCCTTGCAGAACAGACAGCAGGTTCCAGGTTAGGGGGTGTGGCAGGAGAAGCAAGCAACACTTTCCCCAAAGGCTCTGAACACCTGCAGACATGCCTAGCAGGGCTGAGGCCGGAAGATTCCCTGACAAAACTTGCTGGCATCAATCATCAGCCAGTGAATTATTGCTGATACCACTTCTCCGTTGTTCCCACATCCACACATCATTCTAGGGGGGCTTCTGGGGAGTGATAATGGGGAGACCAATGGAAAGATGCTCAGGCCCTGGAGGAAAGACAGTTCATAGATGCTGGGAGCCTAACTCCAGAGATAAGGATGGAACGAAGTGCCCAAGGTGTAATGATGACAATGAGATCTGATGGGAGGAGAAGACCCAATCAAGATCCGTCCTCTGTCCCAGAGGATTCTTTCAGCTAGAGTCAGTGGCCCAGCTGGCCAGAAGCCTGCAGTCTCGAGAGGCTGAGGTGGGACTGAGGTTTATGTCCCTCATCTCCTTTACAGTGGAGAGTGGTAGAGGAAGTCACCCAATGTTAACCTCTGGCGTGTGTGCGCACGCACACACACACACACACTGATAATTGGGAGACCAATGGAAAGATGCTCAGGCCCTGGAGGAAAGACAGTTCATAGATGCTGGGAGCCTAACTCCAGAGATAAGGATGGAATGAAGTGCCCAAGGTGTAGATGATGACAATGAGATCTGATGGGAGGAGAAGACCCAAATTCAAGATCCGTCCTCTGTCCCAGAGGATTCTGTCAGCTACAGTCAGTGTCCCAGCTGGCCAGAAGCCTGCAGTCTCGAGAGGCTGAGGTGGGACTGAGGTTTATGTCCCTCATCTCCTTTACAGTGGAGAGTGGTAGAGGAAGTCACCCAATGTTAACCTCTGGCGTGTGTGCGCACGCACACACACACACACACACACACACACACACACACACACGCATGCACACGATCCAACAGAACACACATTTAATCTGTTTGCAAACCAGAACTTGGCATTCTCTTTAGCACAAGGCTAAAGGGGTAGGGTGGTTAAGGGATGGGGTAGGGTGGTTAAGGGGTAGGGTGGTTAAGGGATGGGGTCGGGTGGTTAAGGGGTCGGGTGGTTAAGGGGTCGGGTGGTTAAGGGATGGGGTAGGGTGGTTAAGGGATGGGGTCGGGTGGTTAAGGGGTAGGGTGGTTAAGGGGTTACAAGAGAGGGTCCAACAAGTCCTCTTCCCTCTCCATTCTCTCTCCTTCCTTGTTCCCCTCCCCTTGTGGGGGTAGCAGAGGCCCAGCCTGAATTGCTATCCCTCCCTACAGACTGCTTATGCCCCAGGTCCTAAAAGATTATCCCCAGTGCCTTTCTGTTTTCTGGAGTCTCCCTCTCTCCCACCTCGCTTCTCTCTTTCCTTCCTCGTGGGTAAATAAGCATCAAACCCCATGCTTTCTACAATTGGCAATGCTCACCCCAGATGTCTTCTTTGAGAAACTTCTTGTTTTCAATTACCTCCTAACACACCTCCAGGGAGCCCAGCCAAGCAGGAGGATTAGCAGAATAATGAGTTTAAATTATTGAGGGTTTTCCTCCCCCCTGTCTTTTTTCTGTGGCAATATTGAATCTAATCCAGGTCCAGATGCACTGGGTGATATATATGACAGGTTATGGCTAATAAGCGATCTCATTTTCAAATTAATATGCAAAGTCCCCTGGATCTGGGGAATGAGAATGGGAGCTGGGGACAGCAGTAAGGGGGCTGTAAGGAGGAAAGGACAAGGAGAGGGCATCCATGTTCTCTTTTCCCATGGAGTATGACCAGAATTTTCCTGTGAGAGACAGGGAGGAGATCAGAGGCCAGGGAATGGTCTCTTTGATGAGCTCAAGCTCCAAGTGGGAGAATGTCTCCCTCTGCAGGGACTCTGCAGGATCTCTCAGAGCTGGAGAGGATGCCACCCCTATTGTGGCCTGAAGCTCCGCAGTGTACTGAGAGAATGCAAGGCCCGGGTGCCGGCAGCAAGCTGAGACAGCTATCTTCCTGGCAAGAGGGGAGAGGCGCTTCCTTCCCTCCTGTCCTCTATTTATTTATTTGGTGATGCATTTGGTGTTTATTTATCTTTGTTTTTTTAGAATGTGTATGTCTTGCCTAATGTAAGTGCACCATGTATGTGTAATACCCACAGAGGCCAGAAGAGGGCGTCGTATCCCTTGGACCTGGAGTTACAGATGGTTGTTAACTACCATGTGGGTGCTGGGAACTGAACCTGGGTCCTCTGCAAGAGCAGCTAGTGTTTACCTCTAAGCCATTTCTCCAGCCTGTCGGTTCTCTCTTTCTTCCATGTGGGTCTTAGGGATTGAATTGAGGTCTTTAGGCTTCTTGGCAAGCATCTTTACCCACTGAGTCATTATGACCACCTGTGAGGTTGCTTGTTTTTGTTTTGAGACACGGTCTCCTGTTGGCTTTCAACTCCCTAGGTAGAGGAAGATAGCCTTGAATTCCTGATCTTTCTGCCTCAGCCTCTGAGTGCTAAGATGCCTAACATTTTTGTATGGGTTCTGTGGATCAAACTCAGATCCTATGTTTGCACAGCAAGCACTTTATTAACCAAGCTCTCTCCCCACCTCTACTCCATCTTTTGAGTTAGAGATGCAAGTTCTCTATTGTATAGGAGTCTCTATCAGGCCATGGTGCCATACTTGGTCTGAGGTTGACCACTGCTGATAACTGTTGGGTGGACAGATGGATGCATCAGTAAAGGGATGGATGAGGGGGTTCAGGGTGGGCACCTGCTACATGCCAGCCCTGGTGCCATGCACTTGAGATTGGCTTAATCAGAAAGTCCCTGTGATAAATGGGGAAACTGAGTCTCAGGGTGGTGTTGTGAATGAAAACAGCACAGAGATTTCACATGGAGGTGGGTCCTAGGCGCTCCTGTCTGGTGCTTGCTTTGTCTTCCAGGCCAGCTGTCTGCTTTCAATCTGGAGCCAGCCTGAATCCTTCTCCACCCCCCGAACTCCCTGCCAACCTCATTTGAAGACGCTCATGAGAAAAATGAGTGGAAGGCAAGACATAGAGATGGAAGGTGCTGCCCGAAACGAGTGAGGAGAGGAGCAGTGAGTCTTGGCCTGGGGGCTGGGCCTAAGTGTGCTGCCTCCTGGTGGGCCAGATTGATGCCAGGCATACTTCCTTAGTCAGGGCTGGCTCAACAGGAGCTCTGCTCTGTAATCACTTAATCTTCACATTGGTTTCTTTAATGCTATTTACCCTCCTGTCTTTTCCCTTCTCTGATCTGCAGTTGTGACTATCATTATAGCTAAGTCTCTCTCAGATTTGGGGAGGAGGACCCTCCCCCGTGGTTCTGTCTGAACAGCCCTGACTCTGGGGACAGATCCCCAGAGGGAAGACAGGGAGGAAGGGCTGGATGGATTCTCACCTCTGCTGTCCAGTACAATAACAGCTGGCCATATGTGACTACTTCCATCCATATTTACAGTTATTAAAATGAATGCAATTAAAACTTCAGGTCTAGGTACCAGAGAGATGGCACAGTTGGTAAACTGTCTGCCATCCAAGCATGAGGACCTGAGTTCCAATCTCCGATCTTCATATAAAAGCTGAGCACAGCGGCACACACCTGTGATCATAATGTCATGGAGGTACAGAAGGAGGGTCCCTAGGACTCACTGGCCAGTCAGTCTAGCTTATTGATGGCTCCAGGTTCAGTGAGAGACTCTGTCTCAAAAAATGAGGAGAGCAATAGAGGAGAATGCCAGATGGTGCCTACACACTCATGCACACAAATGCACATTTACACACACAAGTCCAGGTTCTCAGTCACAAGTGCTGAGGACCCACACGTGCCTGATGCCTTAGTGAAATGGGACATTTCTATCATCACCCAAAGCTACTGGACAGCAGCACCTTTTCCAGGTGGCTTTCTGAGGCTTGATTCCTGGTTTGAGCCTAGCCTTTGGGTCCCCAAGTCTATCTGCCATACTCAGGCCTGAGCCTTTGGTAGATTTGGTACATGACACCCCAGTGCCTTAAGCCAAAAAGGGGGTGAAGTGATTCTGTTTATTTATTCAAGAGTCTTGCCATTTGTATTGGGAAGTTTTGCAAAATGATCACTGAACGAGCCCAATGGGTCCTCAAACAATTCATTTCTTTTTATGGTCTTTGGCTTTTTTTTAGACTGGGTATAGCACAGGCTGACCCCAAATGTGCCAAAATTTGTTTCTTGTTTACATCCTTTACAGGAGCCAAAAATTTGTATATCATCTCTGTGAAGGGTATCAAGGGACGGCTGCTGGTGTGGGTGACGTGATGATGGCCACAGCGAAGAAGGACCAACCAGAACTAGGAAAGAAGGTCCATCCAGAAGTGGTAATTCAACAATGAAAGTCATACCAAAGAAAAGATTGGGTTTTTCTTTATTTTGAGGATAATACAGGGGTCATAGTAAATAACAAAGGTGAGATGAAAGGTTCTGCCATCACAGATCCAGTTGCAAAGAAGTGTGCAGACTTGTGGCCCAGAATTGCATCCAATGCGGGCAACATTGCTTGATTCTCTGGTGTATTTGAAAAATGATGCCCATTAAAATTCTTTGTTCTATCAAAAGAGTAGCCATATACAATGGGGTGTTTATTGCAAGTTAAAAGCTCTTCCATTGTTGGCCCAACAACGAGCACCGAGAATAGAGATCCCCAAGTTCTCATGTAAGGAAAGCAGAAAAGCAGAATACCAAGGATGAGACAGTGCTGGGTTTTCCAGAGGCTGGGTTGTGGATCTGGGGGCTGGAAAGATGGCTCAGCAGTTAAGAGCACTGGCTGCTCTTGAAGAAGATCCGTGTTTGAACCCCAGCACCCACATGGCCGCTAACAACCATCTATAACTCCAGTTCCAGGGGATCTGATGCCCCCTTATGACCACTGTGGGCTTTACATGACACAGGTGCACTTACATACATGCGGGCAATACACATAAAATGGTAAATAAAATATTTAAAAACCAAACCAGAGTCTCTTGAAGTATAAAAACAGCTCATGGAGTAAGTCAGCACCAAGGACAGGGGAGAGGGGAGGGCGATGGGCAGTCCGGGAGGAGAGTGGGGGAAGCTTCAGCCTCCAAACACCTCC
>NW_008342123.1:509297-548190 GCF_000622305.1 Nannospalax galili | reverse complement strand
GATGCCTGAACTTATTCGAGCACGGATGCCTGACCTTATTTGGAACATGACCTTTGGCATAGTTACCCGCAATAAAACTGCCCCCAGGTTTTTTTCTATATGATAATTAGGCATTGCCCTATAGCCCGATGATAGGATCCCCCTACCACATGTAAATAAAGATACTATGAGCACCTACCAGCTGAAGCTTTGGCTGCTGCCTCCACACTATATTTTCCCTGACCCCCACTGAATAAATGGAGCTGTATTACTGAATCTGATTCCCCGGAAGGGCTTTCTTCTGTCAGTGCTCACTGGCCGTCCTGACCCCGTTCATCACTTCTGCTCCCTTTGTCCTCATGGACCGGTGGCCAACGACCCATGAGGGGAGGGAGAGACCCCATACACCTTGACATTAATCATGCCCCTCACTAATGGATCCCAACTCACAGATTAAAAACACTGATGCTACATTGGAGCAATGATTCAGTCTAGAAAGTGCTTGCCTTGAAAGCATGAGGACCTGTTTTCAATGCTCAGAACCCATGTGAAAAAACTTGGGCATGGTGGCACACACTTATAATCGCAGTGCTGGGGAAGCAGAGACAGGTGACTCCCTGGGGCTCACTGGCTAGCCAGCCTTGCTCGGTCAGACAGTTCCAGGCCAAAAAGCAAGGTGGACAGCTCCTGAGGAACAATGTCTGAGGCTGTATCTGGCCTCTACATGCATGTACAGTGTGTCCAATGGTGATCTCCACTACACATTGAACAACCATGCCCAGGTCTGGCCATGATGGTTAGTGTGGTGAGCAGTGAGGCTGCTGCAAAACTTCCAGGACGCATGAGCACACATACCTGAACACGTGAACACACAGACTCACACAGACACAGACACACAGACACACACACACACACACGAATATGAGGGTACAGTCCTTGGAGTCTTCCTGAAACACAAGAGAAAAAATATCTCATCCATTCTCAAACACAGTGATACAATGGATATTTATCTGAGAAATGGTCCATTCCCTGGCATGGCAATTGACTGTTAATATAAAACATGGGACCCAACGCTAGAGTGATGGCTCAGTGTTTAAGAACACTGGCTGCTCTTGCAGAGGACCCAGGTTCAATTTCTAGCACCCACATGGATGCTAACAGCTGTCTGTAACTCCAGTTTCAGAGGATCTGATGCCCTCTTCTGACCTCTGCAGGCACTGCATGACATGGGTACACTTACACACATGCAAGCAACACACTCATACATATAAGACAAAACAAAAACAAAAACAAAAAAACAAAAACATGGGACCCAGGACATTGTCAGTAGAGTTCCCATACATAGGTGTGTTTCTAACTCTACCAGGTGCTCTGCAGGGTTTTTATTTTTTCTCATTTGAAGGCAAAATTTTCAGTCCCATTTCAAAGACAAAAACACTGAGACAAGCAACTCAAAAGTAACACACACACACACACACACAGAGAGAGATAAAGGACTCTAACAGATACTTATGTCAATGACAACTGTAGCATAATTTATAACTGTTGAAACAATTGAATGCTCAATAAGTTATGAATGAATAAGTAAGACATGGTCTCTCCACACAGCCAAATATTATTCAGCTATAATAAAGAACAAAATTGTTGGGCATCGTGGTGGCATGTGCATTAAATCCCAGCACTCAGGAGGCAGAGGCAGGTGGATCTCTATGAGATCGAGGTCAGCCTGGTCTACATAGTGAGTTCCAGGCCAGCTGGGGCTACAGAGAGACCCCGTCTCAAAGCAAAGCAAAGAAAAACGAAACGAAACGAAACGAAAAGAAATGCAAAGAATGAAGTTCTAATATACTGTGCAACATGCGTGTACCTTGAAGATATTGAGTGAAATAAGTTAGACAAAAAGGACAAACACTGGGAAAAAAATAAAACTTAGAGATATGCATTGCATATTGCATGAACTTTTCCATGGAGACATGAACAAAGGTCTATTTACTCCAGGTAGAGCGCCAATGATAAACCAAAGAAACAATTTCATTCAAGTTCATCCAAGCCCTGGGCTCATTGGGCTTACTTACAGGAGCATGGGTGAGGGACAGCTTACAGGAATGTAACTGAACCCCAAACAGCTTCATTAATGAAAGCTCCCACTTTAGGATGGGTGGCAATTTCCCCAAAGTACCATAGATGGATTCCCCCCTTCAATCAACCTCCCACCCTCTCTATATACAGCACCTCCTGGGACCACAGGCAGCTGGAGCAGGATTATGGGCAGCTGTGGGGGACAGGAGAGAGGTAGTGGCTGGAATTTCTGATGAGTCTAATGACCTTCCCCATCCCCTCCTATGAGGGATGTTGTTAACAGGCCTCATCTTGTGAGGAGCGTGTGCAAATAATCACAGTTGCTCTGTAATTATCAAGCAAGGAGGACAGGGTCTCACAACACCCCCAGTGACCTACTTCCTCCAACAAAGCCCATCTCCTAACATGTCCACTACCTCCTGATAATGTTACCAACTGGGAGCCAAGCCTTCTACATGTGAGCCTCTGAGAAACAGTCCAAATCCAAGTTATAACAAAAATCAATGGAAGAAACCATTCCCTGGACATGGGCTCACGGAAATACACATGGAGGTAGAGGTCTGGCTGCTGAGGCATCTGGGGGCTATGTGACCCGGACACACCTCTTCCCTCCTTTGGACCTCAGTTTTCCAAGCTGGAAAACACAGCAGTTAGCTGACGTGCCTTCGGTGGGCCATTCTAACAGCATCCTTCTTCACCCTCAGGAGCCCCAACAGCATCTACCTTGGGATGTTCATTCAGGTCACGAGTTTCCTGAGGCTGAATCTTTCTCTTCGTTGAAGTTTAGGGGACATGAGTTTTTGTCCCTGTCATCCCCCTAGATTAGTATTGACTAAGTGCCCACAAACACTTCATGGAGAGCCTGGCTCTGCCCCCCACTGCCAGCTCCTGTCACCAAGAGGAAAGGCGAATATATGTGAAGCACAAACTAATCTTCTTTGCCCTTTCCCATTCTCTCCATGAAATTTAGTTGGAGTGTGGTATATGAGTTGAATGCAGGCAGAAGACGGTGGTAGAGAGGACTAGCCTCTAGGTCATCAAAGCTTTGTGAGAGACCCCATGGAAAAGCAGAAAACAAAATCCTTTCCAAAAGGGGCATTTATAGTGAAAGAGAAGAAAATTTAAATCCTGGCCCTGCTACTTATAAACTTTATATTTTTGAAGAAATGAATCGAGACCTCGGCTTCCTCATTTGAACAGTGGGGATCCTGGCATAAAGATTTGATTTTAGCATTGGTACCTAGTAAAGGGCAGACATTTAGTGACTGTGAACTTAGGAGCAGGGACTGAAATTGTCAGGATTCTTTCAGTTGAAAGTCACAGAAGCAATGTTGAAGGAATTTCGAAAGTTTCAAAGATAATCTCAAAAAGGTCAAAGGAGCACCCAAACAACCACAATGCAAAAGAAGCAGGAGCAGGGTTACTCCTGGTGTCTAAGCTGCAGCAGCAAACTTGTTTCGAAATTACTCTTGGAAAAAAATCAGCTCCAGGGGCTGGCTGAATCAGTTGTGCATGAGGAGGACCCTAGTTCAATCCTCAAAACACACATGAAAAATCTGGCACACGCTTTTAATCCCAGCACTGATGAGGAAGAGACAGGTACATCCTCAGGACTCATTGGCCAGCCCGTCTAGTCAAATAGGTAAGTTCTAGGTAAAGTGAGGGGCACTGTCTCAAAAACAAAATAAATAAAGTGGAGAACAACTGAAAAGGTTACTTAAAGTTGACTTCCGGCTTCGACACACCACACACACCAATACTATCACAACAACACCACACACACACAGAAAGGAAAAGGAGTGGGCTCCATAGATTCTTGGAGGGCAAATGACTGAGCATAGATGTAGTCCCAGGAGCCCTGCCGCACCCTGGGCATCAGAGCCTTCACTAGCTACCAAGGAACAAAGCTACCACCTCAGTCACTGGGCACTAAAGGTATGTTTTAAACTGATGGTCAATGGCCAGGTCTAGTCTTAACCTTTGCTTCTGAAAGGACCCTGGACCCCAGAGGTATGGACAATGGAACTCTTAGCTGCTGTGAGTGAGGCTGAATCATTGGAGCAACCCTCTCCTCCCAACATGTACAAGCTTAACAAGCTAGTGGATGATTAATGGGTCTCACCCTGCTGTTTATCACCAGCAATGACAGCTACGGGTTAGGAGCATAGATGCAAAAAGATTGCAATCCATACTTGGTGTTCATCGATTCCTGTGAGTTTCCATTATGCATACTGTTCATCAATATACATGATTTGCATCTCAGATGCTCTTGTGCAGTGCCTTTGTTTGTCTCCTGTTCCCTCAGAATACCAAGAAAAGCAGAGCATCCTATGGACACAATGTCCAGCTTATTCAAAAAGCCTCATCCTACCTTCCAGAATCCCAAGCATGAACATTCAACAGAGCCTCACAGATCACCTGGTCCAGAAGTTCCCACTCATGGGAGAATCCAATACTGATAATCATGTCCCACCCCAGAGATTCAATTTAATTGGTTCAGGATAGGACCTAGGAATCAGTATAATTAAACAACAGTAGGTGGTTCTCATATTCAGTCAGGGTTGAGAACTGTTGATATGGCCCAAACTTTATTCCACAGACAGAAGAACTGGAACACATTGAAGAACACAAAAGCACGTGTTTAAGCCCCTGGAATGTTCATTGCGAAACTGGGATTTGAACTCCACTCAGTTGTCTTTTTCCCTTAACTGATTGTTCCCATTCCATGAAGACTTGGAAGGAGGCTGGAGAGATGGCTCAATGGTTTAAAGCATGTACTGCTCTTGCAAAGGACTGGGGTTCAGTTTGCAGCACCTACATCAGGCAGCTCACAACAGCCTGTAACTCCAACTCCAGGGCATCCAATGATTGCTTCTGACCTGGGTGGCCAACCGCACTCAGGTACACACACAGACACACACACACAGACACACACACACACACACACACACACACACAATTAAAAAGTAAAAATAAACATAAGAGTTAAAAAGTTATCAGAGAGAGATATGATTTAGCTTGGGGCAGGAGGGGAGCCTTAGGCTCAGGGGAATCAAGTCTCAAGTAAGCACCCTAGTGACCCTGGAAGAACATACAAGAGGAAAACCCTTGCTGTGAAGACTGGGTGGCATACTGTAACACATCACAACCATGGCAGTTTCTTGTATAAGTGTGAGTGAGCACTTACTCACACTTTGGGTGTCAAACATATAATTATGTAAAAAACTCTGCCACTCAATGTCTGAAGCCAGAAGCTACAGCCGAGAGATTCCATTCAACTCAGGTTTTCAGAGCCTCCATCTGACTGAGGCCATATGGCCTTTCCTTATATAGCTGGGCTTTTGACTGCTACTCAGGCTATGGATGCATATATAGGTGGTAAAAAGTCAGAGTAAAATAAAAATAATTTAAGCTAGATTAATGCCAAAGAACTATAATCACAGTTGTAAGGTTCAGAGGCTTGATTTGTTATTTGGTAAGAATTAGAGGATAGGATGGTTAGGAACAATCTGCCTAATAAAGCAGGCAGCTAGGGTTTCTCTGACTTTGTGGAGTCAAAGCCCAAGGGTTATTTGGAGATCATGGTAGTTTTAGAGATGAGGTAGGCTGATGTCAGCTTCAGAAGTGTGCTTAGTTAGAGCAGATGTCACTGGAGCAAATTGGTGGCTGATTGACTAACCCTCAACGGTCACCATAGATTGGTTGATTTTTAGAAGTTGTTCAATGAAGCAAGTTATCATTGATAGATTAGACCAAGGCAAGTTGTCGTTAATGGATCAAGCAAGTTTAAAACTGGTTCTATAAGACAATCCATCTTCTTCTAGAGGGATAGGGACTTTGTATTTTCAGTGGATGGCTCAGAATGATTAATTAAAGTATTTGTGTTTCCAGATGGAAAAGAGCAACCAATGCCTGTCATGATAGACCCACCAATGCCTGTCATGATGTATCTGCCCATGTCTGTCACAATGGACCCACCAATGCCTGTTGTGACGAACCAATCAATGCCTGTCATGATGGACCTACCAATGTCTGTCATGATAGACTCAAACAAACATGAGGTGAGATGTATTGTTGTGAACTTTCAGAACTTTAAAAAAGCTTCAGAACAGAACATGAGTCACTTAGGAATCAGAGTACCTGTTGACTTCTCAGCAGCAACTGGATCTGGAGAGCATGCAGCGATCATAAAAATTCTGAAGAAAAATTACAACCAGCTTAAACTCTGTTTACCCAGCCCAACTATCACCTGTCATTAAAACCAAAATAAGACATCTTCAGATATTCAGTCTCAAAATTCTATTTTCCTGGCATTATTTCTTGAGAATATTAGAGGATATATTCCGTACAAATAAGAGAATGGACCAGAAAGAGGAAAAGATACAGACAGGAGGAAAGCCATTGGTGGAGAGGGACAAAGGTGATAAAGGAAGATCCCAAAATGGCAGCTGTCACAGAGGACAGTTATTCTAGATGTGTGTAACTCATGACATGTTGAGGACACACAAATGAGGATTCCAGCTGCCCACCTTCTTTTTCATCTACAGGTAGAATTTCCTGGTGAGCTTAACTGCTGTGCGTTTGTGTTAACTGTCCCTTGGCTCCAGGCTATGACCAAGGCCTCTGATAGCTCAGTTTCTCTCGGATGCTTTAATCTAACAGTACCCACATTGACTTTTCCTCACATAGAAACTGCTTTTAAAACTGTTATTTGACTTAGAAATTCACACATAGGCAAGTGAACGGTGAAATCAATGATTAAAACAAATTAATAGGGCTCTGGGGAGATGGCTCAGAACTGGAGTTTGGACACCCAGAACTAACATAAATGCTGGGTGGGAGTGCTGGTCTACTTGTAATCTAGTGCTTGGGAGGTGGTGACAGGGGATCCCCAGAGCAACCTGGCTGGATAGACTAGACACATCGGCAAGCTCTGGGTTCAGCTAACAGATCCTGACTCAATTAAAAGGATATGGATGATCAAGAATGCAGGGTGGGACTCCTATATGGAACCTCACTCACCCATAGCTCAGGGACCATTGCAGAAGAGGAGGTAGAAAGACAGTGAGAGCCAGGGCTGGTTCATGAACACAGGGAGGTGGAGGCTTCCAGGCCACTGGAGGCTTGCTCATGTGAGCCTGTGGCAGCAGGACCTATGTCAGCTCAATTAAACAAGGGCCCAAAAGGGAGGTGAGAAATAGGTGGTGGGCCAGCACTAGATTGAGTACTATTTGAGACTGATTGCTGCTGAATGAGGGAGAGGATGACTTACGTAACCATTGGGACAGACGAGACTCCAGTGGATGCGTTTACACTGAAGGACATTTGGGTGCAAACACCCGAACAAATAGGACTCAGCATGTATGGCAGAGTGCATAGGGGTCGTGGGGGAACAGGGGGAAGCATGGATGGGGGAGGGGGTCTGGGTTTGAGTGGGAATGTATGAAGTTTTAAAAACTCAAAAAAGAATTAAAAAAAGAAATTAGGAAGTAATGCATAGAGACTTGTCCTTCAACATCCTTAGGACATTGGTTTCAGGAACCACTCTGGACCTGAAAATCCACAGATGCTCAAGTTCTTTGTATAAATGTCATAGTATTTGCAGATAACCCACGGATACCCTCTGTAACTTAAAATCATCTCTGGATTTATTACAATACCTAACATAATATGAATGCTATTTAATTAGCTGTGATGATATATTGTTTAAAGAAAATTGGAAAGAAAAATAGTGCACGTATGTTCAGTGCACATGCAAAATTTTCCAAGTATGTTACATCCAGCTTTGGTTGAATTTACAGAGGTAAAGCTGCAGATATGGAGGCATACTGTGCTAGTATTGACATTAAATAAACTCATAATGGTTCTTTATAAACTGTGACTATGACTATAGTTTTTATATTCTTCTGTGTATATGATGCATTTCCCAATTTAAAGAATCTCTATCATCTGATATAAATAAACCCACAGTGATGCTTACCACGTGTCTTTCTGAAGGTGCATCGCTTTCAATATGAAAAAGAGAACTCAATGAAAATTCCGAATGGCTAAGATGAACAGTCTCCCGTTATCTCCACGCTGCAGCAGATGAAATTGTTTATTAAAATAGAAAATTGATATATGACTAGTTTGAAACCTGAACAGCATGAGATGCTTTTAAATTTTGTTCATTATCATCCACATTTATTAATGATTAAACTGGCACCCATTCACACAGAAGCCTGTCTCTCTTCTCCCCTTGTCTTCTCTCCCGGATTCTTCCCAATCCTCCTCTTCCTCCTTCTTCCTCCTCCTTCTTCCTCTTCCTCATCCCTCCCCTCCTCATTTTCTGTCTTCTTCCTTTTTCTCCTCTTCCTCCCTCCCTCCTCCTTCTCTCTTCTTCCTCGTCTCCTTCCTCTTTCTCTGCCAACTCTTCCTCCCTGCCAACACCTCCCATATCTCCCCATCACTTTTTTCTGACAACTTCATGCCCTCTCCCTCCCTCCCTCCCTCCCATCTTCCACTCCCCATTTCATCATGGCTTGACACCCTTTTGGTAGCTAACATCAATGGGACCAGGGAGAGCAGGAGAAAGATAAACTCAGTCCAATTGTGTGCTTCTAGAAGAGGATGTGGCCCAGCAATGGTCTCACCCACCATCATAACTGAGGTTAAATGATGCCTGGTACTCACTAAGAGATCGGCTACTTCTTTACACACAAAGAGGACTTAATACGGTGACGGGAGGGCTTTAGTAGCTATTCCAAAGTTCTGCCACCTTGGAAAATAATGATGAAAATCTTTATGGATAGTATGATGGAAAATCAGTCACCCATGATACATGAGACCCTAGTCTTATGTATGGGGGGATGAGGTGGGGTGGAATGGGAGGGACTATATTAGGATTAAGTCAGAAGCAGTCCTACTTGCACTGAGTTTCAGGGAGTAAGCATCAGTGTTTCATGGGGGATTGAGCCCAGGGCTTCACACAGGAGCACTCAACCACTAAGCTATATTCCTAAACTTATCTGTGCCTTCCAAGCTTTGTTCAAATTTCCCTTGTACTCTGAAAACCATGCATTCTAGGAAGTAGAGTTCCAGTATGGTCAAGCTGGCACAGTCCAAAGCCACTATAGTCTACCCCTTAAAGGTCTAACATCCATATACATTTCCTCTTTCCAATCATAACCACACCAGCACATTTATTAGCATAATGTCTCCACTTAACAAAGTGCTTTACTATATAAGATTATACTGGGCCTTATGCTTGCTCAGGGGACTGTTACTAGCAAAAATGAGAAAGTGGGACTGTGAAGATGGCTCAGTGGATAAGATGCCTCATGAGAATCTGAGCTTGAATCCTCAGCAACCAAGTGCAAAGCTGCTCACAACTGCACATGCATGCCTATAATCACAGCACTGGGAAGTGGAGTCAGGCAGATCTAAGAGCTTGCTGGCCAGCTAGACTAACCAAAATGGCAAGTTTCCCGTTCAGTGAGAAACATTGTCTCAAGGCAGTGGGATAAAGAACGATACAGTAAGACCCCCATGTCCTGCTCTGGCTTTCACACATGCACACATGGTAAATTCACCTGCACACCCATGTCTATGCACCATAGACATTATCACACACACACACACACACACACACACATTTTTAAAGTTAAAAAGAAAACAATTAGCCATTAATTGTCTCATATGTCTTAAGTTGTATTGCATTAACTTTTATAAACGTGAGTTTATAAGCTCACATGAGTTAGATAAATGTGAGTTTTGAACATTTCATACGATAAAATTAGGGTTCACGGGACACACATGTCTTTAAAATGTATCTAACTTCAAAATATAGACAATAACAGTAACAATAACATGATGTAACTCTTCACATGACAGAAACACCACCTTCTCCCCAGAACAGAAGACAATGTTTCCTTTTTATTCATTTCCAGGTTTTCTGTTTACTTTTCTTCACAGTTGAGTCCCATTTCTCCTTTAATATTTTATAATTTCATTCTGAAATATAAATCACCACCAATACAGCTTATCTTAGAGGACAGGAGGATGCAGAGAAAAAAATGCATAAATATAAAACATATTCATATTGGAGCCAGAGAGATGGCTTAGCAGTTAAGAGCTCTTGTAGAGGACTTGAGTTTGGTTCTTAGTTCACAACTGTCTGTGACTCCAACTTCAGGGGATCCAACACCATCTTCTGGCTTCCATGTGTACTACACTCATGTGAACATATCCCCCCACACACATAATTTAAAAGTAATAAAAATAAATCTTAAGCTATATATACATATTGAAATACAAAAGAACTACTCACCACCTGGCCTTCACTTCTGATTCTGCTTTATTGTTTGTTGTTGGGGTTTGTAACTTACCTTCTTTCTCTGTTCACTTCATATCCTTTTTCCCTCAGTATGTCTCCACCTCCCATGATTCTTTGCCTTAGTGGGGTGGTCTAAACCTTTACCCCTTCAGATTCCGAGTCAATGGGTGTTTTGATGTTCCACTAATCATGTGATATGAAAAGCTTAGGAGGCCCTCCTGGGGATTATGTATCCTATATAACTCCTGTCCAATGCCCCCCATATGCTCAATGGGTGTGAGGTCATCCACTGGAGGAAAAAAATAGAATAAGAATAAAAAGGCGAAGGAAGAGAAAGAAAAGAAGGAGGAGGAGGAGGAAAAGGCAGAAGATGAGGAAGAGGAGAAGGCAACATGAAGTAGGAGACTGGGTGTTGGAGGGATAGGAGAGGAGTTGGAGGGGTAATAACGGGTGTATATGATCGTATTTCATAGTACACATGCACAAAAGCCTCAAGGGATTAAGAAATCTTTTAATTGATTTAAAGTTTCATGTGTTCTGTTATACCAAAGAAAAGGGGCCTAATCAATGGTGTTTAGTATTTTTTAAAAAAGAAAGGAAGGAAGGAAGGAAGGAAGGAAGGAAGGAAGGAAGGAAGGAAGGAAGGAAGGAAAAGAAAACAATTAGGTTTCGTTGAGGGATTTGACATTGTAGGAGAGATAGGAAAAATCCAAAACCTTGTTTGTTCGGTGCCTGCACAGGTTAGGCAGGAGAAAAAGCGGGCAAAATGGAGGAGAGGCCATCCCCGGACCCCAGAGAGGAGCTAGTTGGAACCTGACTATTACTTCTGTCTTCCGCCTTTTAACCTTCATGACCCGCTGGAGAATCTGGCCGCTCATTGCTACACACATGCCACACTCACCCACACCCCCCCACACTCACACACACTGACTCCCCAGGATTTGGGGAAACCATAGAAAGATTCCGAAGGTGCCAGAGATGTTGGTAGATATGGTGCTGGCCCTACTGGCAAAGAAAGTCAGAAGATTTGGAAAGAGGAAAAAAAAAAAAGAAAGAAATCTATGAGTAATAAACAACATGGCCTGACTGTCACCCTTCCTGGAGTGAACACTGAAACTCTGCTTCTCCTATGCCCTCAAATCGCCTACAAATGGGGAGGGGCATTCTGGGAAATGTAGTTCTACTCAGCAGAGTCCATATCTTATGAACCCACCATAGTATCCCAGGTAGCTAAAAATTCATGTGCCATGGGAGAAAGATGAAAAGCAGTACAGTGTTCCAGCAGTCAGTTAATATTCCTCTGCCTCGAAGTGCCTTCTTAAGGTAACCCAGCTACTCACACAAGGACTGTAAATAAAAATGCCAACTGACATGTTCTAGGCCATGTCCTGACCAACTACTTGTGTGTGTGTGTGTGTGTGTGTGTGTGTGTGATATGTATATGTGGTGTATGTACATATGCATGTGGGTGTGCACACGTGTGTTGGTGCACATGTGTGTACATATAATGGCCATAGGTTGAAGTCTGATGTCTCGCCACCTTATTTTTTGAGACAGGTCCTCCTGCTGAACCTGGAGCTCACTAATTTAGCTAGGCTGGCTGGAAACGTTCTGTATTTGCCCTACCAGTGCTTATAGGGATTACGGCCACACACTACTGCACCCATGGGTGCTGGGGTTCTGAACTCAGGTCCTCATGCTTGCCCAGCAGACACTTTAGCAGCTGAGCCCTCTTCCCCAGACCATCACTTTCTCTTTTCTGATCATAATCACCCCAGTTCATATAGTTAGCTTTGGCCTTTGCCCACCAGATGGGTGACCTGCTCTTGGTCCCACTTTATCCCTCTGGCCTTGCTCTCTTTGTATTTTCAAGCTTCTCTATAGCAACGCATAGATATCCAGTTACTGTACCACCACAGACACTATCCAAACAGGTCTGTTGGTTACCAGCCCCAATCTAGAAGGCAGCAGAAAACAGGACGCTGAGCCATGTAAATGAGCACTAATATGATGGTGTTAATGGTAAATCATCCAGCATCTTACAGCTTTCAAATTTCTTTCTAGGGGCCAAGAAGATGATTCACTGGGTAAAGGGCTTGTCAATCAAGTCTGAGAACCTGAGTTTGAATCCCCAGAACCCATGAAAAAGCCAGGTGTGGAAGCATGCATCTGTAATCCCAGCACACTTATGGGAAGACGCAGAATCCCTGGAAGCTATGGGCTAGCTAGTCTGGGGTACACAGAAGCAAATGAAGAGATCTTATCTCAAACAAGGTGGAAGGTGAGGGCTGAACTGAAAGATATCCTCTGACCTCCATATGCATGTTGTGTAATACTACCTGCATTCTCTCTCTCTCTCTCTCTCTCTCTCTCTCTCTCTCTCTCTCTCTCTCTGCTGAGTTTGGCTCAGTTAGAATCATGCTGCTTCTAAGCTGTTCAGGGAACCCTGGAAGAGCCTCTCTGTCCCCTCCCTCTGAAGTGTGTTATAGGTAAGAAAAATTCTCTAGCAGTCGGAGACCTGATGTGAAAATAGCCCATTCCCTACTTCCCTCAAATGGTGTGTTTGGCTTTGCTCATTAAATGAGGGTAATTACACCTTCAGTTGTTTTTGTGTGCCCCTCTCTAATTGACAGTGTGAGTGTCTTCTCTTTGCATTGATTTACCATCTCAATTTCTTATTAACACTCTCTGCTCATCTCTTTGATCTCCTTTTTAAGTCATCTGGGCATCCATCTTACATATTGTGTCAAGTCTTCATATATTCTGGACAGTAAAGACTTCTGATTGTATTTATCAACTCTATTTTCCCTTATCTGTTGCTTCCCTTTTGATGTTTATTTTACTGCTTGGTTTTATGGATTTCAACACATCCATCTTGTTTCTGATGATAGCCTCCATTTTTAATATTCATAAATTTATTTCCTCCCAAAAACTGAGGCAAATATTCTGTTCTATTTTCTTGTAGATAATGTTTTATGGATTGGATTTTTATATTTATCTTTGACCCACTGGAGTCCATAGACAGCAGTATTAAAGAGTCAGCCTCTGGTGTCAAAATATATGAGCTCAACGCTGGGGAGGGTTCAGTGGGTAAAGTGCACAAGCGTGAGGACCTGAGCCGGGAGCCCCAGTACCCATGTAAAAAACTACAGTGGTGGGCACCTGTAATCCCAGGGCTGGGGAGGCAGAGACAGGAGGATCCCTGGGGCTTGCTGGTCAGACAGTAGCTGAATTGCTGAACTCTAGGTTCATTGAGAGAGGCTGTCTCAAAAAATTAGAGGGGCTGGAGAGAGGGCTCAGTGGTTAAGAGCACTGGCTGCTCTTGCAGAGGACCCACATGGTGACTAACTCCAGTTCCAGGGGATCGATGCCCTCTTCTGGCCTCCATGGGCATTGCACAACACCACACAAGTGCACTTACATACACGCAGGCAATACACTCATACATATAAAATAAAGATAATAAATAAAATATTAAAAAATGAGATAGATGGCTGAGTGTGGTGGTGCACACCTTTAATCCCTGCACTCTGCCAGGAGGCAGAGGCAGGTTGAACTCTGTGATTTCAAGGCCAGCCTGGTCTACATAGTGAGTTCCAGGCCAGCTGAAGCTACAGGAAGACCCTGTTTCGAAATAAATAAATACCGCAATTGAGAGACACCCAACATTGACCCCTGGCCTACACACACAACAGAGATTCGAGTTCAATTTTTTTCTCCTTCCCTCCCACATGACCTTTGAAAAAAATAATTTGTCTTCTCCAAAACTGTTTTCTCAGGTTAAGTCACTGCACTGCATTTCTGTTTTAAATGACTTTAATATTATACAACATACAAAGAAACACCCCACACAGACATGTGCAGCTTATGATAGCTACTAAACTATGACTTAATCAGTACTTATTGTTCCAGTTGGAGACTGCTCCGAGGTGGTCCATGCAACTTCAACTGCAATTACATCTTATAGGTATACTGTCCAGTCACAGTGTGGGCTGGCCCCTGTCATACCCAACAGGGGGCTGTTTGGAGGTGGCCCCAAGGGCCAACAGCACTGGAGTAAATTAGCAGGGTCCTTTCCCACTTGGACAGGACATAATGGCTCTTGCAAAGAGTGATGAGAAGAAAGAAAGACCATTCTGTCATTCCCAAGGTGATGACCTGGAAATACGGTGTTTTAATTTTCTTTCTGTGGCTGTGATAAAAAACTGACCAAAAACAACTTATGGGAGGAAAGGGTTTATTTTGCTTTACAGGTTATAGTCTATCACTGTGGGAAGTCCGCGCAGGGACTCAAGCCAGAAACTTGAAGGCAAGTTTGCTTGCTTGATATTCTGCTCCAACTAAGGAACTCACTCACAGTCAAAGAACTACAGCAGGAACCTTGGAGTATGTTGCTTTCTGGTTGGCTCATGGGCTGCTGGCTTTTTTGTACAGTTCAGTTTTGCCCAGGAGATGGTACTTCCCACAATGAGCTTGGTCCTCCTCTACCAATTAACAATCAAGACAACCCCCTACAGACATGCCTTTGGACCTGTCTGGGCTAGGAAATCCCTCAACTGAGATTCGCTCTAGGCTGTGTCAAGTTGACAGTTAAAGCTAATTAGGACCTATACCATCATCATTCACAAAAGCACCCATGGCACTCAAAGAGATCTGGAAATTTACTATAAAGAAAATGGGGATGCCAGATGTGTGCATTGATTCCAGGCTCAACAGAGCTCCTGGGACCAAAGCAATAAGGAGATTTCATATTTTACCTTCATTCATTTGTCCAGAAAAACAACATGAGGATGAGGATTCATCAAACAAGCTCTGCACTTTGGTAACCTAAGTCCCTGTTAGCACATGAAAACTGCAGTCAGTATTGGTGGGAACTGAATGCTGAGTGTCAAGGTCACAAAACTGGAGGAAGTGGGAGGACATGTAGTCAAAGAATAAAAAGAGCCAAAAACTGGGACTTACAATTCAATGACTAGGAATATGATCTCGAAATGTCAGAGGTGATAAAAGAAATGAACATGGTAGAAAGTGGATGGTCTGGGTATGACAGTTTGGACAGGAAGTGTCTCCAAAATGCTCGTGTGTGGAAGGTTTGGTTCCCACTGGAGCAATGTTCACTGGCAGGGTTTGAGGGAAGTGGTTGGATCATGAGGGCTCTGACCTCCATTGGTGTAGCCATAATTTAATGACATGGTTGGGAGGCAGTGGAAATGTCAGGAGGTGGGGTCCTATTGGAGGAAGTAGGTCACTGGGGGGTATGCCTTTAAAGGATCAATGTTGCCCGTTATCCTTCCTCTGTGTCCTCTGATCCTGGCAGCCAAGAGGCTGTTCTATGTCATGTTCTCTCCCCTGGTGCTGTGCCTCATTACATATGTGCCCAGAAGCCACAGAGCCGAGTGGCCATCGCTCTGTTGGTATGGTACTTGCCTAGAATGCATGAAACCTTGGGTTCCGTCCCTAACATCACATAAATTGGGCATGGTGATGCATACCTGCAATCCTAGCACTTGGGAGGTAGAGGCAGGAGGATCAAAAGTTTAAGGCCTGGTGCTGGTGAGATGGCTTAGCAGTTAAAAGCATGTACTGCTCTTGCAGATTCCCAGCACCCACATCTGGTAGTTCACAACCACCTGTAACCCCAGATCCAGGGAATCTGACGCCCTCTTCTGGCCTCTGTGGGCAACTGCAGTCATGTGTGCACCCCCTCCCCCACAGGCACACATACATAAATGTAATTAAAAATAAATATTACAAGAGAAGTTCAAGGTCATCCTCAGCTACACAGTTAGTTTGAGACCAGTTTGGGGTGCATGAGACCCCATTTTAAAAAAAATGGTCCATTTTTAATAAGGACCTTGGACCCAGCACCGATGGGACTGAAGAAGCCTGAGAAAATACAGGTGTTCCTTTACCCGATTGCATTTGCTATTCCTAGGCATGAGGTAGCTCTCTCCCGTATCATTAATGCCTTTTCTGCCATTAAATATTTATAATGTTATTTGAATAAATCTCTGATGCTGTGTGTTACTATTCAACATTTTTATTATCATAAATGGGCTCTTTGTTTCCATTTTATTTTCCATATGCTACTGGTATTATAACAACACAATTGATTTTTGAGATTGAGTCTTATACCCTATAACTCCAGAGAACTCATTTATTACCCCTAACAATTTTTTGGTTGATTTCTTTGATTTTCTAGGTCACCAGTAAAAAGGAATATTTGTATTCTTTCCCTTCATATATTTATACCTTTTATTGTCTTTTCCTTTCTAGCAGTTATTACAAGCCCTTCTGGTACTATGTTAAATAGATATTGTGAACACAGCCTCTTTGTTTCATTCCTGTTTGGGTTTTGTTTTTAAAGAAATGGTTTTAACATTTCTTCAACATTCATAATGAGCCTTGCACCTGAAACTCAATGTATGTAGGCTGAAGTAAGATAAACAATCAACTTTCAATAATTAATTTAAGGACTTGAGAGATGGTTCAGTGACTAAGGGTGCTCATTACTCTCACAGAGAACCAGAGTTTAGTTCCTAGCACCCCCATTGGGAAACTCACAACTGCCTGTAACTCCAGTTCCAGGGGATCTGACGACCCCTTCTGGGGTCCAAGGGCATCTGCACTCATGTTCACATACCCAGGCACAAATGCATATTCATAAATAAATCTTGAAAAATAATTTATATAAAGTAATTCATGCATCTAATTATAAAAAACTGTATACAGCTGGACATTGTGGCACATGCCTTTAATTCTAGCACTGGAGGCAGAGGGAGGAGGATCTCAGTGACATTGAGGTCAACCTGGCCTACATAGTGAATTGCAGGCCAGCTGGGCCTACAAGGAGACCTTGTCTCAAAGAGATAAAAACACTGTATACAAAATGTATTTCTGAATGTGCCAAGCCATCTCTGGTAATTATTAACATAATGTTTCTATTTTCTACTAATACAATCTATGTTGAGGCTTTTATATTATAGGGCAGCTTTGAACTCTGTAATTAAGTCTTAAACTCTTTTGGTTTGGGCTTAGCAAATTATTTCAGTAAGATACTTTATTTTATAAGTCTTATTTGGGATTTTAAGAAAGATCAATTTTATTTACATGTGTGTATGCACATGTCTGTCTGTATCTGTGTGTGTGTGTGTGTGTGTGTGTCTGTGTCTGTGTCTGTGTGTGATGTGTGTGTGTGAGGGTGTCTGAGGAGGCCAGCAGAGGGCAGTAGACCCCTTGGAGCTGAAGTTACAGGTATATCTGAGTTGCCTGATGTGGATGCTGGGATCCAAATTCCAGTTCTCATGATTGAGTATCAAACACTCTTAACTTATGAGCCATCTCTCTAGGCCTTCATTTGGGATTTTTGTATGTTTCTTCCAAGTGAATTGTTCAACTTTCCCTTTGTGATATCTATCATACTTGAGAATCAGTTCATATTTGTCTCAAAAATATTACCTAGATGCCAATTTTTATTCAAATATGGTTAAAAGCTACATGAAACTTATTATCCTTGATTTCTTTAAGTTAAAAGACATACAGAGAATCAATCCATCTAGAGTAGGTTCCTCCTGTTGGATAAACCATTGATAAGAGCACTTATCAGTTTTTATTTATTTGTCTAGTTGTGCCCTTTCCTCTCACATCAGTTCTTGGAATTTAAAAACATGCCCAAGGGAGTGTCTATGTCCAGTCAGAAACCAACTTTATCACCAAGTAACTGAGACCACTTCTTCTACATATTAAGAAAGGTAGCTGAGCCGGCCAGGGGAAGCAAGCCAGTAAGCAGCATTCCTCCATGGTCTCTGCTTCAGTTCCTGCCTCCAGGTTTCTGCCTTGAATTCCTGCCCTGACTTCCCTCAGTGATGGTCTGTGACTTGTAAACTGAAATAAACCATTTCCTCCACAACTTGTTTTTGGTTAGTGTTTTATCTCAGCAACAGAGAATCCAAACAAACACAAGTACTAAAGAAAAATATTTCCTTTTTCACTTACTGGCTTTATTGGGATCCAATCTTTTCTGTATCTATTTTTCCTCAGAGCCAATTACAATGTTGTAGTAGCCCAGTTTTTGTTATTACAATAAAATAACTGAGGCAAGGGTATGGCAAGTTCAAGGCCAGTTCAGGCTATATATAGTGAGACCATGTCGGAAAACAAACAAACAAACCCGGAAACAGAGAAACAAAGCAGTGAAATATCCTGTGCTGGTTTTTAAAGTTTAAAAAGACACAGACAAGTTTGGTTTAAGTTCTGGAGGATGAGAGGAACTTATTTTGCACATTGCACCCACTTAATATGCCCACAGAGCTGATTTTTCTTTTCATGACACAAAAAATTTATTTTTAATTATGTGTACATGCGTATGTCTGTATATAGGTGTGTGCACATGTGAGTGCAGATGCACGGAGAGGCCAGAAGAAAATGTCAGATCCCCTGGCTCTGGAGTGCAGGCAGTTGCGAGCTGCTTCACATGGGTGTTGGGAACTGAACTCAGGTCCTCTGTAAGAGAGGTACACGCTCTTAACCACTGATCCATCTCTCCAGCCCTTCTTCATGATACTTACGCTTAATGATTTTTTTATTTTTCACTTTTTAAATATATGTGTATGATATATGTGTGTATATGTTCATCAGTGGAGGCATGCATGCCATGGCGTGTATGTGGAGGTCAGGGGACAAGCTCAGGTGTTGGTCTTCCCTTTCTACCTTGTTTGAGACAGGGTCCTTTTGTGTATGAGATTCTAGAACTTCTGCTGTATTTGAACCCCATCTCATCCTAGGAGTACTGGGATTACACACATGTACCACAGCCCCTGGTTTATATGTTTATTATTTAATTTTATGTATATGAATCTTATACCTGCATGTATGTAAGTGTAGTTGTGTCATGCAATGCCCACAGAGGCCAGAAGAGGGTGTTGGATCCCCTAGAACTGAAGTTAAGGACAGTTGTTAACCACCATGTGGGTGCTGGGATTTGAACCCGGGTCTTCTGCAAGAGCAGCCAGTGCTCTTAACTGCTGAGTCATCTCTCCAGTCCCAGCCCCCAGCTTTTATGGGTGTTCTGGGAAGTCAGACTCAGATCCTCATGTTTGCACTACAAGAGTTTCATCCACTGAGCCTTCTCCCCAGCCCTGGGTGATATTTTTGAACGTTATATGTGCTGGCTTTTCCGTGCTTCTTCCTGTAACTCCTATAGTCTTAGAGAAGTTTTCTGGATCTTTTTCAAGCTTCATAAATTTGCCTTTGTTTATTCACTTCACAAAGATGCCCGGATGTCTGTTCCAGCCCAGGTTTTGAACACGGAGACTTAGGCTATTATCTGAATGTCTGAATCCACCCAAAATGTATACATAGAACCCCATTCACCAATGTGGCCATAGTTGGAGATGGGGCCTTTGGTAAGTGACCATGTTGAGTGAGCAGAGCCCTCCTGAATAGGATTGGTGTTTCCAATTCTCCAGAGAGCTGCCTGGCCTCTTCCACCAGGCATGGTCACAGAAGGCGCCAACTATAAAAGAGGAAGTGGGCTTTCAACAGCCATGAGGTTGTGACATGCCATTATCTAGTACTTCCCAGCTTCCAGAACCATGATAAGGAAATTTCTGTTGTGTGTAAGCTACCCCGTTGACGGCATTTTGTTAGGGCAGCCAGGATGGACAGGTGCCATGTCAAAGATACACAGGTAGAAATCTGGTTTAGCACACTGGGCATCTCTATATCAGGATGCCGGGGGATGTGATTTAGAGGTGTGAGGGCAAACATTTGCCGGATGAGAGAAAGAAGAGGTGGTAGTCATGGGCACAGAGAATGCCTCAAATTGATCCATCAAGGAGCTTGGAGAACATACTCTGAGGTGCAGAATCAGCAAGGGGACTTTCTGACCAAGATGAAATCTGAGTTTAAGGAACATGTGTTGTATGTCAAGAATTGGCCTTTCATGTATGGAAGTTAGGAACCACAGAGAGCAGTAAAGTTTTGTCCCCGACATTCCTATGTGGAACCCTGACCCCCATTGTGATTGTGTGGAGGTAGGGCATTTGGGAGATGACCAGTCCCTCTGTCCCTGTTTTTGAGACAGGATCTCATGTGGCACAGGCTGGCGCTGAACTCACTATGTAGCCAAGGATGACCTTGAACTTCTGACCTCTTGCCTCTGCCTCCCAGATGCCGGGAATATGAGTGGGTACCACCATGCCCAGTTCTTTGTTTTACTATGTGTCCTAAAACTATTCAAGGTAGAAAAGTCACCCACTAGGCAAGGGAGCTCAACCCTAGGAACCAGCCCTGTCTTACAGTTCCTGATGATTCTAGTCAGCAGTCAAGGCTGAGCACCATGGTATTGATACAGAGCATAATGAGAATCACCTGTGGGGTCCCAATGCCTCAGCCTCAAAGGGTCTGCTGTATGAGTCTATTAGAGGATCAAAACTCCACATTCCAGGACTAGAAAGATGGTTCAACAGTTAAGAGCACTAGTTGTTCTTGCAGAGGACCTGGGTTTGGTTCCTAGCACCCCAATGATGGCTAAAAAACATCTATAATTCCAGTTCCAGAGGGATCTGACGCCCTCTTCTGGCCTCTTCTTGAATCACATGCACATGGTATACTTTAATACATGCAGACAAAACACTCATATACATAAAAATAAAATGAATTAAAAGACTTCACATTCCTCACAGGTTCCAGGGGCTGCTGGCTCAGAGGCCACGTTGCTGCTGGGCAAGTGGATTTACTACATCAAGAGCATCTGAGTTACCAGGGTGATA
This sequence comes from Nannospalax galili, assembly GCF_000622305.1. Lineage (NCBI taxonomy): Eukaryota > Metazoa > Chordata > Mammalia > Rodentia > Spalacidae > Nannospalax > Nannospalax galili. The sequence goes on along the minus strand of NW_008342123.1, from coordinate 527,046 downwards.
ACTCAAGTCTGTTACAATGGAACTATGTCATGCAGGCTGAAGTTGATCAATGTCTTGACTCTTGGGTGGGCGTAGACACTGGCTGCCTGAACAAGCACTTGGATGGCTGTTATCAAATGATGAAGGAGCTTATCCTGTTCATTTGGGGCTCTGCAATCCTCATCCCCTGTAATCAGCTGCTTGGCTAATTCTATCTCCAGGTAAGAGTAGAGGGAAAAGGTGTATCCCTTCCTTTACTCTGCTCACTTCCTTCACTGCCTGCTTAGTATTTCTGAATTTTTAGCTCTCTTTAAGCATCTTCAGGGGCTGGAGAGATGGCTCAGTGGTTGAGAGCACTAACTATTCTTGCAAAGGACCTGGGTTCAACTCCAAGCACTCATATGGTGGCTAATAACCGATCGTAATGCCGGTTCCAGGGGATCCAATGCCCTCTGAGGACACTGCAGGACACGGGTGAACTTATGCACAAGCAGGTGATACACTCATACTCATAAAATAGGAATAATAAATAAAATGTTTTTTAAAAAACAGCATCCTCAAAGCCAGGTGTGGTGGTGCACACCTTTAATTCCAGCACTCATGAGTCTGGGGGAGACATTTTACATCGAAACTATAATAATTGGAAATCAAGTCTTTTACAGATGTGGGTGTTCTTGATATGCAAATCATAACAAGGGGACTGTTGAAGGGATGTGTGACACTCACATGTTAGAAAAGCTATTCTGGGAGTTGTGTGGAGGGTGGGTTGGGAGTCATGACCAGAAGCAGGTTATCAATGGGGATGATTATGTAACGGTGGTACATGGATATTAGGCTGAGGTTAACTAGAACTGGCTAGGAAGAGAAAACAATTTTGAGATACAGGTATATTTGCATGCGATGTGTGGATGTGTGTATTGATTTTTTTTGTCTAAAAGGGTTTGAGGTGGGTTAGCTAAATGCATGGAGCTTTAGGACATTCTTAAATGTGGAAGGAAGCAGGACAAATAACAAAAAGAAAAGCCATATCAGAAATGGCAAGGTGAAGTCATGAGAGAGGTTCACATCGGGTCACTTACATTTGCCAGTGATCACCTGTGAAGTTGGCTGTTGACTTTCTAATACAAAAGGGGAAGCTCAATTCTTCTCTTGATTCGTGGAGCCTGTGAGATAAAAGGGCTCCAGCTGCTGGGTGGAATGCAGTCAGTATTGGCTCCGGAAATGGAGACATTTCTCCTGTGGAACTTCCGAAACAGAGGAGGTCGAGGTAGCAAACCAAAATCTCTACCTCTCCAAGTGAGGAGGTCTTGTTTCTCAGAAAGGATCCCTCAGGGTGGAGATTGGAGATGTCAGACAGAAAGACAAGGCTTGCTCTTTTTCCTCAATGAAGGGCCACATAGGCTGCCTACCATCTATGCTGTTTTATAGGCAAATATTTATCTTGTCAAAGAAGGAGCAGGTACATTACCAGATACCAAGCAATAAACAGCAAGAAGACTTGGGATGGGGTGGGATGGTGATGAGCAGCAGCAACCAGGCAAGGAAGATGGTGAGACTTCTCAGGCAGGTTCATAGACCAAAAAGTCTCAGAATAGAGGCCCGGAAGCCTTGGTGTCTAGCCAAAGGAGAATCAGGGAGGAAGTTAAGCCAATGAAAATGTCTGTGTGGGATGCTCCATAAGAGGGCTCTTAGAAGGGGCCAGGGAATAAAGTGTAAAGAGCTTTGAGGCCAGCAAGCAGAGGAAATAGTTTAGTTAGAGGCCACCATTTGGTTTGGGGTTATAAACACCTCCCCATTGTAAAAATTCACCTGGTAGCCTGGCTTTATCACCTGCACATACATATGCACATAACCCCTCCAAACATGCCCCTAGCAACCTCAGAATCCCCTCACCCCCCCAGCTGCCTTGGGCTACACACACTCCCATCTCTAAACAATGCATTAAGTTTCCTTGTTCCTGGTAATGATCAAATTTAGACAGCTTTCACTTGGTGTGTTCCCAATGGATCCAGGTGCAAAGAACAGAAAGGCCAATCTGGCCTGAACTGGTTTTGAAGTATATGCCACTAAGGCAAAACTATATCCCTTAGTTACCTTGTAGGGGGAACCCCCCCATTTACCATCTTATGCCTATGCATAATTTGGCATGCGTATGATTCAATCAGATACATTATGGGAAATGACGTGTACGGTAGAGAAATGATTGTGATTTAATCTATCAATCAAAATAAAAAAACATATAAACTACACCCTTTAGAAACCAACTCCTCCTCTTGAGCCCCATAAAAGAAATAATCAGGACCCTCGAGTAGTCTCACTCATGTGACTCAATGTTAATTTAAAATATTTCATTATTTTTAGATTTTATGTATATGAGTGTATTGCCTTCATACATGTAAGTGCATCTGTGTCGTGCAGTGCCCACAGAGGTCAGAAGAAGGCGCCAGATCCCTTGGAACTGGAGTTATAGATGGTTTTTAGCTGCCATGTTTGTGCTGGGAACCTAACCAGGGTCCTCTGCAAGAGCAACCAGTACTCTTAACTGCTGAGTCATCTCTCCAGCCCCTCAATATCAATCTTGACAGTGTAACCCTCTATAACCTATCACTTTGCTCTGAATTATCTTATTTTGCAAATGTGAGTCCTTACTTTTGTTTTTAATCTTCAACAATTTAATGCAATGTATTTTGATCACATTTAGACCTCCTCCCCCATCTCCTCCTCCATCTCAGTATACCCCACCCTCAACTTCATGTCCTCTATTATTATTCTTCCTTTTTAAAAAGCCTGTCTAATCTGTGTTCCTCAAATGCTCTTGGGTGTGGGTCCATCCCATGGAGTCTGGTCAACCTACCAGGTGTCACACCCTTAAAGAAAACTGACTCCCTCTTGTATAAGCTACCCATTGACAATAGATTCTCAGCTAGGACTACAACTTCTTGCCTACCTCCCCCATCCATTCTGGGCTTTTTTCTGACTTGGGATTGCACAGGTTTTGAGCATGCTTTCACAAGTGCTATGGGTTCACATGTGCAACTACTCTGCGGTGTCCAGACAACACAGTTTCTGTGTATTCATCTGCCAGCTATGGCTCTTAGAGTCTTTTCACCTCCTCTTCCACAATGAGCTGTGGGAGGAGAGGGTCTGATACAGGCGTCCCATTTGGGGCTGAGAATTTCAGAGTCTCTAGTTTACTGCACGTTGACCAGCCGCAGGTCTTTGCGCTAATCACCATCTGCTGCTAGAAGAAGCTTCTCTGGTGAGAGCTGAGGGATTTACTAATCCATGTGTGTAACAATAAATCATTAGGAGTTATTTTAATACTGCGTCTATTTAGCAGAATAATAGTGGTAGCTTCTCCCCTACGGTGTTGTGACCTGTCTAGTCAGAGGTTCTTGGCCTTGAGAACAGTGTCAGATATGGGCTCTATCTTGTGAAACTGGCCTTAAATCCAATCAGAAAGTGGTTGCTCCCTCCTATAACACGCCACTATTGCACCAGTGGCCATATATTGCCAGGTCAGTTGGCATTGTAGTTCACAGTTGGGTAAGGCTAATGATTACATTTTTCTCCCAGCATGCATAGCACAGTCCAGCACTGTGAAAGCTAGCCAGTAGGGATGAAGCTTCCAGGTCAGTTCCAGCTTGATTTCTCCTTGTTTGTTCTACAACTCACATATGAAGGATCTTCAGCAATAAGGTTTTACCATCAAGTTCTGGAAGGCACCCAAGAGCATTGGTAATAGCCAGTATTATTTGAGGGTCTATGGGAACTCTCTGGTTAACAACTCCCTCTTGGGGGTCCATTCCTGGCATTGGGGTTTTTATTTGCTACCCTGTGTTGTATGGTAGGGCCATTGAACCTCCGTTATAGGGTAATTACATTTAAACTCTTTACAGAGTCCTTATTTTAAATTCTTTGGATAGGAGTCCAAGAATCTGGAGATACCAGACAAGAACTCTGACCATGAGTAGCAGCTTCTGGGCTGCATGATGTGAAGAAAGTCCTTAGTGCATATCGTGGCCATTTGCATGATGCTCCTGGAGGCATCTACTTGGCTGTGCTACCAGTGTTTTATTGAGCAGGTTGGATTTCACTTTTTAATTATATTTTATTTTATTATTTTATGTGTATGAGTGTATTGCCTGCATTCATGTAAGTGCCTCCATGTCATGCAGTGCTCACAGAGGTCAGAAAAGGGTGTTGGATCCCTGGAACTGGAGTTATGGATGGTTGTTAGCTACTCTGTGGGTGCTGGGAATCGAACGCAGGTCCTCTGGAAGAGCAGCCAGTGTTCTTAGCCACTGGGCCATCTCTCTAGCCCAGCAGGTTGGGTTTTGATGTGTTGTTGCCGCAGTCATCTATAGAGAGCTCTGTGGCCACTCAGGGCTCCTGTGTTTCTGCATCAGAGTGCCTTTTCCTTGTTGGAGTCAGGTAGGAAGAGTGCTTGGTGCCTCAGCCTCGGTGGTAGGCGTGGCCCCTCTGTGAACAACCCCTAGATGTGATCCTCACTGTGTCTCCCACACTTCCAGCAGGACTAAGTGCCACTGTGCACTGTGGTGACCGGTTTATGAATGTGCTTCTTGCTCCCCTGAGCCATTGCTCTCCAACAACCCACTTGTACTCACATCCTGTCTGAGTGCTGGACATCATATCAGTTTTACCATGCTCCCATCATGTCATTCCTGAGTAGCAGAAACTAGCATGGGCAGCAGTGATCTACTGACTTACCAGGGTGGGCTCTAAGGGGAAGAATGGGGGAGGGAGCAGAAGAGTCCAGGGCTAAGGCTGAGGTCTGGGTAGAGGGCACATTTCAGCCTGATCCCCTGGGAGTGCTGGAGGACAAGCAACATGGCACAGTGAGAGTTGGAAGCCCCTTGAAGATGGCAGGCCAGCTCCTTGTGTTCCCTGTCAGTCAGTGACTGAGGTCTGGGAAGGTGGGTAAGGAAGGTAGCTGCCTCCAGCCAAGGCCCAAACCTCCTGTTCAGCCTCCAGGTCAACATTCCAGGAATGGCCCCTTTTGATCTGAGAGCAAGTCTCCTGAAAATGAGGCAGCCAGAGCTGCTACCAGCACGTATCTACCCTTAGCATCTGGCAGGTGGCTGGGCAGAAGCAGCGCCCCCTGCAGGCCTTCTGGAGAGTGACAGGCTCATACAGTTGCTTTTCTGTAGCCCCCCCCCCTTTTGCCAATTCATGTCAGGGTGCTCTGCAGGAGAAGGTGCTAGAGAGTCTTGAATACTGAATTCAAGTATCTTGTGGTGCAGAAAGGCAGCCAGACAGGAAAACAGCTAACAGGGAAACCAAAGATGCATACCACATAGAGATGAAAGCAACATCAACAAAAGAGGCAGAGAGGATTTCCAGCTGCAGAATGGACAGCTTAGAAGACGTCACAGATGGGGCTGGAGAGATGGCTCAGTGGTTAAGAGCGCTGGCTGCTCTTGCAGAGGATGCAGGTTCAGTTCCCAGAACCTACCTGGCAGCTGACAACCATCTGTAACTCCAGTTCCAGAGTATCTTATGCCCTCTTCTGGCCTCCATAAGCAACTAGTGTACATTAAATAAATTTTTATAAAAAGACTTCACAGGGCTGGCTCTTACACCTCACCCACATTGAAATGTTGCCCCCAGGCTCATTGGTAGGGTTCAGGCTGCTGTCAATGTTCCTGTTACCAAGAGTGAGTGTGACCTTTCCCTTGCTCACATGCGCCACACTTTGCTCTTCATATTGGAAAATTGGGCATTTTACTAGGGTATCATTGTCTATTTGGTCTAACTGAATTTTTTCTACCCAAAATATGAGGGCATTTTCCTTGGAGCTTGCTTGGTTCCGTCTAACCATGAGTTTTTGTAGCCAGGCACTCCTTAGCTATCCTATGGGTAAGTCCTCTTTGTAACTGATTATGACACTTTCTGTATTCCTAACTACACATCTGCTGGGCCCTTCACACCTCCATAACCAGGACCACAAATCTTCCCCTAGGAGAAGAGTGGGATAGGGAATGAGGTAGCGCTATTATTTTGTCCATCTTACAGAAGAGAGAACCAGGGCTGGAGCGATGGCTCAGTGATTAAGAACACTGGTTGTTCTTTCAGAAGACCTGGGTTCCAATCCCAGCACCCACATAGTGGTTAACAGCTGTCCATAATTCCAGTTCCAGAGGATCTGACATCCTCTTCTATCCTCACAACATGGGTGTACTTAGCTTGCACATATGCAAGCAATACACTCATACACATTAAATAAATTTTAAAAAATTATAGGAGAACCAAAAATCCTTCTTTTGCTGTTTTTGCCAAACATTTTCTAAATATTTATCACCATATATTCATTGTGTGGGTGATGGGTTTCAGAATAACATTTTTGACAATGAGATCACGAATTTTGACCATATTTACCCTCATCATCTTCTCTTGTCCCTCCAGAATTGCTTCCCCCATATCCTGTCCCTGCCCCTGTCCTGTGTGATCTGAAATGGAGCTCTCCCCAGGCAACAAAGTAATAGGCTCCCCTCATTGCCATCCTGATTCAATTTTCCATCTGGCCAGAAGCCATCCCATTCTTCCTTAATCAAGTCTGAGTAGCAGATCCAGCTCCAGGCCTGGGTTTTGGGGTTGTGGAAGTATGGGAATCAATGAAAAGAAATTGAGTCTTTCTTTAATTGTCCCCTTTTGATGTGGGCCTACGACCCGCCTATCCAATCCAGTAGTCCCAGCTAAAGGGATTGTGCCTTTGACAAAAAGTAAAGCCCCAGGAGCTGGAAGCTAAGGCATTCAGAAAGGCATGTGGTTCCCAAGGGACGGAGGCATGGATTCCATCTTCAAGCTCTTCTGGGTGTATTTAATCTCTCAAGATTTCAGCCAGCCTGTGCCTGACTAGCTCCACTGACTGCTGAGAAGCACAGCTCCTGTTGTTTCCCCTTGAGAGAGTTACTCATTTCCCACAGGCCAGCTGCTGCCTCAAAGTACTGCCTCACAGTGCACCACATAGAACACCCTCCTCTTCTCCTTAGTCCCTCAGCTACCTCTGAGCCCACTGCCTCTCTCAGCATCCAACAATGGGCCGGGAATGGGAGATGGAGACAGGTGGTCCAAAAAGAGAATGGCAGGTCAGAGGAAGGCAGCTGGTGTTGGAAGGAGGGAGATGCATCCCCCAGTCCTGATCCTCAGGTGGTTGTTCCAGGCCAGACCAAAGAAGGAAGGAAGAAATCTAGACTTTTCCTCCTGCCTGGCATAGTCATAGACATTTTATACACGTTAGGTCATTTCATTTTCTCTGTGCTTTCTGCTCATTTTTTCCAAAGAGGAAAGTGACTTTGACAGGAGTTGCCCAGGGCCACACAGCCAGTAAGTGCCGGCACAAGATCAAAGGCAATCTGAGTCCAAAGCCTATGGTTTCCTTATTTTACCAGTTGGTGGAGGGTTGGGGAATCTCAATGAGATTGTCTCTGGGCCTGTTTCTCCCATGGACAGACATAGGGTCTGGGAAACCGAGGAGGAGGAGGAGAGTGGTATTCTGATGGGTGTGCCCAGAAATACAGTTCCAATGATATATTCTTTCTTTTACAGGGTGCTAAGCCCTGCTACCTTGGGGAGACACAGGGCCCCACATGCCACCTGGCTCCCTTCTGAGGTTCCCACAGCATCCACCAGGGTAAATAACTATAGCTCCCCTTGTTCCTGTTTCACCAATGCCAAACCAGAACTATACACAAGCCAGCTGCAGACAGAGAGCTCCTCACATGCCCACATCACTTTAGCGTTTAACACACACTTGATATCACAGTTGGTATTGGATTTAAGTCTCACTTTACCTGCATGAGTTATGTGGGCTTCCTTCTTCTTCACTGGCGTGGTGGTTTTGTGATAAGCTTCCAGGATCCCTTTTGGTGTAAATCTCCCCATCTGCTAGATCCTTGAGAGTTATCTTAGAAAGAGCTCCTCCCCTACTGGGATCCCTTCCTAGGGCAGCTCACCTCCAGTGATGGATGGATGCAGTGATGGATGGATAAGGGACAGACTGATGGTAACCATCCCATGTTAGTATCCCCATACAGGGATGACTGGGTTTCCTTCGAAACTTCACAGCAGCCAAGCTTTTCCCTCTGCCCAGCCTTGTTTCTGCTCTCTCTCTTTCCCAGGTATTGTCCCAAGGACAACCCAACTAGTTCCAAGTGGAGATTGCTCCCCAGGAGCCCAAGCTGAGGTCCAAGGAAACAGAGGTGGTAGCAGGACTCTTGTGTTTTGTCTCTGTTACCAGAGAGCTGTGTGACCCTGAAGAAGCCATTTGACGTTTTTGGTTTCCTCATCTGTACCAGCAAAAGCACTTGGTTGTGGTCATCTTAAAGGTCAAGAAGTCCTAAAATCACTTGACCTTAAGGAATCATAGCCAGAACTGGGAGTGGACCCTACAATTTCTGGAACGTTCCATGATCTCCTTCATGAATCTTTGAGCTTGACTTAAGGAAGAGATTGGGGTGCTAGTGTCCTTGGGTATGGTCCCTGAGACTCCTAGACAGAGGGCCTCTGGGGTTATCTAATCCAGGAGCTCAGGAAACCATCCCCGTGTTGACCCTTCCTACCTCTTCACATTCTCCCGACAGAAGCATACTAGAGCATGGGAAGCACTGTTCTTGGCACAATTCATTCCATCACGTACTTTACTTACCCAGAGGGCTTAGCAACAACTTCCCCTCCAGAAAGAATCCAACAGGGGCAAAAAAGTGAAATGATATCAGGATCAATAGCAAAACAGGAAAACCAAATCCTCCTTCTTCTGTGCCCCTCTGTGCAGAGAAGTGCTTCAAAATGCAAAGCCTAGGGGTGGACAAGATGGCTCAGCGGATGAGCGTGCTTGCTGCCAAGACTGATGACCTGAGTTTGATTTCCAGAATCCACACGGTGGAAGGAAAGAACCAACTTGTGAAAGTTGTCCTCTGATCGATCGATTGATCTCTCTCTCTCTCTCTCTCTCTCTCTCTCTCTCTCTCTCTCATTAATTAAAAGTGGAAATCTATATAAAGTCTAGCTTATTGCATCTGGCAAGCCCGTTCCCCTCCAGGACACTAAGAAAGTCCTGTCCCCCACTCACAGGGGATTTCTCTAAGTGTCAGCTCTCCTGTGAGTCCTGTTGGTATTTATCATGCTGTGGTATGGTGAGGATGAAGAACTACAAAGGTAAAATGGATGCACTGTAACCCCAAGGCACCAGGTGGTGATTTCCAGCCCAGCATAGTGTCAGGCTCATGGGATGACTCTTCTCTGTGGGAAGAAAGGAGGGAGGCTCTGACTGAAGGTATAAAGTAGCGCTTTTTTATCCTGGAACTGGGGAATTACATATCTGTCCTGCTGTGGTAGCCCCACCACAGGCTCTAGGCTGGCTCAGTAGCCCTAGACCAAACCCTGACATTAAAGCAGTTCCATAGCCCATAGCTACCACTTAACCCCAAAACTAGGGACCTCCTCTCTCCTTTTCTGCCCAGAAGAGGGTGCTGGGCACCATGTGATGGTGGGATGGCAGCTGTTTTATGCACTGCTAGATTTATGCATGAGGTGCTGGGTACAGAGTGTATGTCTATGACGTTCTAAATGTTAGGCAGTGGGTCTCCCCTCTCATGCCCCCACGCATCTCCTCAGGATGGCCTTCGCACAGATGCCAGATTGCTCCAGTCCCAGAGATTTCTGGCAGCCTTCAGAAACAGGACTGTGCTCCTCTGAGCACCAGGTCCCTGACCCATGCCTTAGCCACGGTGACCATTAACTGCCCTATCACACTAAGGAACTGAATCCCTCTCCCATACTCTCATCATTCCTTAACCATCTTGGCACGGGCCACCTGACCTTTAGCTCTTGGTTTGGTTTTTTATAACTTAAGCATGATAAACAGATTATAGAATTAGACGCAGCCAGCAATATCCTGTAAGCTCATATTGCAAACTGTGCAAAATGATCGCCCATGAGCTGAGCATCTGTGAACCACTTAGGCTGACAGGCATTAGGCCTTGACATGGGACCCTTGGTGGGCCTCATGTGGCTTCCAGCAATATTCAACTCCACAGATTGGGGCACTGAGGAATCCCTCCCTTAGCAGGTCATGACTGGGCAGGGATGGTAGCAGTGAACTCCCTATATAGGAGCAGAGTTTCTATAGTACAAGTGCTATTTCCCAGACCGGAGACCTTGAGGACAGGCCATGTCCCTTCAGACTGAGGCTCCCTGAGGACAGGCTGCACCCGCCTCAACCTAGGGCTCTCTGAGGATGGACCATGTCTCCTTCAGACTGAAAGTCTCTAATGATAGGGAAAGATGCTGATTATACAAATGTTGCTGGGAAATGAGATAGAAAGCTCCCTTGTAGAACACATAGTCTAGCTGGGAAAACAAACTTGCTCATCTATTTACAAGTGCTCTCTCGGCATTATTAAAAGGAATATGAGTCCTGTGTGGTGTATAAGAGCCCTAAAAACGTGGTTTAGGCAATCTGCTTCTTCATAGGAATTGAGCCACTATCTTGACTCACATGAAAACTCTCTGTCATAGTCTGGGTCTGGAAGAGTTTTCCCAACCATCTGCCACGTATAGGAATGCCTCCCAATCCCAGGCAATCCCTTTTCTAGGAGCATGCTGTTCAAACCAGCTGTCTACAGTCCACTTAGCTGACAAGTCCCAGGGAGCCCAATTCCCTCCTGAAAAGTTTGAGAAGTCTCTTGAAGTTTGCTTCCCACTTTGCTCCTCTGGAACATGCTCTTAAGCACTTCCCCTCTATGTCAGTAATGTGTAATCTGCACAGTGGGTCATTTGTGTTCCCTAGAGTGCAAGCCATCCTTAGCCAGGAGGACCCTGCAGGCTACAAGGTAGTTACGAGGACGTGTGGAGAGAAATCTGACTTTGCTCTGCATTGACTCCTGGAGATTCCCCATCACACTCTCTGGCCCCAGCCCTTCTTAGCCATGTCTAAGCCTGAGTCTTTGCCCTTTGTCCCCTGACTCATGACAAAAATCTGTTGTGTAGCTCTGCTTCACAGCCCTCACCTCTCACTGATGCCTCCCCTGAGAAGACTCACTTATTGTTTATTGTTCCCATTAACAAAGGTCCTTCAAACAGCTTCTTCCCAGGCACCATCTTCCTCCAGCTCTCTAGAAGATGCTCCTTTCTGGACCATATCACTTTCTCTTCCTTCTCTTTCCCAAGGTCAGAATATCAAGGTTCCTGGCTCATAATAGGTCACCTCAAATGGTGAGATTCATGGAGGAACTGTCTGCAAGTTACAGGTAGGGCTGGGGTCTGTGGCAGACTCCCAGTGCTGCCCACAGCAGGATGCTGTCCCCTCCCCTGGGCCCAGCGGGATGAAGGGACAGGATGTCAGATGGGAGGGAGCTCCAGGGGAAGGCTGTCCTTTCATCTGTGGCTTTTGGTAGGCATAGCTGTCAACCCACTGTGTCGTGGCGAGGAGGGATCCTGGAGGTAACCGTTCACATTCCTCCTGTTCCTCACTTCCAACTTGCGCTTACTACTTACTGAACACAACACGGAAGCCCAGGCAGAGTGGGATGCAGGAGGCCAGAGAATGTGTCTGGGAACAGGGGAAGGCTGTCCTTTCATCTGTGGCTTTTGGTAGGCATAGCTGTCAACCCACTGTGTCGTGGCGAGGAGGGATCCTGGAGGTAACCGTTCACATTCCTCCTGTTCCTCACTTCCAACTTGCGCTTACTACTTACTGAACACAATACGGAAGCCCAGGCAGAGTGGGATGCAGGAGGCCAGAGAACGTGTCTGGGAACTCAAAGGAAAAAACCAGATCAGGGTTCATGGTTTCTGGTTCACAGGGATGTGGGTTACCTTCCCTGACCAGTACATTCTTTCCCGGGGACAGACTGTGGCACTGTCTGCTCAGCCTTATGGTCACCCCTGTGTACAATTCCTACCCTTCTGGAGTCCAAAGATATTTGTTATTGTCCCCTCACAGGACTCCAACTGTAAGATTTGTTAAATGAGAGGAGGAAGGGAAAATTACCATGAACTTGAACTCAAACGTGCTCATCACAGTCATCACGCCCAGATCAGCACCTTGCTCCATGCTCTCACAGGCTCTTCACATTAGCTCTTCCCAGTGGCTTCACAGCCACCACTTCCATCATCCTGCAGGGGACAAGAACACAAACTCAAATACGTAACATGATTTGCTCATGACTGCAAAGCCAGCAAGTCGCAGAAGCGCCAAAGGATGTTCCTCCTCTGTCTTGGAAGGTAAGACTTGCAAGCTTGCCTCACTTCTTCCATCTTACAGAGGTGTGTGCTCAGCCTGCACTGTGTAACTGATGCCTCTTGCTCCCCACCATGACCAGGCACAGGACATGGAAACCAACGAAAGATTCCCGCAATTAGACCCTGCGGTGGTTTGAAAGAGAATGTCCCCATAGACTCCATGTATTTAAATACTCGGCCTCTGGTGGTGGTGCCATTTGGGAGGTTTAGAAGGTGTAATCTTGCTGGAGGAAGCACGTCACGAGGGGCAGGCTTTGGGAGTATGTGGCCTCATCCACTTCTAGTCTGTGTCTTTCCTTCCTGTGCTTGAAGATACACGTGCTCAGCTTTGTGCTTGGGCTGCCTCCTACCATGCCTCCCTCACCATGAGAGGCTTTTATTCCTCTGGAACTGTAAGGCCAATAAACTCTTCCTTCTTTAAGTTGCCTGGGCTATAGTGTTTTATCAAAGCAACAGGAAAGTAGTTAATACTGGCCCTAAATACCCCTGAGCTAGCCTGAGTCCATACAATAGAAACCGGGGTTGAACTTGATCTATAAACCCCAAACTCTCCAGTTCTTGTTGGCAATGATTTTATTACTTGCTAGGTGGCAGGGCCTGGACTTAATAGTTTATAAAGGCTTAAAAGTCCAGAAACAAGGCTGAGGGGATGGTTCAATCAGGTAACCTCAAGGGTCTGACTTCAACACATAAAACTCACATAAAAAGGCTGGGGGTAATGGCATGCTCCTGTAATCTTGACTTTGGGGAGGCAGAAACAGTTGGCTCTCTGGAGCTTGCTGGCCATCCAGCTTAGCCAAATCAGCAAGCCCTTAGCCAGAAAGAGACCCTGCCTCAAAGAAACAAGGTAGTTTGGAAACAGAGAGATGGCTCAGCAGGTAAAAGTGCTTGCTAAAGCTTGAGAACCCGAGTTTGATCCCAGGACCCACATGGTAGAATGGATTCTTGTGGATTATCCTCTGGATTCCACATGAGAAATGGGGTACATGTGTATCCACCACACACATACCCACAAATAAATAAATGTAATTAAATACCGTTTTTTGTGGTGGATAGGGCCTGAGGAATGACACACGTGCCTGACCTCTGACCTGTATACACACACATACACACACACACACACACACACACACACACACACACACACACTCAGCATATACAAAGTGAGAGATCTTTGCATCTCCATTACACAGAAGACAGGAGGTTTCATGAGATTAATCAAATAACTCAAAACTTGACAACTAGTAAATGGTAGACACAGGATTTGAACCCCTAGCTCTAGCTCCCAAGTCCTGACTCCTTCCATATCTCACAGCCTTACCTGCTGGTGGTGAGACTCTTCCAATGAGGTGAGGAAGGAGTTCCAAGTGACCCCCATATGCATGGACATCTCCAATACACTCCCTTGTCTATACACTGATGGACTCCACTGGGCCGGATCTTCTTGGAGTCAGTCCTACAGAACTGTGCCTGAAGGAAAAGCCAGGGAGGAGTTCCACAGAATCCCCAGACGTGAAGAGTTTACCACCTGCCTGCCCTCCCATTTTCTATCAGTCTCCCTTGTATTCTGTATGCCAAGTTTCTCACTGGCCTGATACCTCAGAGAACAGCCCCTAGGGCTACACACACGACTGGCTTTTTTAAAGACATCATTGTCACCCTGTCCCTTTGTGGGCAAATAAAAATAAGATGTACCTGCTAAAATCAAGTCTATTTCACATTTCATTTTACTTGAGAAAATGGAAAATGCTGCAGAGAGGTTTAGGGTCAACTTTCCTGAAATTTCTGTACCAGATCTGAGTTCCCCCAACCAAACAAGTTTTTTTTTTTAAATCACATTATTTATTTAGAGTGTATGTTTGTGTGTGTTGGGGGTGGGGGTCACATGGGTGAGTATGCACGTGTCATGGCCTAAGCACGGAGGTTAGAGGACACCTTGTGGGAGTCAGTTTTCTCCTTCCTACAATATGGGTCCTGGGGCTCGAACTCAGGTAGTCAGGCTTGGTAGCAAGTGCCTTTACCCACTAAGCCACCTATCCAGCCCCTGAGTAACTCTTTATAACCGCCCCCCCCATTCTAGCTGTTCATATTGCTCATGTGCTCCCCTGATCCTGGGAGCACCCGAAGAACATATGCTTATATATATCAGCTCATTCCTCTCTAATTTTCCCCATATACCAGTCAAAATACCCCAGTAGACAAATGAAGTGTCTTGCTAAATCCTAGTTCTTTGCCTGGCCCCTGGACACCCATTTCTAATCCCATCCCCAGGCCTGATAGAGACAACAGCGATAAAATGGGAAAGGAAACTGTTCATTTATACTGTGCCTGGAGTTTGTTTTTCAGCGGTTTCCACACAATCATCTTTTATGAGCTACAGTAAAACCCCATGTTTATACAGTCTCTCTCCCTAAGTCTCAAACATTTTAGCAACATTATCTAATGGAACACCTGGGGTTTGAGAAACAGAGCATCCAACAGCCAGCACTCACTTATGTGAACAGCTCTGAATTTTCCAGATGTACTCCATTTCCCATCCACGTTAGCAAAAAGCTTATGGGGAAGCATTCTTCCTTCCTGTGCCTGCTACCTCCAATCCCGTCCCCTCCACCTGCAGGTGATATGTGCACCTAAAGATGAATTTCTGGCTTTGCAGTAACAGGGAAGTCATTTTCGGATTTGTTTTTGCATTTCCCGATGAGCATCTTTAGCTAAGTGTTTGTGATAGAGAAGTGAGCACTGCTGAAAATTCAATCACAAAGCCAGTTATTCTCCCTCCCACTCAGGCTGGGTTCTGGGTTTGAATCTTTAGAAAATAGTTTTATTTACTATTTAAAAAAATTTTATGTATGAGTGTATCACCTGTATGTATATAAGTGCACTCATATTGTGCAAGCCCATGAAGGTCAGAAGCAGGCATTGGATCCCCTGCAACTATAGTTAGGATGATTATTAGCTGCACGTGGGTGCTGGGAACTGAACCCCGGTCCTCTGCAAGAGTAGCTGGTGCTCTTAACTACTGAGCCATCTCTCTAGCCCCTGGGTTCAATTCTTGACTCTGTCTCCATTTCTTGTTTGACTGCCAGGCCCATTTACTAAGTACAAAGTGATTTTACATCTCATGTTCTTATGAACACTGACCTACGCAGATACTCAAGACCTGTAAATTCATAGTTGGTTTGTTTCATCTGGTTCCCAAGAATCCCCTGTTTCAATCTATCTTGCACTTTATAGCCTCATAAATCTCGCCCCATACTCTCCTTGACTGAACATTGCTCCGGGCTGCCTGCTGTCAGTGACAGGGGCAGACAAACTACAGGGAGGCCTAGGGGCCAAATACAACCTGCAAGCTGTGCTTATAAATAAAGCTTTACTGGAACACAGCCACACCCATTTATTTATGGAATGTCTGTAGCTATTCTCCAGGGACCTATGGTGGCATAGTTCAAAGCCTCAGTTTACCATCTTGTCTTTCATAGATGGAATTTGTCAATTCCTGTGTGCAGAATAAGGGTTGTGTCCCTTAACCCAGTGTGTAGACTGTAAGGCTTGGCCCCAGCCTACCTTTCCTGCCTGGTCTGTATGTATACCCTCTCTAGCTCCATCTGGCATCTATGGATGGCTGCCTCCCTGGCCCCATAACCAACCACTCTCATGCTAGAAATACTTAAACCTACATGTTTCTTCTGTCTGGAATTCTGTCCCATATGCCCCAAATTCCAGCCAACACCCATCTGTCACTCAAAGCTCATCTGAAGGCAAGTCCTTTGATGTCATGTCCACACAATCACCCCTGGCTGGCCCCCCTCTCCAGCCCCCACTGATAAAATACTTCTATTTTCAAACCCTTAGGTCTCATGACTTCAGACCTTTGGCAGCAAAGGATAGCAGCAGCAACAATGGGATCAACACACTCACCAGCAAGGCGTGAAGGCAAGCAGGCAGGCAGCTGAGCTTTCCCTTGGATCTCTTTACACCTGGACTGCCAAAGGTCTTCCTCCCTTAGCTAATCCTTCTTGAAATTGTGCTCAAAGATCCACCCCAAAGATGTATCTCTTAATTCCAGATTCAATCTAGTTGTTAATCAAGAGTAATAGCATGGGGCTGGAGAGATGGATCAGTGGTTAAGAGCACTGGCTGCTCTCCCAAAGGACTGGGGTTCAGTTCCCAGCACTCACATGATGGCTAATGACCATCTGTAACTCCAGTTCCAGGGCATCTGACACCCTCTTCTAGCCTACATGAGCATTGCACAACATGGGCGCACTTACATACGTGCAGGCAAAACACTCATACACATAAGATAAAACTAAATGAATCAAGATTAACATCACAATGTGTTTCTCCTCTTTGGGCTTCAGCCCCTGAGGGACACATGTTGTCTTAATCCTTTCTCTTCTTTTTTCTTTGCTCTTTTCTTTTCGATAGGATTTTATGTAGCCAGACTGGCCTAGAACTGATTATAAAGTCAAGGATACCCTTGAACATCTGATCCTCCTGCCTCCACCTCCCAAGTACTGGGATTACAGTCATGCACCACTATGCCAAGTTTTATGTCACACTGGTGATTGAACACAGGCCTCGTGCATGCTAGGTAAGTGCTCTATCAACTGAACTACATCCCCAGCTCATGCCTTTTCTATTCTTGTATTTCTGTGTTAGATATTGTGTCTAGAGTTTGGTAGTACAAGAGACCAGAGTACATAGTCCAGAATCTGCCTCTGTGGCACAAGGATGATTTTGAGCTAGATATGTTAAGAAGCAGCAGTCAGTTGTAAGAGAAACTGAAAATTGTTTGGAAGTTATTCGTTTAAAAGGAAAAATTGCAATTATGAAGAATAATAGCGTTACCTGTTAAATATAATAAAAGCAATAATCAAACAGCAGCAGTAGGTCCAGAAAGGAATCTGACACTTAATTCCCTTCAGAAGATGCAGTTTATTAGGAGAAAAGGCCTTAGAGGCCATGATCCATCTGGCCTGCAGGTGAGAGTCAAAGTATTAGACAGAAACCATATGATACATGGAGAGAAAAACATGATGGGGTCTTAGTGGGAAGGAGAGGCACCCCTTTAAAAGCTGAAGAGGGGACTGGAGAAATGGCTCAGTGGTTAAGAGCACTGGCTGTTCCTGCAGAGGACCTGGATTTGGTTCCCAGCACCCACATGGTAGCTAACAACTGTCTGTAACTCCAGTTCTGACTCCCTCTTCTGACCTCTTTGGGCATTGCATGACATGAGTGCACTTATGTACATGCAGGCAATACACCCATACACATAAAATAAAATAAATAAAATCTGCAGAGGACCTGGATTTGGTTCCCAGCACCCACATGGTAGCTAACAACTGCCTGTAACTACAGTTCTGACTCCCTCTTCTGACCTCTTTGGGCATTGCATGATATGAGTGCACTTACGTACATGCAGGCAATACACCCATACACATAAAATAAAATAAATAAAACAGTAAAACAAACTGAAGATGAGCTTCATTCAGAATAAGAATTA
>NW_008342123.1:507482-509133 GCF_000622305.1 Nannospalax galili | reverse complement strand
CCAGAGGAGCCTCTTCAGCAAGCAAGAATCTTTACAGAAGATCCCCAGAACAAAGGAAATATTTGGCTTTTATAACTTTTAGGGGCTGGTGGGAAGTTTCATACCATGTGAATTAGTTCAGCATAGCAAACAGGTCAAAGAACATGGAAGAGCCAGATATCATAAATTAAGAGCTGTCAAGTCACAGCATAGACTGTGTCTGAACCCTCTGTCCCAGAGACAGCTACAGGGAGGTGTGGCTGATTCTTCCAGTACATACCCCTTTTCTAGCAGTACCCTTTCTAGTAAGACAAAACCATAAGAAATTTCTCACTGGGGACTGGAGAGATGGCTCAGTGGTTAAGAGCACTGGCTGCTCTTGCAGAGGACCCAGATTCAGTTCCCAGTACCTACATGACAGCTAACAGCTGTCCTTAACTCCAGTTCTGAGGAATATGATGCCTTCTTCTGGCTCCCGGGAGCAGTGCATGCACATGGTACACTTACCTACATGCAGGTAAAACACTCATACACATTAAATAAACTTAAAAAAAATGAAATTTATAATTGGAAACAGCCTGTTTCTTTTACTATTGCTGCACTAAAATAACCTGACTAAAAGAGAGTCAGGAAGGAAGGGTTTATTTGATTTACAGTTCAAGGGTCCAGTCTGTCATTCAGGAAAGGTAACAGGAGCTTGAGGCAGCTGGTCACATTAGAGCTTCTGCCAGGAAGAAGGGAGTGATTTAACAACAGCTTCCTCCTTTCTATGAAGTCCGTGACCCAAGTGCAGGGTTAAGACACATAGACTGTGTCTTAACACTCTTAACAGGGAGTGGTGTTGCCATCCTTTAAAAGGGTGAGTCTTCCCACTTCAGGTAAGAGATAGTCCCTCACCAGCATGGCCAGAGGCTTGCCTCTTTGATCCTGTCAAGTTGACCATTTTAACTTTCACAGTTCAACTTGAAATTCATATAATGAGCCTTATTCTTTTTTCTGTTCCCCACACACCCTTCTTTGCATGTGGAATGGTGTGTGGAAGCTAGGAGTCTCATTTCCAACTTCTTCAAACCATGGGTGGTGACTTCATACAGGTAACTGAATGTGGGGATTGTGCAAAATCTGTCAATGGTATATGGTTTCTGAGTGTGTGACCAAAAATTAATTCAAAACTAAACACGTAATGAATCTGGGGTGTTTCTGGCAGTGTCCACCCATGTCGCATTGTGTGACCTCACTGCAGGCTCGGTTCCAAACACACAACATGTGCACTTTGCACGGTGCATGCTGTCATGCCATGCGGCACCAACAAAGAAACACCTAAAAGATGTTGCCAGAAACACCTCAGCTCAGATTCAGCACTAACACATGGTGTGAATCACAGCATCTTTACAAGCAAGTTTTCTTCTATTATGGAGATATAATGGTTTAGTGCCAAAAATTTTTTAAGTCTTTGTTTTCTATTTATTCATTATTTTATGTATATGAGTATTTTGCCTCCATATATGCAAGGGTGCACATGTATGCGATGCCTATAGAGGCCAGAAGACGGAGTCAGATCCTCTGCAACCGGAATGGGTGCTGGGAACCAAACCTAGGTCCTCTACAAGAGCAGCCAGTGCTCTTAACTGCTGAGCCATCTCTCTGGCCCTGGAATACAAAGACTTTTAAA
>NW_008342123.1:506223-507434 GCF_000622305.1 Nannospalax galili | reverse complement strand
ATATTATTATGTATTTATGTAATGTGGCATTCTCAGTATTGACGAAGACAAAATCAAAATATTGATAAACTCTGAAAAATACTGAAGATAGATCCTGTAGCCAAGATTTAATTCTGTGTAAAAATTAAACAGCTCCATCTCATCAGTATGCAACTTGGTTTTGTCTTTAATGGTAAAATTACATGTATACAAAACAATTGTTTTACAATAAATTTCTTTACCATTTATTATTAGTAAATATTTCAATTTTTAATTCATTTTTGTTTTATGCATATAAGCTTTTTGCCTGCATCCTGCAGACACCAGAAGAGGGCACCAGATCCCATGGAACTGGAGATGCAAACACGTGCGCCACCAGGTGGGTACTGGAAACCTAACCTGGGTCCTCTGCAAGAGCATCAAGTGCTCTAAACTTCTGAGCCATCTCTCCAGCCCCTTTGTATACCTAGTTTATATATCTATATAGCTTGATAATGTAAAAATGTCTTAGGCAGAAGGGTGGCAAGTGAAAAACCTTTAAGGCACCTAATTGAGATTTATACACTTCTCTAGGTGCCTTGGGTTACACGTGAGCAGTACCTTCCAATGCATATCCATCTGCCTTTTACCTGCTATCTGTCTTTGTTTCAGGGGACCCAACTGGGAACTCAGACAGGCTATAGACATTATCTCTCTGCCCCCGCAGTTTGTACCAACAGATATTGAATGAATGAACAAGAATCAATGTCTACCTTCCCATCTTATTCGCTCTTCTCCCTCTGTTTGCCTCCTCATTGATTTCAGCTCCTGGCTCTTGCCTGATCCTCCTCATGGGCACCAAACCCCTTCTCTCCCAGCAGCCGGCCCTCTGATCCCACTCACAGCATATTCCCTCTGCTTCTGGACTCCACCACCCCAGTTTGGTGATCATCTGCCCTGCCCAGTTGCAAGACTGAACTAAGCCCCAAGGGTGCCTCTTACCTGACTAGTATTAAATCAAGGCTCTTGAGACCCAGAGACTTTTGAAATGCAAAGTCTTCTTTAACTGTACTGACAATAACCAGAAAGGGACCAGGGCCTGGACCAATTCTACACCCACTACTGCAAGGCTAGAAAAGAGAGAAATAAGTCTGCAGGACCTGTGAACCAAGAGCTTCATTGTAATGACATTGGAGAAGAAAAGCATAAATTATTTACAGTGAGATTACATTACCTGGAAATAAGAAGAATAA
>NW_008342123.1:505420-505942 GCF_000622305.1 Nannospalax galili | reverse complement strand
TGTCTTCTATTATGGAGATATAATGGTTTAGTGCCAAAAATTTTTTAAGTCTTTGTTTTCTATTTATTCATTATTTTATGTATATGAGTATTTTGCCTCCATATATGCAAGGGTGCACATGTATGCGATGCCTATAGAGGCCAGAAGACGGAGTCAGATCCTCTGCAACCGGAATGGGTGCTGGGAACCAAACCTAGGTCCTCTACAAGAGCAGCCAGTGCTCTTAACTGCTGAGCCATCTCTCTGGCCCTGGAATACAAAGACTTTTAAAATGCTTCAACCAACATTCTTCAGCATGTGAATAAAAAATTAATATATCTTTAGATTATATTGTGTTAGAATGTTTGGTTTTTAAAAGGTGCTGTTCTAATTGCTGACTTGCATTTCATAAAAAACTAATGAATCTTGACTTCAAATTAGGGCATAATTTCCAATGACTTCTAAGATGGCTGTAAACATACTTCTGCCATTTTGCATTATTTATGTGTTTATGTGATTTATGTAAAATTTATAATATTTATA
>NW_008342123.1:494804-505395 GCF_000622305.1 Nannospalax galili | reverse complement strand
AAACTCTGAAAAATACTGAAGATAGATCCTGTAGCCAAGATTTAATTCTGTGTAAAAATTAAACAGCTCCATCTCATCAGTATGCAACTTGGTTTTGTCTTTAATGGTAAAATTACATGTATACAAAACAATTGTTTTACAATAAATTTCTTTACCATTTATTATTAGTAAATATTTCAATTTTTAATTCATTTTTGTTTTATGCATATAAGCTTTTTGCCTGCATCCTGCAGACACCAGAAGAGGGCACCAGATCCCATGGAACTGGAGATGCAAACACGTGCGCCACCAGGTGGGTACTGGAAACCTAACCTGGGTCCTCTGCAAGAGCATCAAGTGCTCTAAACTTCTGAGCCATCTCTCCAGCCCCTTTGTATACCTAGTTTATATATCTATATAGCTTGATAATGTAAAAATGTCTTAGGCAGAAGGGTGGCAAGTGAAAAACCTTTAAGGCACCTAATTGAGATTTATACACTTCTCTAGGTGCCTTGGGTTACACGTGAGCAGTACCTTCCAATGCATATCCATCTGCCTTTTACCTGCTATCTGTCTTTGTTTCAGGGGACCCAACTGGGAACTCAGACAGGCTATAGACATTATCTCTCTGCCCCCGCAGTTTGTACCAACAGATATTGAATGAATGAACAAGAATCAATGTCTACCTTCCCATCTTATTCGCTCTTCTCCCTCTGTTTGCCTCCTCATTGATTTCAGCTCCTGGCTCTTGCCTGATCCTCCTCATGGGCACCAAACCCCTTCTCTCCCAGCAGCCGGCCCTCTGATCCCACTCACAGCATATTCCCTCTGCTTCTGGACTCCACCACCCCAGTTTGGTGATCATCTGCCCTGCCCAGTTGCAAGACTGAACTAAGCCCCAAGGGTGCCTCTTACCTGACTAGTATTAAATCAAGGCTCTTGAGACCCAGAGACTTTTGAAATGCAAAGTCTTCTTTAACTGTACTGACAATAACCAGAAAGGGACCAGGGCCTGGACCAATTCTACACCCACTACTGCAAGGCTAGAAAAGAGAGAAATAAGTCTGCAGGACCTGTGAACCAAGAGCTTCATTGTAATGACATTGGAGAAGAAAAGCATAAATTATTTACAGTGAGATTACATTACCTGGAAATAAGAAGAATAATGTGAAACAGGAAAAGATTAGGGATAGGAGCAAAATCTCTCAGAAGAACCACTTGATGCTTCTGGGCTGATAGGAGTTAATAGTCTAAAAAGTTCACTTATAAGCAGGACTCCTATCTGCCTGGGATTCTAGCCAAAGTTTCAACATGCATTTGGGAATGTGGACATCTTGGCGTGTTTGCCTGTAGCTTTTAATGTCACTTTTGTGTGTGCGTGTGATATTATCTTTATCACTTTATGACTTCTTTTATACTTTAGAACACAGTACTCACCTTATAGTGTTTTTGTGAGTGATTACTAAAAATTTGTTCTGAAAGAAGAATCAATACTAAAATGGAGAATGCCAAAGACTTCAAAACTCTCTTGAGAAGCACACACCACAGTTACCCAGCAGAACATCTGTAACTACTTTACTTGCTGAGGTGCCTGCAATAAATTCTGTTGTTAGAAAATGTCTTAACTCCTGCCCTCAATATCTACTTCTGCAAACATGCCTACAGATGGAATTTCCCCTTGGTGGTCTTGGGGCATGAAAGCATCTGTGCTGGTTATCATATAGTTTGAAATATGCAGAAAACCTTTAAGAACTGTAAAGGAACTAATCTGGGGGCTCCAACTTTTCAGGAAGACACTCTGCTCATGTTTGTTGGCATGAATAAACTTTCCTGATTTCTCCACGAGTCTCTTGGGTGTCTCCCCTGCATGTGGCAGATACTGTGCCTCAGTTTCCCATAACAAGAAAGCTCAGAAAGTTACAAGACTCGTGAGGCCTCTTCTCTAGGCTACATAAGCAGTGAACAGTTGCTGGGGAGGAGGGGAGACTCTTACGTGGAATTGTCTACAAGTTGGACAGGAAGATCCAGGGATATCAGCACTCATGCTGGGATGGGCTTTTTGATAATACAGCTCCTTTGAGTTAGCCATGCTCCTATGAGTAGCACCTCACCCATGTTCCTCTAAGTAACTCATAAATTCATTGGTTCACCAAGCTAGCATTGAGCAGAATTGTTTCATTGGTCTGTCTTAGGTGTCCTGTCTGGGATGAATACATATTTTTTCCCACATCTTACTAGAAAAAGTCACTCAAGAACAGGCCATCAATAATACTGAAATTCAAGGCTAGAGAGATGGCTCAGCAGTTAAGAGCACTGGCTGCTCTTGCAGAGGACCTGGGTTTGATTCCTATGGTGGCTAACAACCATCCCATAACTCCAGTTCCAGGGGAATCTGACACCCTCTTCTGTTCTCTACAGGCATTGCATGACACAGGTGCACTCACATAGATGCAGACAATACACTCAAAAACATAAAAAATAGAATACTGAAATTCACAAATATCTGTAAGAATGCTCAGAAGATACTGAGTGATATTTAACTGCAGTTCTAGCAGACACACTTTGCTTACATTTCCAGGGATAAAGTCATTTGCATTACTATCAATTATTTATGATTAACAGAGTTGTAAAATAGCTCAAAGATGCAAGGCACAGGTCCCTGTAGCATCAGGTAACCTGCAGCTTGTGCTAGAATGAACAGTGCTTCCATTTCTTTTCCAAAGTCTTTTATGAAATTTTCTGATTGAGATACAGGTCTCTTTGAATCTGGGGTAATAAAACGTCCTGCTTGGTTCCTGGTTCCATGTAGGCTCTCATTTTTGGAAACTTCCTTTCTCTTTTAGTCTCATCAAGTCACAGGAAGAGATTTTTTTTTTTAAAGGCAGATGCTGCTTGGGAGGTCCATAGCATGGGCTCCCAAGCTCAGGGGTGATCATTTCCACAGCTGGTGAGGAGAATCTTCATGGTGGAAGGGATCTACTCACTTCCAATCCTGTCTTGCTCTAGCAGCACTTGTCCCAGAGGAAATCATGAAGCCAAAATACCCAGGACACATAGCACTGTCATGTGCTAGCTATGGCTATGGCCAGCTCAGTAACTTCTAGAGTTATTTAAAGATTTATTTGTATTTATATGTGTGAGTGGTGGGGTAGGTATATGCACATGAGTGTAACCCCCCAAAGATACCATAAGAGGGCATCGGATCCCCTGGGGTTAGAGTTACAGATGGTTGTGAGCCATCCCACATGGGTGCTAGGTACTGAACTCAGGTCTTCTGCAAGAGCAATATGTGCTCTTAAGCTCTGAGCCATTTCTCCAGCTCCTATTTATTTATTTTTAATTATGTGCATGAAGAGCAGGCATGTGCGCATGAGTGCAATGCCCCTGGAAGCCAGCAGTGGGCATTGGATTCCTTGGAGTTGGAGTTACAGGCCGACATGGGTGTTGGGAACTGAACTCAGGTTCTCTGGAAGAGCAGTGGCCACTCTAAACGACTGAGCCATCTCTCCAGCCTCTACCTCAGTATCTTTTTTTCTCCCTTAAATACACTGAGATGAACTTTCCAGTGTTATTATGCCCAGTTTTTTACAGGGGTGCCAGGGATTCAAATTCAGGTCCTCATACTTGCACAGCAAACTCTCTTACTCACTGAGTCATCTCTATCTCCCATGGTTCCCTTTCTATACTAAGTCTAGATGCTGGCACATTCTGGAGTTCAGTACCTCTAGAATACACAAGGGATGTAGAAGGCTGTTTGCTGGATGCTAGAGGATCATGGCTTCTCCCTAAAGGCAGAACCCAGCACCCATCCCAGGCAATGGGCAGAACAGGACCAGTTGCCTGTAGTCACTGTAGCTCTACCCCTAGCCCCTCCTGCTCTCTCCTATCCCAGACTCTGCAGGTCTCCCTCCCCTGGGGCCCCTCACCATGACCTTTGCTTCCCTATCAGAGAACAGTTCGGACTCAGACAAGCTCCTAAGGCCAGCCTCCTAACAGGTGTCTCTGCTTTACCTCTAGCCTCCCTTCAGCCACAACTTGCTAATGGGTGAATCTGATCATGTCAATTTTCTGCCCAGACCAAAAAAATCTAAAGGTTTCCAACCGTAGAGTGAAATTTTCCGAACAGTAGAATGGGTGTTTGGGAGTGTCCATCATTGGCAAAGGATGGGTTGAGGGAGAAACTGAACCATGGTGTAAGTCTAACCAATGTCAGCCTCAGCAACTTCTGAGAGGACTATGGACCACTCCCCTCAGGGATGCCCCTCCCTTCTCTTTCTCAGCTACCTCCACTTCCACCACCACAGACATGAGGGGTCTCCCCCGTCTTCCCCCACCATCATCATTAGAGACATGTCATAGTGGCAGACAGTACAATGCGACTGTTGTCTCATTAATTCTGAGTTTTTGTCTCCATGTCAATTAAGTGTTTCTGTATTCCCATCTACCAGCTTGAGGAACAATATTAGCTCAATGTATTAAGGGGAAAGTAATTAAATATTTGTTCTGGGGTAATTGTATATAAATTGCATGACAATTGAGCTGGTGGTGTAATTAGTGAATCTTAATTGGAGGCTCTTTTACAATCAATGTTTAATTTACTAACAACTGTTTTGGCTTATGTGCAAATTAAATGCTTGTCATTGGACATTCTCCTACCTATGACTTTCAGAACCAGCCCATTCCCTGGCTGGCTTCAGTAGAAATTTCTCTGCCAGCAGTCAGCTGTGGTATCTCTAGTGAGTGTGGACCTATCTAGGGAACTGAATTTTATTTTCTACAGAAGAGGAGAGTTGGAAAGAATAGTGGCAACTCGTGTACATTGAGCATCTGTGGTGACTGCAACATTCTTCTAAGCCTAAGTGGGCAACTCACTACATCTCAGCAATTCATTTAGCCCTAACGGCTCTATAATTAGGGTGCTGTTTTAGTACTCTCATGTTATAAAAGGAGGAAACTGAAGCACAGAGGGAAAGGAAAAGGGATTTGGTTCCTGTTCTAGCTTGTTTCTCCATTGCCATGACAAATATTCTGACCCATACCAACTTGGAGAGGAAAGGGTTTATTTTAGCTTACACCTCCCGGGTCACAGTTCATCATGAGGGAGCTCAAGGTAGGAACTCAGAGCAGAAACCTGGAGACGGAAGCTGAAGCACAAGCCATGGAGGCTGCCTACTGACTTGCTTCCTGGCCCATACTCAGCCTGCTTTCTTATACAATACAGGACCACCTTCCCAGGGATGACACTGTCCACAGAGGGCTGGGGCCTCCCACATCACTCAACAATCAAGACGATGCCCCACAGACATGGCCGCAGGCCAGTCCGGTGGAGGCAATTCCCCAATTGAGTCTCCCTCTATCCAAGCGTGTCAAGTTGACAACTAAAGCTATCTAGCACACAGTAGTTTTTACTGTCCCTCTCAGGGTCAAACTCTGGAGTCTTAGAAACCTAGAGAAAAGCATCTCTGTGGTCCATGAATGTCTGCCTTGATGATGACAATGGTCCCAGGGCAGAACAAACACCACGCAACACGATGGTGATGTCACCCACATCTGCTCTCATGTTTACTAGGGTGTGAGGAAGGATAACACAGAAAGCGGACCAAGGGGTCAGAGACCTGTCCTCAGCTTTCCGCTTCAACTTTCACACAACCAGGACCATGTTCCTCTCCCATTCATTATTCCACCCTCCTCCCATTTACCCCTCAAACTCTCAGTTCCCATGGTCACCTCCACACCCGCCTTTCAGTCCTCTCCACCTTTCCTCCCTGTCTCCCCTCCTTATCTTTCTGTCCTTGGAAGATTCTGAGAGGCAGAATGCCAGGGGAGAAGGGGCCTCCATTCCTGCTCCCATTTAGCCCCAGTCTTGGGATGGACACTGAGAAAGTTACCAGGGATGAGTTTAGAATCATTCTTGCCTACCGCTGCGTCCTAGTGCTAGGCAGACACACAGTGGGTGCCCAGCCATTGTTTCTTAAATAAATGAATCTGAATGAGGGGGTGAAATTTCCCTAAGAAAGCACAGGTTCTGCATTTGTATGGGACTCTGTAAAATTCCCATTTCCAAACTGTCTCTCAGGACTATGGTGCAGAGACATGAACTCAAATGGCAGCAAATATGTGAGTGATTTTCTACCTAATTGACAAACTAAATGCAGATAAATCACCAGGAGCAGATGGCATTTGCCTGAGAGTTGTGAAGGAACTCAAGGGTGAAATTGGGGAATTTTTGGCCAAAACATCTAAGTGCTCGTTACAAAAGGATGTGGTGATACCAGCAAGCTGGAGAGATAATTATGCCTCCTACAAGACCCTGAGGGACTGCTGACCAGGAGCCCAGCCAGCTGACCAGATTTAGAACAGAGAGGAGAGCCCTTAGCAAACCACTATGGCGGGGGGCGGGGGGAATCAGAGAAAAAAATCTTGGTTTCATATAGAAACCCATTTCTGCTTCAATATTCTAGACTTATCTATGGGAACATATGCAGACAGGGGCAAAGGGAGCCAAGGGCAGAAATGAATCTGTACTCTGATTTAGTCACCCAAATCATGTAGAAATGCAAACCAAGCCAAGTCACCCTAGGCCAGCTATCTTCGAAGAAACTCATTTAAGATGGGCAAGGATATGAGGTTTATCATAATTTATAATCACAGAGATTGCTTTGACTTCTCAAGATACTCCTGAAAGATTTTTTTCTTGCTAAATAGATGTGCGGTCAAAAAACTGCCTTTAAAGTATGTTTATACTGTATGTATGTTAACATATATACGATGTATATATGTTTAGACTAGTGATGTTCCCAGCCTTCATCAAAGAAGATTTTTTAAAAAGATTTATTTTACTTATTATTTATGTGCATGCAAGTGCCCACAGATGCCAGAAGGTGGTTTCAGATGCCCTGGTGCTGGAGTTACGGGAGGTTGTGAGCTGCCCAACATGAATGTTGGCACCAAACTCTAGTCCTCTGCAAGAGCAGTGTTTTTAAGTACTGAGCCATCTCTCCAGCCCCCAGAGAAGATTTTAAGTAAGCAGATGGTCAAAGCACTGAGAATAAGTGATTGATAAATGCTCAGCCCTAAACTAGACATCTATAACACTCCCTACAAGGCCCAGAGAACATTGTGGAAATGGAGGCAGAAAGACTGCAGGAGTCAGTGGATAGGGAGGAGAACTGTGAAACGCTGCCTTCTGGACATGACGTGGCTGTTGCAGTTGTGAACACACAGCAGCTATGGGTAACTGAATAAGATCTGCACACACACCCTGCCCAGCCACCAGGCTTGAAAGTAGGAGAAGGATTAGCAGGGAAGAAAGGGGTCAACAGGAGTTGGAGGAGGATGGGGTAATCACAAATTATATTGTAGACACAAATAAAACTAACAAAAACAATTACCTTCTTTCTCAATCCTGGAGGGTGAACCCAGGGCTCCCCATGTGCTAGACAAGTGCTCTACCACTGAGCTACATCCATGCCTAGTCCTCCTTTTACATTGTATTTTCAGACTGGTTCTCACTAAGTTGGTCAGGCTGTCTCAGAACTCACTGTAGCCCAGGCAAGACTTGAATTTGACAATTTCCTGCCTCAGCCTCCTGAGTAATTGGGATGATGAGGTCTGTGCCACCAGGTACAGCTTTTTCACAGTTATCTTTATAATATTGTGAAATCAATAGGGAAAAAAATCTACTAGTTAGCATTTGAAAAGTGACACAGAAAATAAATGATACTCAGATCAAGGAGATAACAGGTAGAAATCTTAAAACCAGAATGTGGGCTTCCTAACTCCCAATTATATGATCTTTTCAATGATAAACTGAAGAGCTTGATACAAATTCCTCTTCTATAAATCATTTTAATTATCAAGAAGTGAGTGAGCCAGTGACCCATTGTCATAATATTACAGGGAAAAATGTCTGCTCAGGAACAGGGACAAAGGGGCACGCACAATGGCTTGGGTAAAGATGCTTGCCGCCAAGGCTAACGACCCAAGTTTGATCCATGGGACCCACAGGGAAGGAGAGACCCGACTCCATGAAGTTGGCCTATGACTTCCACATGCATACATAGACACACACAGACATATAGGCACACGCACGCACACACACACACACACACAAAGAAAAAAGAAATGTAAACAAAACAGGAACACAGGTATATTATTTTTATCAATGAGCATATTGCTTATGTCACAAATTGACCCAGCAATAAGTGTGCTGTTTTGTTCCCATGCCACAGATGGGCTGGGGGATGTGTCACTCATTGAGGCTGGGCTCAACTGGTTCAGTGCCACCTGTCCCCCATGTCACCCATTCTCCTCCTGGAGCCAACAGATAGCCTGGTCACATTCTGTAGGTGAGAGCAGACATTGTGTAGAAACACATGGAATTTCTTGAGGTGTAGGCTTGGAGCTGACACCATCTCTTCTGCCTTTTCCAGGGAAAAACATCAAATGGTCAATTCCAAAATCAAAGGGTGGAGCAACTTACCTTGCCCATGTGGGGAGAACCGCCACAGTGCTACATGGCAAAGGATGAATGCTTGGCTCGTCATCACAGTCAACCACAGAGGGCAATTGCAGCAGGAGTTTGTGAATACTTATAGGCCATAGTGAGAGTTAAGCACTAAGCAGACAAATGTATTGTGTGGGGTGTACATGCCAGTCTGGATAGGTAGAAAAGGGAAAGAAGACTGTAGTGTAGGTGTGTCTTTCGGTATTCAAGTCATTGGAAAATCTTCAAACTACCTTAAGTTACTGCCTTAGGCAAGGCAGAATTTTAGTTTTTTCACATGTTAAATATGGAGTGAGGCTTCAAGACTGGTACAGTGACTGTGTTTGAGGTAGCTTTTAGCCTCCTTCAGCTTTCTGTCCCACCATCCCTAGGATGTGGACTGTTAACACAAAAATACTCAAATCTTCATGAACTCAGTTACCATTTGAAGCAGCTCAAACAATAAGAAAATGCCCGTCTCATTACTACCTTCCAAATTTCACATGAATGCACCTACTGAGAGTGGACAGACCTCATTTACATCCAGAATGTAAGACATGAATTCAATTCCCAGAACCAATGAAAAGAAAGCCAGGTATGGTTGTGTGTGCTTGTAATCCCAGCAATGGGGAAGTGGAGACATCTGGGTCCCTGGGGCTTGCTAGCTAAGAAGTCTAGCCAAATTGATAAGCTCCAGGCCAGTGAAAGACTCTTTCTCCAAAAATAAAGGTGGACAGTGTCTGAGGAACAATAGCTCAGGCTGTCCTCTGGCTTCTACATACACAAGCATATATACACCCATGTACCCTGACATACACACAAGCATACACACACACACACACACACACACACACACCCCATACACACACCTACCCATGTACCCTGACATACACACAAGCATACACACACACACACACACACACCATACACACACCCCATACACATAAGAACATTCCATATTCGGAAGTGGAGGAAGGGAGGGTGCAAATGTATGGTGACCCGGTCATTTATTATTCATGCCCTGGGGCTATGGAGATACAGTGAATTAGAGAGACTGAATTTTAGGAAGTCACCACACTCTTCCTTAACCTGCCCACATGGGGCTCTCTGCACCTCAGAGAGGAGCAAATAAAAGAAGAGACGTGTACATTATTAAGTGTAATTACATTGTTACTTATAGGTTCAATTAAATACTCTGGACATTTTTATAATGTAATTTGAGGTGGGATGCATGCAGCAATGGCATTAACCTTTAATCATAGTTCTTTCCCTTCAGAATACAGTAATGACCCCATTAATTAGCAACGAAATAATTAAACAGAAGTCATTGGATGATGAGTCCTCTCACTGGGTCCACATTTAAATGTGGCCTTTTGGCTTTCTTCCCCAGAGAAAACACATCAGGATGCAGCATATGTATGATGGAGATGGAGAGGGGGCTGTGACCTCCCTTCCTTTCCAGGAGTCCAGGGTGGAAACCTAAGCAGGGTGAGCTTATGATCTTGGGATATCAGTTTGTACCTCTGGGTATTGATAATTATCCTTTCTTGGGAATATTAAGTGGCTGTATTTGTTACTTTTTCTTTTCCCTGTAGTCAAATATCTAACAAGCAGCAGCTTCAGGAAGGGTTCATTTTGGCTCATGGTTTGAAGAGGTCCAGTCCATCACAGTGGAGAAGGCATCATGGTGGGACTGTGCGGCTGCTTGCCCGCATCTCAGGGTACAGCAAATGGAAAGAGACTAGGGCCAGAAGTAGAGCTGGCTATACCCTCAAGGCCTGCCCCCGCCCCTGTGACTTACTTCCTCCAGTGAAGTCCTGCTTCTCTCTCTGAAACACTCCATAACCTCCCAAAATAGTACCACCAGCTACAGACTAGGTGTTGAAACTGTGACAGTGGGGACTACTGAGTGGTGTGAATGAGGCCAATCTCAACAGGATCAGCTCAGTCCTTGCTGCCTGCTCCCTCTCCTGAAACCTCCCAGAGTCTCAGTGGGCTTGAAGAAATGCAGCCACCCTCCTCCTTTGCCATGTCCAAGACCACACACTGTACTCCCTCGGTATGTAAGCACTCATCCCTTCTCCCATTGTTTATGGGGCTCCCATGTGTGCCATGAATCATGGGAAG
>NW_008342123.1:492998-494167 GCF_000622305.1 Nannospalax galili | reverse complement strand
TTTTGCATTCCTGCAGGATTGATCAAACTTATGGAATGCTTCTGGTTTCAGTTAAAATACAAGCCCAGCCCTTCTGAGAAACTGAATACTAATGGCTCAAGCAACATGGAATCAATTTTGCTCTCATCTGGAATTCTCAGCAATTCTTTCATACACCATATGTCAAGTGTTAGTCCTAAGGTGTACCAAGGCTGGGAAATGTATTCTGGTGGTTGTGTGTGTCCAATCATGTATTTTATGTGAAAAGGAAACAAACTATGTCATGATCTTCCAAAAGGCACAGCTGCAGGGCTCGGGATTGAGTGGGATGCCAAGCACTCTGCCATTCTTCAGTCTGTAGCTTCCGAGCCTCCCTTTCCCTGTTTAGTAGATAGGTAGGTAGATAGATAGATAGATAGATAGATAGATAGATAGATAGATAGATAGATACATACATACATACATACATACATACATACATACATACATTCATACATACATACATAGGAGGGATTTAAAGATAAAGGAGAGTAAAGAGGAAGAGGAGAAAAATAGGAAGAAGAGAATAAAGAAGGTTGGCAAGATGGTTCAGTGGCTAAAAGCATTTGATATGCAAGCCTGACTACCTGAGTTTGATCCCCAGAACCCACGTAAAAAGCCCAATGCAGTGGTTCCAATCTGTCATCCCAACACTCCTATAGAGAAATAGGCGACAGACTGGAGAAGAGCTGCAGCAACATAATGGCAGAAGCAAGAGAGACCCTGTCTCTAAAACAAGGTGGAAGGTGGTGGTGGGGTGGCTCGAGCAATGGCTCAGCAGTTCAGAGTGTGGACTGCTCTCATAGAGAACCAGAGTTTGGTTCTCAACACCCATGTTGGGCAGCTCACAACCACTTGTAACTCCAACTACAGGGGATCCGACGCCCTCTACTGGCCTCCTCAGGCACCTGCACTCATGTGTACATAACCCCACATAGACACACACTCATACCCATAACTTAAGCATTAAAAATAAATACAAGGTGGAAGGAGAGAACTGACCCCAGACAGTCGTCCTCTGACCTCCACACAAGCACCTCGGTGCATGCACACCTACACTCACACACACAAAGAAGAACCGCGTTGCTGGGCTGGGGAATCATTTAGTGAAATTACATCACCATGATTTCCAAGGTTCGGGGAGAGGCACT
>NW_008342123.1:451267-490141 GCF_000622305.1 Nannospalax galili | reverse complement strand
GCCCATCTCTGGGCCATCATACCAAAGATATCAGAGGACGTCTCCAGCATGAGGGAGGCTTTAGGGTCTTACTTTGTTTTCTTGGTTAATTAACTGGGAGTAAAGGCAACTGGTGAGTTTTGTGAGGCTGGTCTCTTGTCCTTTTCCACTGTCCTCTGGGTACGAGGCACCTTTCAGGTTTGGTAGCCTCTGTCTCACATCCAGGGCAGAGGGCAGAGGTCATCTCTCTTTGGCTGCAGGCATAGGTTGCCTCAGTTTGTGTACATCAGACGGTTTATAACAAGGCCAGGGAACCATCCTCTCTGCATCTACCTTCCTTCTAATCTTAAGGACTCTGTCAGTCTTTCTCCTCTGTGTCAAATGCCCGGGCTCATGAATGCTGAAAGCGAGACTCTAAGAGTGGAATCAGACCGGGTGGGTGATGCTCATTCCCTGGATGGCTCTGAAGAAAGGTGGGGATGCCAGCTGCCCCCTGAGCACAGGGTTCTTTTCAGGGTTCATGAAGAGGAGAGCTTGGAAGCTCTTAGATAGGTCTCTGCTCCTGAAGTCTGTCCATCTTATCAGAAAACAGCTCATGGGTCATCTATCACAGCCCTGTTCTAAATCCAGCGGGCACGGACATCGCCCAGGGTGCCAGGAAGAGCCTGGGAATCTAGACACCTCCCTGGTGAATGTGACGCTCCATGTCAAGATTTTGACCTTGCTATTTGGAGTCTGTTCTCTATACCAGCAGCATGGGCATCACTTGAAAATGCAGATGTTCAGACCTCCCTAGACCTCCTAGATCACAATCTATAGGCTGACAAGGTCCTCACAGAAGACAGAGAAGCAGTTTGAAAACGCTCTACTCTAGAGGTTCCAGGTAAACACAGGATGGAGGACAGGCAGAGAGGGAGCACTGTCCCCAACCTGCAGAGACAGGGACAGGAAGCCAGTGTTGGATGAACAGCCTCTGACTGAGCTATCACCCTCCCCCCTGAAACATACCACAGCTACCACCACGGACATCTCGTTTTCTCCTGTGCTAAGGCCCAGCCCAGGGATGGCTTCTTCTCAGGGGATTTTGTAGCTGGGTAGACCCCCACCTGCCCGCTGGTCTTTGGGTGCTGCTTAATACTTCTGTTCCACCAAAGATACTCACCTGCTATGCCATCCCACTTCCATTTACTCATCCAGTTCCTTTTGGGAAAGTGCCAGCGGCTAAAGCTGCTAGAACTGATCCTAGGACCTGATTAGAGAACAAGAGTCTTCTGTCTTAGGTTGTCTTACAGGATTTTCTATGTGTTTAAGTGCACCCATGTCATGAGATGCATGTGGAGGTCAGAAGAGGGCACTGGATTCCCTGGAACTGGAATTACAGATGGTTGTTAGCAACCATGTCATTGCTGCGAATCAAACCCAGGTCTTCTGCAAGAGCAGCCAGTGCTTTTAACCATGGAGTCATCTCTCCAGTCCCATGTTCTGTGTTTTGAGACAGGGTTTTACTATGTAGCCCTGGCTGGCCTGGAACTCTCTATGTACACTAGGTTGGGCTTGATCTCAGAGATCTTTCTGTGTCTGCCTCCTGAATGCTGGGATTAAAGGCATAGGCTACCACACCTGTCATATCTTACAGCTTTGTCTTACTGTCATTATGCAAAAGTCACCATCATGATGAAATTGTTATGCACTGCAGACTAATCATTTATAAGCTATGCTATTTTTCTGCAAAGGAGAAGTTATCTCCTTCAAACCCAAGGACACAAATGCATCAATCAGCCTCTGCACCCAGAGCCACACAGCAGGCTTCAGTCTTCAAGGTTCCATTTGTTAACAGGAGCATGGGAACAGGTGAAAGCCTTTTCCCAGCTTCCCAGAACTTTGTCTCTTTGCCAAGGTGATGGTGCACATTTGCAGTGCATTTGCTTTTCCAGTTAAGTGTGTGGGTGTGATAATAGCTCAGCTATTGAGATAAGCATTAATTAGCCGGAAACGTCCTACAGCTAACTTAGAACTCGTCACATAATTGTTTAGTAATCCTGTGTTTTCTGTGTTAACTTATTAAACTTTATGAGTGCATTTATCATCATAACCATCTCATTTACCTATAGAAAAGTCAGATATCACCAGCATCAACTCCAAGGCCACAAATAAAGCACTGAAGGAGGAAGAATTTGATTTTTTTGCATCCATTCTTTCCCATCAGTTAGTTCAAGAAACATCACATTTGTGCTGTGCCCGTAGCTTATAGTTAAAATCATTTTATCCTTCTAGAAACTTAAAATGACGAACATAAAGGCTGGAGAGATGACTCAGTGGCTAAGAGCACTGGCCACCCTTACAGAAAACCCAGGTTTAATTCCCAGCACCCGCATGGCAGCTGACAACTTTTTGTACCTCCAGTTCCATCTGACCTGATGCCCTCTTCTGACCCATCCTCAGGCATTTCATGACATGGGTGCACTTACCAGGCAAAGCACTTATACATATAAAATATAAAAATGATGCACACAAATACGACAGCAGCAAAATACAAAGCAAACAGAGTAGGTGCTAGTTGGATGTGTAAGGGATGCTGGCCTGGAGCAGAGCCAAGGCCAACCTACTGACAGGATGTGAGAACCAGTTCCCTCATCAGCCATACCTTGAAAGATGCTTGACAAACACTCGATGAACAGGTGGAATCCAGCTAGCTTCCTCAAAGATTTCCCATCTCAGCTGTCCAGGGTGACTTTGGTTTCATTTATGGTGTGGGAGAAATGACTTTTTTCACTGGAGGAACAGCAGGAGTTACAAAGTCAGGAAATTGAAGGAAATGAGAGAATGAGTTGGCAGTTATTTTAATTACAAAAGAAGTGATGCTTATAAAATCCACTTCCGAGTTAATATCCTGACTTTGATCAGGTTCACTTGGCACAGTCCAAGGTGTACACAAAGCCACCTACTGGCCCAAGCCTTTTATTTAGTTCCCATAGTTCTCCAGCAATGTGTCCTGTCCTGCCTGTTCCTCACTGAACACTCCATGACTGCCCTGTAAAGGTCTCCTACCTTGTTTTCTCCTTGGGCTTAGTGCGATGTGAGTCTAATGCTTGTACTGGTTCAGGTGAGATCACTGATGGAGGGGGTGACTGCCTGCATCTGTGGGCCATTTCATTAAGGAGGTGGGGGGTACACTGAAAGTAAGTAGTAGGCCTTCTGTCCTAACCCACCTCCCATGAAACAATATTTATTTGGGGTCCAGGGAAACACTATCCACAAAATAACAAAAGAAAAAACAATACTGGGGTCTCCAACATAGGTTAACAAGAACAGTTTCTTAAAAGGGAACGTTTGAAGATACAAATCTTGAAGATGCATAAGTCTTGGAGCTGCTTAAACTATAAATTCCAAGACCCTCCCCCAAGGCCCAAGGTATAATTTGCAGAGAACTCCCAAGATAAACTTGACTTACAGGCGCATCCGGTGATGTTTAACAACAGGGAAGTCGAGCCAACAGAGCACAGGCACACATTGTTAAACTGATTGGCTTCACTTCCAATTTACAGATTGCTACTTATGGGAAGCAGGTGTTTCCGTGGGTGGCTCCATACATACTGGCTGACAACAAAAGACTCTCCTGCCTTTGTTGCTATTGGTGATTTGCAAGGA
This sequence comes from Nannospalax galili, assembly GCF_000622305.1. Lineage (NCBI taxonomy): Eukaryota > Metazoa > Chordata > Mammalia > Rodentia > Spalacidae > Nannospalax > Nannospalax galili. Next base: position 486,514 of record NW_008342123.1, on the reverse strand, counting down.
AATGCTTGCAGTAGGGCAGGATCTAGTTATTGCTTGAGAGAGAGCCAATGAGAATTCAGAGATGAGGCTGCCCACCCATAATGCTTCAGGAGCAGGGTGGGCCTTAGTCTCCACAGGCTATAAAATTCTTTGCTACGCAGAGTGGGGCCGTGTTATGGCTGAGAAACTTGGTGGGGCGGCGGGATGGGCTGGGAACTGCTTGTTTAGGAATGAAAAAGGAAAGGGAGGGCAAGAGATGGTGGGAAATGTCTTACAGCAAGAAAGCCCTGGGGGCGGGGTAGGAAATGAAGGACCCTGGAGCTGAAAAACCTCATTACCTTCCTGGGGGAAGGCTATGCGGGTGGGAAGCAGACTCTAAAGGATTTCCTCTTATATCTTTGGCTAATGGTGCCAGCCTGCCTAACAGCTACCTAGGGCTCACTGTGTTAGAGTTCCCTAGGAGGGTCACCTCTCCTTGTATACTTTCCTCTTGATTCTTAAAAGCATCTCTTCCCCGTTTGAGATGTAAATCTAAGTCTACCATAGTTGAAACAAATAGCCTAGTCATTTCTGTTTAGAAACCCTGTTTTCCACCCAGCGGTAAACTTTCTCCAACAGTGGGGTGGGGGGTAAGCCCAGGAGACTGGAGCCTCTGGCTAGGAGGGTCACCTCTCCTTGTATACTTTCCTCTTGATTCTTAAAAGCATCTCTTCCCCGTTTGAGATGTAAATCTAAGTCTACCATAGTTGAAACAAATAGCCTAGTCATTTCTGTTTGGAAACGCTGTTTTCCACCCAGCGGTAAACTTTCTCCAACAGTGGGGTAGGGGGTAAGCCCAGGAGACTGGAGCCTCTGAATGGTATTGCTAGTGGAGTGAGGAGAAACTGCTGAACTCAATAGCTTTCAGCTTTCCTGGTTAATAGTTCAAGCCTGTCTGAGCTTTTTCTAAAGCACACAAATCTTGAGGGGATGGTTTTTCCTCTTCAACCTCTCCAAGAAACCACACACGTCCAAGTTCCTGTCAGGCAGTGATGGGATGGTTGTTCTTCACTGTGATAAACAAAGCTTTCCTACTTTTACTAGTCCAACACTCTCTAGTTTGAACAAACTGATGGCTTCACCTCAGACTAGGTCTTCAGAGACCCAGGGCCCTTCCAGATTTTTTTTCTCTTGATCCTTAAGCTTCCTAATTGAATAAACAGCTGCGAAGTTCTGTGAAAACAGGATCAGCTGGGCTGTTAAAGTCTATCAGTCACTAGAATCTGTTCACATTTGAGTTCAGCCAAGACAATTAAACATCAGCATGCTGAGTGGGGGCAGCAGGCAGTTATAGGAATCTCCTTCAGGAAAGTCTTCCGTGGTGGTTAGTAGTTCACAATCTATCTCAGGGCATTGTCCAAATAGACTGCAGTAACCAGAGCTGTTCCCACACGGTCGTGATTAAGCCACTCCTAGCAGTTCCTATGACAGATGAATATATCTTTGTTTCACTCGAGGGAAGTGTAGCAGCCTGGGAAAGCCCACAGGCAGCTATGAGTGCATCTGACTGTCTTGGAAAAGGACTGTTGCTACCTCAGCTTTCTGTAAAAAAAAAAAGTGCTTTCCCTGGAGAACACAGGAACTGGCTGAGTGCAGGGCTCCGCACAGAGTGGTGGCAAAGGCAAGTCTATCCACAGCAGGGACCAACAAGCTGTATAGACCAGAAGAGTCCCGGTTTCCAGCTAAAAAAAATGACTTCTGATAAGTGTGTGCCCAAGTAGGAGAGCTCTAGGAGTTAGCAGATCTTGGCACTGCTGTTGGTTTTTAGGGTGAGGAGCTGATTCCTGACGGGATCACTCAGCCCTAGTGGACTGGGAAAACAAAGTAGAAAGCTTGGATCGATCTCCCTTTGAAAACTAGGAGGTGCCAAAAGGTGTAGAATGAACCCAGCTGAACCTGGTGATGAATTACATGAAAACTGCCAGCTTAAGTGCTTCGGGGGGTTAGGGTTCTGTTTAAAAGGTTGGGCATCGCTCACTGGCCATTTACATGAAACTTTCATGCTGCTCAGTGTGTAAACATTGGGCTAGGCTCCCCTGCCTCCTTTTTGTACCTGGTTCTTTCTCCAGATCCGTGAACTTGAGTTTACCGATCACTGGAAATGTAACCGAGGGGGTTGGGATCGCATAAAGTTGGGGATCTGTTATGGTTTTCTGTTGCTGTGATGAAACACTAAAACCCAGTGGGGAGAGAAAGGATTTTGTCTTCAGCTTATAGCCCACCGTGTGGAGGAAGCCAAGGCAGGAACTGAAGCACAGACCGTGGAGGAGTGCTGCTTACTGGCTTGCTCCTTTGGCCTGTGCTCAGTCTGCTTTCTTAACTCATGACAAGCTGCCCAAGGATGGCACCCTCAACAGTGGGTTGGGCTCTCCCACATCAATCAAGAAAATGCCCCACAGACATGGCCACAGGTCAATCCAGTGGAGCACCTAGGTCACAAGGTGTGATTACCCTGCCCGGTCTTGTGCTCTCTGAAGGTTGGGAAAGCTGTGAAAAGTCAGATCATGGACTGCTACCAGGGGGAAGGGAGTATGGAGAAGTTTGGCCTGAAACTCCATTGAGGTCCCAAGAGTCACGATCTGAAGAATCGTGGGTAGCACAAATGGCATAACAGAAACAGCCAGAAGGATCACACAGCAGATGAGGTCACTGTGTGAAAAGCAGTGCTTGGTGCCAGGACCAGAGGTTGCTTAGGTCCTTAACTCTAAGCTGAGCAGGTGCAATCACAGGATGTGAGAAGTGGCCAGGGGATTAAAATGCCCAGTACACTTGGACTCCAACTTCCTGAAGCTTCTATAACAAGCTCTGCTCAGATTCTGAGCCTTGCTAACCTAACAGGGAAGTTGTCTCAATGGAAGTGCTGTTGAAAAGAATGCTATTAGGATTGGAAGGGATGGCTTAGCGATTAAGAGCACTAGCTACTCTTGGCAGAGGGTCCTGGGTTCAAATCGCAGCACTCACATAGCAGCTAAACAGCTGTCTGTAACTCCAGTTCCAGGGGGGACCTAACGCCCTTTCCTCATGAGCATTGCAGGACACTTGGGCACTTAAACATGCTGCATAACACTCATATACATAAAAGTGCTATTGGCCACTGTCCCTTGTTTCTTAGTGGGCAGGGGGGACCTAACGCCCTTTCCTCATGAGCATTGCAGGACACTTGGGCACGTAAACATGCTGCACAACACTCATATACATAAAAGTGCTATTGGCCACTGTCCCTTGTTTCTTAGAGGTCATACTGATTTCCTTTATACTGCCTGTTCTAAAATGTATCATTGATGCTGAATGTCCTCATGTTTCTGACACCAGAGTTACAGGGGATCGTGCTCTGCCCCCTTTATACTGCCTGTTCTAAAATGTATCATTGATGCTGAATGTCCTCATGTTTCTGACACCAGAGTTACAGCGGATCATGCTCTGCCCATCAAGCTCCCCAGTAGGAGACAGGAAAGAAAGTGGAACTGCCGTTGAATCTGGTTGTCCTCAGCCTAGTTTTGTACATCAATGTTAAGTTACCCTGTCACTGTTGATTCTTTGGGCACCCATACATAACATGGTTGTGTGAGCCCTTGTGTGGTGGCCTATCTGACTGCTGCTTATTTGCATGGAAACGCTTGTAATAGGCCTGTGGCCCTCACACAGGTGAAGGGCATATTTGCATCTCATTGACAGGCATAGACCCTATGATGTCCACCTGCCAATCTCATACAGGACAGGTCGATTTATGTCCTAGAGTATTCACTTATTAGTCATAGTCGAGAATAGGCCTCACGTGTTAAACAGCGCGCAAAATAACACAGCTGCACAAGAATGCCAGTGGCCTTTGCTATTTTCCAAAATCTATTGATTTCCCTGTGGCCGAACTGTATGGAGGCAGTGGGCAGCTTCTAAGAGTACCCGAAGGGCGGGGGAAATGGCCGTAAGGTACAGGTGTCTGCTTGTTGATTTCTAAGGGGACTTAATGGGCTGTTGGTTGCTACATGTGAGAGGGGTCTGGTTCCTGTTGAATAGCCACATATTTCCACATCTCCTATCCCTGCATTGACTGAACCAGTACCTGCCACTTTCTACCACTGGGCCACCCATAAAGTGAGGCCTGTGAATACAGCCCAGCTGTCAGTACAGATTGGCACAGGGCCAAGACTTGTGAGCACTATGGGTAGCAATAACTCATGCACTGGTGGCTACTTTCTCCAGTTGCAAGGTCATTTGTATTGCTCAGGTACCCATTCCTGTTAGGTGTTCCTGCTCCTACCCTCTGTGCAGAGGGCATCCTAGAGATGGGTGGTGTCTAACCTAGCACTTTCTGACTTTGCTTTTGGCTCAGTTACTGGGGAAGATGCTCAGTAGCTTTAAAGGACACTTGTTCTTAGGACAGCCTGTGCGGATTTGGTAATGGGGCCTGCAGACCCTTCACAGCACTGAGGTGTGTATACATGCTGTCTTTATAGAATTTGGTTCTTTGCCACTGCAGAAAGAGGTTTGACCAGAAGGCCTCAAATTTCAACCATTTACTGGATGAGCTGTTTTTGTACCATTACTGAGGTGGCACAAGTTAGATTCTACCTGTTGCAAGGCTTTCTACACAGCTAGCAGCTGACATTCTACTGCTCTACTTTGAGCTCAGTCCCTTTCCCTGACTGAGACCAAACTTCTGTTTTGAACCTTAAACTCGGGCGGTTTTGCAATAGCCCCCAGCCATAGCCTTCTGAACTTTTGGTGACTTTACCAGGGAAGGAACAAGGTAGGGGGAACACAGCTCTCTAAGCTGCCCTACGGAGATCTTAGCCTGCTCTACACCACTTCAGTCTTTCACAGTCCCACATGACACCTCTTATCAAGCTAGAGGATGGGCAACTTAGACAAGATGAAGTATGAAACTACCAATATGAAAGAACCCCCAAACCTGCAGCATTTTTACATCTTATAGGCATATGCTTTGTCAGACACTATATGCATTTTACCGCCTGCTAGGATGGAATGTCTTACCTCAGAAGAAACTGCTTCACAACAATGGACCACCCCTGCCTGTCAGCTATGGCTGATGATGGGCTAGGGAATCGCGTCTCTCTGGACTCTGTATGAATACTTAGAGATTTCTGAACTGGGAGATGGATGGATCCCAGAACCAGGCGAGAGCCCTTCCTGAATGGAAGCTGGTCATGAGGTGTGTTACTCCTAAGTTCTCCTTAGTAGACTTTCAGTGACGGAAATGTGAGGGAGGCTGTGCAGCCAAAAGGCTTTATAGAAGATATTTTCATCTAAATGGCTAGAAGTTTAGTTGGGTATAGCTTTGCTCTAGACTGCTTTTTATTTCTAGTATGTTAGGTGGATTTCTTAAGCTGTCCAGGAATTGGAGCTATTGTGGGTAAACTATAGTAACTGAGTCACAGTTTCAATGGTGACGGGTGATAGACTTGACCCTACTGCCCTTCCTATAAAAATAGGTGATTCCAGAAATACCCCGACCCCTAGGAAGTAGGCAGTAAGCAGGGAGACTCTCTGGATACTTTAGGGACAGACTATATATCTACATGCCAGTGCTGTGTTCTGGGATGTGCTTGGTCCAGGATGCTATTCCACAGCAGGGTAAGGTGGTAAGGTGTTGGGACACACACCTTCCAGTCTCTTCCAAGTCCAACCTGGGGGTATTGGATCTGTCATTTATACTCCTGGCCCCCAGGGCCTCTGACCAAATTGGTCCAGAGTCAGACTGAGGAATAGTTACCTAGGGATGCTGCCTTTGAGGCAGAGGCCTGATTTGAGAATGGGAACATGGAGTGCTGAATTGCAAATAGATCTTGGAGGGCTTGTCCCTCCTTGGGGCCCTGGTCCATAGACTCCTGGACCTGCTCTTCCACAGCCTAAGCATCAGCTGTCATAATTGACAACCCCAAGTTCTCCTGGCTGCAGGCTGGGTTTTAAAATGTTCTGGCCTCCATTTCTCCAAGGGAATGCCTCTAGCTACCTAAAAGCCCTGAAGCCACAAAGGACTGTGGGAGTTGCTCAGACCTGAAAGAATCAGTAAATCTATCTCTGGTTTCTCTCCTAGCTTGCCCTACATGCCTGGAGGCCTCCTTCTAGCCCTCTGTCCTGCCTGGCTCTGTTGTAAGCTTTGGAGACTTGTCTGTCCATGGTTGAACTCAGGTGCCACTGCCAACTGTGTTTCATGCTCCTGCAACTCCTGGTCCTCCAGTCCTCTGCCTGAGCAGGCTTCTGCCTGGTGGTGGTCTCTCAAAGTTCTTCCCAGGAAATCTGAGGAAGGCAAACACACTTCTGACTTACTGGTTCGTTTCAGTTTGTGGACAGTGTTTTATCTAGTCATCTCTGAACAACCCAGAATAGACTTCTTGAAACTCTGCAGGCAGAACATTCTGATAGATTCCTGAGAAGCCATATGCAATTACAAGTTTGGGCTGAATCCCAGACAGGTGTTGCAGCTGTAACCCATTGGCTTCAAAACATGCCATGAGGAATACTCACAAATGGGGTACTAGCACCTCAGAATCAGTAGCACTCTTCCAGGGTGGCCACTACAAGCTACTTCCTGTCTTCATGTTTTTGATGGCAGAGTCCTGGTTATTAGCTCAGCAATTGCTACTAGGCTTGGGTGTGAGCTTTTACTACCTTCTATCCTGTTACCTATGGTTGGAATAATGGAGAGACTGGGTAACCTGACTTATCAAGATTGTCAGGAACCTGCAGAGATCCTAGATGGAGAAATTCAGGACTGGACTCCCAAGGTTGAGCCATGAACATGGCACTCTTGGAGGATGTCATTGTGCCTGTAGACACAGATCCCCTCTTATCTGAGCTTATATGGCAGAATCTCACTTCTACAAATCGTGTTCATCTCATCACATCTTAAAATGCTTAAGGTGAAAATCCAGACAACTGGAAAATCCCAGCGTAGTAATTATGGAGGTAAATTCAATCTAAAAAGAATACATTTCCACTTAGAAGTGGCCTAGCTCTCACAACAGCTTGACTGCCATACATGTAGACAAGCCCTAGACTCTACTTATGGGAAGACCAGAGGGAAAACGGACATGACAACTTTTTCTATTTGAGCCAATATGAGATTAGGCAGTTTCTGGCCAACCACAGCATTGTTACTGACAAAACCCATAGCCAAGCTCTATCACAACAGATCAGATCGTGTTTTCAGTTAAATAAGAAAGGTCAAAAAAAAGAGGGCTAAGGTCTTATCACCCCAGGCCAGACAAAGAACCATGTCTCCAAGAGGGTCTTTGGAGTCCTCTTTCTTGGTATGAGTTTCCACCAATGAAACAGATATCCAGGATCCAAAGACAACTTATTAGGTAAGCATGGCAGCACACTGCTTAAACACAGAAGGATGGATGGATAAACTTAATCAACTTTTCCCACTGGGGGCCCAGTATTCTTGATCTTTTCTGAAGATTCTGGAACTAAGCCACTACTGGTACAGCACTAACATTAAGGGACTGGCATTGGCAGCCTATCTGACTTGCTGATCGCTATTCGCAGAACTTACCTAGCCTTGGGAGGGGGACCCTGTCCCCCCACCACTAAAACCTGGATTTGGCTCTTACACAGCCCAAGCCTTGGTGTTAAAATCCTAAACAGTCCCAAGTTCTAAGAAGCTGGGTTGTAAAGCTTTGGTCCTCCAGCTTAAAGCAGTCTTTGGCTAAAGCCCAGAAGCCACAATGGGTGAAAGGGGGGAAAGATTTCTTCATGGCTGTTTGGCAGGTCTCTAACTTCTGTTATAGCCCTGTTGGTTGAAGGCCTTGGATTGGCACACCCAGAAGCCTACCAGGCTATACTCCGCGTAAGCCTTTGGAGACTTGTCCTCTCCAGGGTTGAGTTCTGATCTCATTACTCTGGATTCAGGCTCTTGACTGCCCCTGGCCCTCTAGGTTCCTCTGCACTAAGGGAAGGGAGCATGTGATCCGTCACTCCATGGGCTAAAGATCATTCTGCTAAAATGAAGCAACAGAGGTTAGCTTTGGGTAATTGGTAACTGGGATGACCTCAGTACTAAAGGTCTCGACATCAGAGTGTAGCTGTGATTCTCCACTCACACAGTGCCAGCTGGATGTCATCAAATCCAGCTTGGTTCTGTCACCCTAGCTGGACATAACCAGACCCTACAGATGAAAGTCTCAATCCTGCAAGAGTTCTTACTATGATGCCAAGAAAAGTAGCAGGTCATTTTCTGACGGTATGATTCCTCGCTGTTCTTCGGTTTTGTGAAATTGATTGAAAGTCACTTGTGTGCACATTTCTAATACCATTTGTGACAAATGGGTGTACGCAACTCTGGACAGCTTCAGTGTCAACATGACACACCTGGGAAGAGGGAGCTTCAATTCAAGAAGTTCTTCCACTGAATTGGCCTTGATTGAGGTGGGAGGGCCCAGGCCACTGAGTGATGCCATCCCCTGGGAAAAGTGGTCCTGTGTTTACTAAAGCAGGCCAAGTAAGGGCCAGAGGAGGAAGCCAGTAGGCAATGTTCCTCCATGGTCTGCTCCAGGTTCCTATCCTGTGATCCCTCCCTCAGGGAACTGTGACCTGGGAGATGGAAGAAAGGTCTTTTGGTCAGTGTTTATCACAGCAACAGAAAGTAGAATAAGAAAAGATATATCTGAACAGGGCAAGACAACGCTGGTAGGAAGGAGCTCCTGTGTAACTACTCTGGTCGCCTGGGCCTTGAGGTAGCTCTTATGTTCAGTTCTGAGAGTCCTTCAAACCCATCTTCCTAACCCGCTTATGGGCTGTGACTGCACATTCCTTGGAGCTTACTGATAATAGAGAGCAATGTGGGCTCACCTGCCCATCACCAGAACCTTCAAGGGAACTGAATGTGTGAAGTGTTAAGGCAATAGGGCACAGATAAGGGTGCAGAGGACTTCATGAAGATGTCTCCTCAGCTCTGCTGTCACCCACGTTCCTTTTCAGTCGTTTCTGGGCTGTAAAGCTCATTTGGAGTTTTATTTCAGCTGCTTCTGAGGCTGCTTGCCTACTCAGCTTTGATTCCTCCAAGACTTAGCCCCACCCCAGTCTTGACCCATGCTGGCATTCAGGAGGGTCCTCTTTGCCCTAGTCTGCTGGAGTCACCCCCGTTTCCCCACCCCTTAACTCTTTCCCTTTTCTACAGTGTTCTCTGAACCTTGAAGGTGGATGGTGTGCATGTCTATTGAGCTTCTCCAGTGACTGAGTCTCTGGGGTATCACATCATTTGCAAAAGATTACCCTGAGAGAATGGCTGATAACAGGATGTATGGGTACAAGCCAAAATCTTTTAAAAGACAGTTTGACAAGCACATATCTCCTTAACCAAATAGAAGTCACTTCCCTGCTAGGGCCGCTGACCTCCTGAACCACAGGTTTCAGTACCAGACATGAACTCTTTGGAGTGGGTCTTGGATCCACTTGAAAAGCTGTTTGTAGCAGTGATAATTGTGCCACTATTGCACAAGCAGGCACATCCTGCCTGGCTGGCATTTGGGGCTGTAGCCTGCAGGAACCTAGAGTAGAAATGTTGGGGACAGTTCTCGATCTACAAACTGAATGGCACTTTCTGGCACTATGAAAGCCAGCTGGTAGGGTGGTAAAGCTTCAGCTCTGTCCGACCTTTCTCAGTATTCTGCAGTCAAATCATATGATGTCTCCAGCAATAGCATCTCATCTAGTTCTGGCAGAAAACCAATAGTAGCAATAACTTGTGGTCTGTGCCATCATGGAAGAAAACTCAGTCTGACCAAGATTCTGAAATTATCAAATGAGTCCTCTAGTGCCAAAGGAGAACCTGACTGCCATGTATGCGGACAAGTCCTAGACTCTTTCCTAGGGGGAGAGCACCGATGAGCTATTTCAGTCTCTACATTTAAGCCAATGCAAGAGTTTAAGAGTTTCTGGTCAATGCAGCATGGGTTAGTGCCCAAACGGATGCCTTCACCTCTTATGATAGTGCATGACTATTTTTTCAGTCTCCCAGGTAAGGTCGTGTACTGCCCCAGAGCAGCCAAACAAGATTTATCATAGGAATTTTGAAGTCCTCGTTTCCACAAATGGAAATAAGTGTCCAGATCCCCAGGAAAACTTGACTATGATGGTAAAATACTAAATAAGGAAGTATTTATTGGTGAATAAATTTGCTTAACAAATTTTCCCTCCCTATTGTGAGCTCAGGAATTGTCTAGATTCCAGAAGTATCTTAACCACAATATGATCAAGTGACTCTTCCTCGAGACAGGGGTGCTCCAGGACCTGGAAGTGGAACTTAATAGGCAGATTCAGGGCCCAGGCCCAGCTCATGTCTGTGACCTGGGTCTGGCAATAATCTATCAAGCAGCTTTAAGAGCCATATGATGCCAGGCTATTGCTATTGTGAGGTTGGCTATTAGAATCCTGTAAATAGGACTATGGGATGTACTGAGAGCCAGATAGCTCTTTAGTGTAAATGGAACCACAACCTACTTGCTCCCTACTCCACTAGTCTGTTCGAGTTGGTTCTGAGCCTCTACCTCCCAAAGTTTCTCTAGAGAAGCTGTACACTTGTGAGGCTGTCTGAACTGAAGGTAGCTTATTATGTAATCCAAAGAAAAGGACAGAGGATCCAAGTGCCAGGAAGAATCTCCTCTCAGCCTGACTTCTGGGGCTTCATGACATTGCTGGACTCCTTGGACTTAAGGGAGTGAGGGAGCCTTCAGGTTTCAGTACCTTTGTTCAAGTAGTAAAATTCATGCTAGTCGGATGGCTACATAAGATACCTCAAGCACTTTCCAAGTTCATGAAATGTACCTGTTTGCACAAGGGCAAGATATCTTAAAGTTGAAGTGGGGGACCTTGGGGTAAGTGTACCAAAAGATTTCAAAATAGATTTTAGAGTCAGCTTTCTCTGATTTCTGTAATCAAATCATGCTGTGTCTCTAGGAATTGTGTTCTGGAATAACACCAATAGTTAGTAGCAATAACTTGTGGTTTGGGCCTTCAGGGAATGCTTAGACTACAACTCAAAGGGAGGAAGCCCATCACTGACCTTTTAAAATTCAACCCTATGGCCTCTGGGTATGTTATCCAACCCACATAGGTACTCAGAATTTAAATTTTTAGCTCCTATCAAGCCATCTGTGTACCAGGCATCTCCAGGGATGGATGGTGTCCCAGTGTCCTTAATCTGGCTTAGCTGTTGGTTCAGCTCGAGAGAGGTTCAGTGTCTTTAACGTGTCCTAGGACAGCTTGTATAGCACTGGTAAAGGGGCTTTGCATATACCACCACACCTCTACACTATACATACGCATTCCATCTTTACAGTTTCTCCCCGCTACCACCCCAACCCCAGAAAGAGATTTGGCTTAGACGGCCTTGAGCAGTTCTACTGGACAGGCTGGTTTGCAGTTGCTGAGGTGGCAGCAGTTATGGGTTCCGTCTGTGGCCATGCTCCTCTGCTGACAGTTGCTGTCCAAGTGCTCTACACTGAGCTTCTTCCCTGCCTGTGACTGAGCCTAGAACCCTATTGGAACCTTTTATCCGGTTTGTTGCCATGGCCTCCAGCTACAGGCCTCCAGTCAAAATTTGACTAAGTAATAGACAACAGGGCAGAGTGGCAAAAAGAGCAGTTTAGTCTGTCCTACAAACACCTTAGCCTGTTCCAAAGCCTCTTGAGCCTTTCTGTCTCAGCCCCACATGATAGCCCCTCTTTCATGATACAGAGCAAAACTGATTATGAGGTATGAAAGCCAACATCCAGGAGCCCGACCCCCCAAACCTGCAGTTCCTTAGCATTTAAAGACATAAGCTACCGTCAGTATCATGTCTTACAAGACAGCTAATGATGGGAATGCCTTACCTCAGAGGACATTGCTTCTCAACAGAACCAACCCCGCCTGATAGCGATGGCTGATAATGGGACAAGGAATCTAATTGTCCCTGGGGTTTCTGCAAATGAACAGCTGGAGAATTTCTGAAGGTTTCCCAGACTTTGGAAGGACCTCTCCTACAGTGAGGCTCCTCATAATGAATATTTGCTCCTAGCCTTTCCCTAGTAGACTCTCCATGACAGATCAGTTTGAGGGGTCGTGTAGCCAAAGGTCTCACGAAAGGCATGGAGGTCGATTGATTCAGGGTTAGGGTTTAGCCTCTTCCTGACTCTGCCTTTTTCTAGTGTCATGAGATTTTTAGGAATTGGATCAACTGACATGAGTTAACTAAGTTCCAAAGGTGATAGGTAGGGACTTGACCTACTGACCTTTTCTGAGTAACAGGTGATTCCAGTTAACAGGATGCCCCTACCCCAATCTGGAGAGCAGGAGGCAGGGAGCATCCTCATATACCTCATAGGGACACAAAGGCTCCAATATCTATATGCCAATGGTGTTTCCTGAGGTGTATAGGGCTCAGGGTGGCACTGTTTTCAATGGGGCAAAAGTGCCAGGACACAACTGTCCTCAGGCTGGATTGGGAAGCTGCTGCTGGTGTCATTTGTTTGCAGGGTCCCCAAACTGGTTCAGAGACAGGGACTTGAGGGACAGTGACAGAGCTGCTGCTGTAAGGGCAGAGGCCTGGCATGTGGTCGGGGACATGGAATGCTGAACCGCAGAGAGGTCTCTGCCCTCTATGGGTCTTTGGTCATGTACTCATTCTTCTTCCACAGCTCAAGCATTGATATCTTAATCCCCAAGTTCTTCTGAAGCTGTCTGGTATACCTTTAGTTTCTCTTCTGGCTTGCCCTGCTTGGCTGGAGTCTCCATACTGGCACCCTATGTCCTGCCTGGCCCCACTGAGTTAGCTTCTTAGACTTCTATCCACAGTTGAACTCTGGCTCCACAGCCACCCGTGTTCATGCTCCTGGAGCTCCAGGTTCTCCACAATTCTCTGAGCAGATTTCTGCATGGTGGCGTCCCCTTAAAACCCTTCTTGCAGGAAATGTGAGGAGAGGAAACTTTAGACCTACTGGGTTTTGTGTCTGACAGTCCCTCCTACTACCCCCCGCCCCGCCCCAGGGTGTGGTATAGAAAGGAACTCCCTTGAAGCTCTGCAGGCAGGAAAGATTGAGTGACATCCAAAGACTCTGCATTTTGGCTGAAACCAAGAAAAAATTAGGGCCCAAATTATGCCTTGAAGGGTAATCACACAAGTTGGGGTACCAGAACCTCACAGAATCCCCAGCACTCTGACGTGCTCCGATGGCCACTGCAAGCTAGTTCCTACTTGGGACTCTTTCCTCACTTTGATATTGATGGCAAGGTCCTTCTTGATTCTTAACACACTAATTGCCCTGAGGCTGTGGCATGAGCCTTTAGTACATCTTGTTCTGGTTAGCTGTGGTTGGAATGAGACTTTCAACCTGATAACAGAAGCAGAACCCTTAGTGACCTGCAAAGAACCCAATCCTGGGAGTCTAGGACTGGATTCTGAAGGTCTAGCCATGAACGTGGCACCCTGTGGAGGACATAATAACCCCTCCCCCAGACCTGATTCTCTGACAGAATCAGATTTCTGCAAATCGTTTTCATGTTTCTCATCATGGTCCATGTTTAAACAGCAAAATTCCAGACAACTGCCAGTGTAGCCATGATGGAAGAAAACTCGATCTCACCAAGTGTTCTAGTTTCTTTCTCAATTGCTGTGACACAACACTCTGACCACTACCAACTTGGAGGAAAGGGTTTATTCAGCTTACATCTCCCAGGTCACAGTTCATCAGGGAGCCCAAGGTAAGAACTCAGGGCAGAAACCTGGAGGCGGGAGCTGGAGCACAGGCCATGGAGGAACGCTGCTTACTGACTTGCTCCCCTGGCCCCTGCTCAGCCTGCTTTCTTATGCAACACAGGCCCACCTGCCCAGGGGTGGCACCACCTACAGTGGGCTGGGCCCTCCCACAACACTCAGTAATTAAGGTGCCCCACAGACATGGCCACAGGCCAGTCCTATGGAGGCAGTTCCTACTTGATCCCTCAACCCAGGTGTGTCAAGTTGACACTAAAGCAGTCCAGCACACCAAGACAACTGAACTTTATCAAATCAGAGACTGTCTCCTAGCTCCAAAGCAGACAAGTCCTAGACACTTTTCTAGGGAGAGAGAACTGATGAGCCAATTATGTTAGTCTCTACATTCAAGCCAATATAAGTTTAGACAGTTTCTGGTTACTGCAGCATGGATTAGTTCCTGCAGCATGCATCAGCCCAAACGGATGCCTTCACCTCTTATGATAGTGCATAACTAGTTTTTCAGTCTCCCAGGTAAGGTCATGTACTGCCCCAGAGCAGCTGAACAAGATTTATCATAGGAATTTTGAAGTCCTCTTGTTTCCACAAATGGAAATAAGTGTCCAGAGCCCAAAGAACTTTTGTCCAGAGCCCAATGGGAACTTATTGACTATGAGGATGGCAAAATACTAAATATGGAAGTATTGGTGAATAAACTTCATTTTTCCCTCCCTATTTGTGAGCTCAGGAATCTTTCAGATTCCAGAACTGTCTTAGCCATTACATGACTAAGTGACTGTTACTGCTTGGGAATGGGGAGCCTCAGATTGGAACTTGATAGGCAGTTTCAGGGCAGGGGCTCAGCTCATGTCTGACAATACCTGTTAAATAGCTTCAAGGGTCATATGAGGATGCCAGGCTATTACTGTGAGGTTGGCTATTAGAATTCTGTAAATAGGACTACGGGATATACATAAAGACAGTCTTTTAGTGTAAATGGAACTTTAACTAGTACTTAGTCCGTACTCCAGAGCTATTAGTCTGCTCTTTTAGTTTGTTCCCATCCTCTACCCCCAAAGTGTCCCTAAATAGAGAAGCTTGTTCACCTTTGAAGCTGTCTGAACTGTAGGGAAGCTTATTATCTAATCCAAAGAGGACTGGTCCAAGTGCTGGCAAGAATCGCCTCTCAGCCCGGCTTGTGGGACTTGATGGCATTGCTGGATTCCTTAGAGACTTAGAGGAATGAGGGTCTCTGCAGTTTCTGCTTCTCAAGCAGTAAAATATTCATGCTATTCAGGTGGCTACATAAAACACCCCAAGCACTTTATCCTGAAGGATACCTGTTTGTATGAGGACAAGATATCTTCAAACTGAAGTTTGGATGTTGGGGTAAGAACACCCAAAGCCTTCTCAACAGATTTTTGAGGAGACAGGTCTCACCTGACTGGATACAAAGGGGCAGCTATAGCTGAAGCATAGGACAGCCATCATTTGAATGATTTACCTGAGTTACTATATTAGGAAAAGTGTTTACAGCTTGGGTGGGAGAGAAGGCCACAGATCCCCAGGGTTTCAAGAATGTGGTATCCAGATCTTACTGCCTTGGGGGCTGGTTCTTGGGAAAGTTGTGATGGCTCATGGAGACTAGTGGACTGGGTAGTGGAAAAGGGTAGGGGGAGTACTTTTGAATCTCATTGAGATCCCAGGAGTCCTGATGTAAAGACAAATGGCAGCACACACAGTCTGAATGATGCTTTTGCGTAAGGTCACTGTGTGAGCTTGGTGCTTGGGACTAGGTCCTGAGCTCCAATGCTGAGAATGGTGTAATGGAAGGATAAATGTGTGGATTACTGGAATTGCCAATATACCGAGATGCTTACCTCTGAAGCGTCAAGCTCTATAAAGGGCGCTAGTGGACCACCTCCTTTTGTCCCTCTGGGGCCATATTTCTCTCTGCTGTCCTTTCTAAAACGTCTCTGAAGAAATGTTTTAAAACTAAGAACAGGGATTAGGAGAGTTTACGAGCAGACTGTGGCTCACATTTCAAGAAATGACCTGGTAGCTGCTCAGTGTATGGGACAGAGAGCCTCTGCAGTTCCAAAAATTCTGCAGAAGACCTGGAGGCTTCCTGGAAAGCCATCTGCCTTTAGTCCATCCTTGAAGTCTAGAAGCACTGCTTTCCTCAGTTTACAATCCCCTATTCAGGGGATTCCAATTTGTGGAAAGTGGACATTCAAACCATCACACTTAGAGTCCAATTACTGCTCCCTGTATGGACACATGTGTGGAAAACATCCACTGGGGCTTAGGGTAACTTCCAATGGTTCAACCCTCCAGAGCTTAACTCATTCTCCAGCAGCTGACCATGGTGGGATAGGCTCCTTTGCCACTGGTGAGATTTTCGTAGACTTTTCTCATCCGTGCTAAAATTAACTGACTTTAAGGGCTGGAGAGATGGCTCAGCAGTGAAGAGTACTGACTGGCTATGGGGATGGCTTGTTCCCACAACATGGGGAATTTATAAGCAGTTTATAAAGCTTTTTAAATATAAGATCCCGGACTGTCTACACAGGAAAGCCTCATCAAAAGCCCTTGCAACTGGCACAGGTCCCTGAACTTTTCCATTTTTTAGAATTCATTTCCCTTACACTAACCAATGGGGATGACCTGATTTGGAGGAAGTCCCTGTGCCTTTTCTGGTACACTGCCTCCTGCTCAGTCTTCACCACCTCCATCCTAAGATTTTGCTGAACTACAGGAAATTACCAATACTCATTTTTTTGATTCTAGGACCCTAGTCTATAGGGTGGCACTGTAGCCCAAATTAAGAGTAGGTCTTGGCACCTCAGATAAGGTAATCTGTCTAGGTGATCCCTCTTGTGTGATCTTAATCAGTATTAACTTTCACAACTCCATGTATTCCCCACTATTTGTAACAATGAAATCAGACTGCCCCTCCCTTCAAGCTACAGGTGACTCTCCCCAGTGACATAGTTGCCTTGGAGCTGTCAGATACAGATGGAAGGGTAACTGTAGGGAGATTCAACCATGCATTTATTGGGAAGTCATTAAATTGGAGATTTGAATGCTAGTTCTAGTCATATTTGGCTCCTCTAAGATCAATAAACTGATTGGTTCAAGGTAGACTTTGAGTAAAACCTGCAAGAAATTTCACTCTAGACTTTTTTCATGTCTCCCTGGAAAATGTTCAGAGTATACCAAGTAATTCTTAATGAGCAAGCAAGCTTCTGTCTGGGGTTTGGGAAACCCAAGTCTGGTGGCCCGAACATGTGGTGATCACCTCTCCCTGGACTTGGAGCAGAAGACAAAACAGCAGGGCACGTGGGAGGGATCAACTCCTGTGCTTACAAGGAACGTGGTGAACTGAACTGAGGTAGTGAAGAATCATCAGGACCTCACTACCTCCTAACCCATGTTAGCATTTCCAACCTTCTGCAGGAGACCTGGAGGGGTTCCTGGGAAGCCATCTGCCCTTAGGTCATTAGGCTTCCATAATGGACTGCTCTCCTCAGTTGAGGCTCCCTGCTCAGGGGATTCCAATTTCTGGAAAGTGAACATTAAAACCAATCATAGCGAGAGTCCAATTAGTGTTTCCCATGTGGATGCAGGTGTAGTCATCCACTGGGGCTTGAGTTTCCAATGGCCAACCCTCCAGAGCATAACTCATCCTTCAGCAGCCAACCATGGCCAATAGCTCATTTTCTCTAAGTGGGAATTTGGTAGCCTTTGCTCATCAGTGTGGAAATTAACTGAGTCTAGGGGCTGGAGAGAGGCCTCGGCGGTTAAGAACAGCACTGATGGCTCTTGCAGAGGACCCAGGTTCTATTCTCAGCACCTACCATGGTGACGAACAAAAATCCACAACTCCAGTTCCAAGTGGAATCTGATGCTCACTTCTGACCTCTGCAGGCATTGCATACCACGGGTGCACTTGCATACATGCAGGCAATGCACTCATACACATAAAATTGAGTATCTTGTTCAGCTGTAAGTTCATGTGTGCAACAGCATGTCTAGAAGAGACCGCATTGCACAGCACTCCACTCTTTGCAGCTCTAACATTCATCCTCCCTCCTCTGTAATGTTCTGAACTTTATGGGTTTGGCTGGAGGATCCAGAATGCCTATTTTCAGCTAAACACTCGGTTACTAGTAACTGCACATGTGGTATGGTTGAAACTTCTGATGAACCACTAGACTGCAATAAACTGCTCTGCCCAAGCATGAGATCAGCAGAAATCTGTCAATACCCAGAGCCAAGGGAACAGCTTAAAGTATTCTGTCCCAGCAGGCATGTTAGTCTGAGGGGGAAGGTCCTGTTTTCTCACATAGTTACAAGACAAGAATCTGATTTTATTCAAGTGGTCATTAGTTTATTTGCAAATTAATCACATTGCCAAAAGTATATCAAGCATCTGAGAACTACATAATTGGAATAAAAACTAATTATGAAGAAATTCCTGTCAGGCTGCTCAAATGCCCATGTCCAGCAATACAGAAAGTTGGAGCTCAGAGGCAAGTTCTTCCTTGATATCCAGATCAGACCACCTAGGTGCTCCAGGCTTTCAGTTAGATATGTCTGATGCCCCTGAGAGCTGCGGTTGCTCTCCTGTCTTGGCATTCTGAAAATTCACTGCTGTAGGTGTTCCCATGATGGTCTGAGTTGTGATAGCATCAGGAAAGATACCAGTGTCTGAGAAAGGAAAGATCAGTTGCGTGCACTGTGACGCAGCACTCAAGTTATTTTAGTCACATGACTTGTTAAAAAACGGGCCTCCGTGTGGTGTCAATCATGGTGGGAGGAGAGCAGGATTTGGGGAGAAGGGGGGTTTGCGGGGAATGAGCTGACCTCTACTGGTAATAAAACTCCAGGTTCATTCCATCGTGGATTTCATAGTCTACCAGAGGCACATGGTCCTTAAAAATCATGTACCACTTCTTCAGCACTGTCTTACTCTGAGCGCCAGTCTGGGCTACGATCAGTTTCTTCAAGTCCCCATAGTGTCCTCGGAGTTGCGCTTGACTCACTTTCTTCCCCAGACTGTTACAAATCACCTCGATCATTATGACTGGAGCAACGTCACAACTTCCTCTGCATTAAAAGTCCTATGTTGCGATGGCCACAACCTCTTTCAGCGTCTCACCTAGGATATGCCAAAGGCCTGGGCACGATCAACGGAAGACAACTCGCCTCCTAGCTTTGTGGGGGGGAAGTCTGTCAGCTAACCAGCTCTCACACTTGTGAAGGCCAGAGCACAGCTCCTGTTGATGGGGAGGGGGGAGGCCTGCTTTCTTCTTAACCTTTCTTCTGTAACCCAGACCACGCCCAAGGGATGGAACCACCCACAGTGGGTGTGGATTTCCCCCCGCAGATTCTCTAGCTGCCCAGGGTGAGGGTGTGTGTGGCTATCCCCTCAGATAAACCAATCATATTGCCACAGTAAGGGTGTGGCTTTCGCACTCAAATTAATCAACCTAGATAATCCTCACAGGAATGCTGAGAGGCTGGTCTTCTTGATACCCTTGGATTTTGTCCCTTCAGAGTACTAATCTCACATCCATTCCTTGTCGCTTGGAGCAAAGGAAATTGTAGACTTCAGACTAAAGCCAAAGACCTGGAGGTTGATGCTGACAGGGTCTTCTGTACACTGTGGAAACAGATGTTCATTTCCTAGCAAGGAATCTGCCCATATACATAGTAATGGTCCGTTCTGCGTTAACCTTAGCTCTAGATCTCTTCCAGAAGACTCGCATGCAAGGCTCAGTGAGTTGAAATATGAGAACTGTGGCCCTGTTACTCAAAAATGAAGGAAAGGCAATCTAACACCTTTCAAGATAGAAGGGTGAGGCTAAACGTTAATTGCTTATTTAGATCTGATTTTCTGTAAAGACTAAGTTGAAGGCAGGCCGACTTCCAAGATTTCCAGCTCAGCTCTGAAGAAAGCACATTTAAACTCGGGTCAGTTGCAATATGAATATTTGCAATTATGTTCTAATGGTGGAAGATGTGTGGTGATGGGGACAAAATAGAAACATGGGGTCTGGAGTCAAATCTTTCAGCAATTTCATGTATGTGGGGATGGCCGCATCACCCAGGACGTGGGGAATTTATGAGCAGGTTGTAAAGCTTTTGAAAAAGTGAATCTGAAATGTGCATGGGAAGCCTGAACAAAAGTCCTCGGAACTTAAACGGGTGGCTGGAATTTGATTTTCACTTTTAGAATTCGCTTACACTGGCCAGAGGAATCGGCTGATTCTGAGGACGTCCCAGTGCCCTTCCCTGTACTCTGTTCCTGCTCAGTCTTCAACTCCATCCTGAGATACTACTGAACCTACAGGAAGTTACCAGGATTCACTTTTCACTCTAGGACCCCAGGATGGTATTGCCAGAAACATTCTAGATCTTAATCAGCATTAACCTTCAGAATTCCATGCATTCCCCATAAGGAGACTTCATCTCCCTCAATCTATATGTGACTGCCTAGCTACATGATGTTCTTGGAGATGGCAGATTATACAAGGCAACTGGAGGGGGGCTGGATTCAGAAATGCATTATTAACTGGGAACTCATTAATTTGGAGATTTGTTTTTGTTTTTGGTCTTTCTGCGACAGGGTCTCCCTGTAACACCAGCTGGCCTACAACTTGGCATATAGACCAGACTGGCCATGAATTCAGTGATTCCCCCTCCTCTGCCCCTAGAGTTCTGGGATTAAAGGAGGGCCACCACGCCCGACCTTAATTTTGAGGATTTGAAGGATACTAGTTCTGGTCACTCTTGGCTACTCTAAGACCAATAAACTCCTGGGTTCACCAAGGTTAGACATCAAGTAAAAACTGAAATTTCAAACTACACACCTTAGACTTTTTTTCGTGTCTCCCTAGAAAATGTTCAAACTATACCAGGTAATTCTTAATGAGCATATTTATTTCTAGAGTTTAGGAAATCAAGTATCCTGGGCCAGGCATGTGGTGATCACCTCTCACAGGGAGGCCTTAGAAGGCCTTTCCTTAAGGATCAGCTTTGGACCTCCCCTCCCATTTTCTTGAGCACTAGAAAAGGAGGCATCAAATGTCCCTCCAGGAGACTTAAAATGCCCCGTGAACAGGTGCTTTCCCTTAGGAATTAATCTAACTGTTCTTGTCAATCACTTGGCCAGAAAAACAACCTTGGGAACCCGAGTCAACTGAGGATATGCTGAGCTGAAACCAAATCCTTTAACATCAGTCCATCCTCTGCTTCCTTCCCGATGGCTTCCCCACCGGAGATGGGCACAAGAACCGCCAGAGGAAGGGCAGGCTGGATGGGCTTGGCCTGAAGGAGTTGCTTGAGCTGCAGCAATGCCGAGAGCCAGCACAAATTTCCCTCTGCCACTTCCTGACTCTTCCCTTTGGGAGGAAGCAGCAGCATGAGCCCTCGGGCTCCCAAAAGGTCCTTCTGTGTCTCCAGTGCAACAAGAGCATCATCATGGGGGCCATGGACCACCTTTATACACATGTTGACAGAAACTGTTTGATCCCCTTTGTTCCTCAGTGCCTTAAAAACGGTGAGTGTCTGAAACTTGCCAGTACTGCTGTGTGTGTCAGCCACCAAGCTAAGGTCTCCTGTGAACTTGGCCTTCAGCCAGTTGACTAGAATTCTGCCAGGACTCCCTGGAATCTGCTCTTCATCAGGCAAGGCCAGAAGTAGTTTCCAGAACATCGTGTCATTCTTCCCGGGAAGATTCTCGGCTACCAAGGACGCCAGGTCCAGGGGAGTCCAAGCAGCTCTGCTCCGCAGCTGCCTGTGAAAGTGCTGAACCTTCATCTGATGAGTCGTCTTGTTTCTGAGCCTCCTTAACTGGGTACAGGAGACGCCCACTTTCCCTGCATGGCCCAAGTCCAGGAGACCCTTGGCTAAGTTTTCCTCAGCAATGGGGCACTCCGCACTGGGCAGCAATGCACGTAGCCGGTCGTTCACGTCCACACAGCGAGGCGCTGCAGGGAAGGCCCGCACCTGCTCCCTGAGTGCCTTCCTTGCGGCAACAGCTTCCCTCCAGCGCTGTACATGCTTGGAGATGCACTGAAGTTCCTGGATTGTCTCTCTTGCAGTCTGGAATAATCCCTCAGCGAGAAACTCATCTACCACATGAGCATAGACATCCTCAGAACAGCGAGCCATGCGGACCCTCTGGTCTGCCTCCACCGCCCTCTTGAACTCCTGGGAGCAGGTTTCCCACACACACTCTATCACCCAGGCTTCTGTCAGCTCTGCAGCCAGGCTCCGGCCCAGCCGAGTCATCACGAGCTCTTCCTCTTGCTTTAACCGTTCCTCTTCAGCCCGTCGCTCTTCCTCTCTTCTCTGCCTTTCCACAGCCATTTCTTCAGCTGCAACGTGTCTCAACATGCCTGTGGTGGCAGCTGTCATCAGATCCTCCACAGCAGCATTGGAAACACCCAGATCCGCAGCTACATAGGCTGCCCCGGCAGTGCAGACATCCTCACAGTCCCCTTGTAGAGCTTCCTCTAGGAGCTCGTCCACCACTAGCATCAGGGCCTCATCCGAGTACACAGGCACAAGCTTCGGGGGTAGGGGCTCAGGCTGCGTGGAAGGCTGGAGGACGGTGGGGGTCACGGCTGTGGTCGGTGGTGGGTCACGAAGTACGAAGGAGAATGCAGGCAGAGGCCGTGGAGGCTGAGTCGGCAGTGGCACACCCAGCCCTACTCCATTCACCGCTGGTCTCCCACCACCTGACCTCTGAGTGCCGACGGACACCTCTGTAGCCGTGGTCTCTCCGATGTACTTGTTCTGGGAGTTGAAGCTGCACATAGGGGTGTGTCGGGGAACTGGAGGCAGTGGCCCTCCGTTCACAACCTCCCCAACGGACACTGTCAGCTTCCTGGCAACACACATGGACTTCCTGGCCTTGGAGGATCCCTCTGGTTCCACGAGTGCCGACCGCTTCCACTCAACACACCCTTCAGCAACAGTGAGGCCATGGTCCCTGAGGAAGTCTGTTGCCTCTTGACAGTCTCTGAACAGCAGCATCCGCACCACAGCATCCAGCGGGAACAGGGTAGATAGTCCTGGGCTCGCAGTGTATGCGATGTTGAGTGCCCGCAGGGCGCCCTTACGGATCTGATTAAAGTAACCGTGTAAGAGGCAGGCATTCAGGTAGGAAGCTGACTGGACCAGCTTGAAAAATCTCACAAAGTTATTGCTGTTGAGCGCAGCAAAAGCCTGGAGGGCAAAGTCCACCTCCGGGGAGGTTCTCACATCAGGGTGGAACTGGTGCACTTCTCCCAAGATGTCTCCTCTGTTCAGATGGAGCAGAACGCTGTAGCCCTGGAACTCTGCTTCGCGGGCACAGAAGACACCCTTGTTCCTCAGGTCCCGGTACATTTCCTTGAGACTCTGTAGGCACTTGGTCATGTTCTCAAGGTTGAGCTTGGCATCAAAGGAAGACCGGGGCTCCTCACACATGAAGTGGGCACAATGGATGTGAAATCGGGTACACTTCTCCATCAGGGACACCGTCAGGGGGTCACACAGGTGCTGCTGTGTGATGTCCTTTCGTAAGCCCCTTGTGCGGTTCCACAGGAAGTCATACCAGTCCCTCGGGCCGCCTGCCTCTCGGTCCATGACCTGGGTCACCAGGTAGTCCATGGTCCTGCTGAGGACTGGGGAGGGCCTCAGCTCATGGGGCAGGGGCTCTTCCTGATCAGCAGAGGGCCTGCTGTACTCCTTCACGGCTGCCCCATGGGCCACGTGGTCAGTCCCGGGCACCACTTCAAACACACTCAGCTGACCCCGGATCTCCCGCATGTACCTCTCCTTCTCGGGACACATGTCAGGGCATGTCCCAACAACTGCTCTCGCCCTGTGCAGATCGGTCTTCACCCGAGCTTGTCGCATCATGCGATCTCTCTGGTCCAGCAGGCGGTACTTCTCTTCAGGCGTCTCAGCCACAGTCCCTATCATCGTGATGAGAGGTGACCCAGGGCCCTCAGAGCCAGAGTCAAAACGGTCTCCTTCAAACTGGTGGGCTCCGGGGGGACTGCTGTACTTAGTGAATACACCTGGGCAGGTGTTGGTGTCCTCCAGCAGTGCCCCAGAGAGGTCAAAGTTTGGTTTGCCAGCAGGTCGAGAGACAGCCTTCTGAGCGCGCAGGCCACGGCCTCTGTTGCGAAGCTCCCGGCGCCTGGTGGTGTAAACCTCCTGCCCTTCCTGGGCCTCCCGGGTCTGTCCATCTCCATCCCGACCCTGAGCCTGCCCACTGCTAGGCCTTTCCGCACAGCTGCTCCTGGGCCAGGAATGGCCCCAATCTTGCTCACTCTTCTGAGCTCTATTGTGCTTCCCTGTGACAGTGGAGAAGTGGGGACTCGGGCTTCCCTTCCTGGGAGGAGACTTGCCGCTTCTCCTCCAGGCCGAGCTTTTCTTCTTGCCTCGGGATGTTCTGGTTGCTGGGCCTGGGTTCCTGTGGTGTCTTGTGTGGCTCTGCTCAGTGGCTGGTAGGGACCAACTGCCACCATTGTTTGACCTCCTTTGGTCCCAACTCCTTTGGGAATAAGACCTGCTTGCCATCTTTTACAGTTCTGAGTCTGCAAAGTCTGTCTCCTGTCGCAGTTTTTGGAAGGCTCAGGTTGATGGGGGTTCCAATCAGTTTTCTCACCCCAATTTCTGGAACTCTGTGCTGATGAGGTTGATAAGGTGCAGAAAACAACCGGGAACACTCACCTTCTAGCTTTGGGGAAGTCTGCTAACCAGCTCACTGTGAAGGTCTGAGCACAGCCAGCTCCTGTTCTGGAAGGGATGTGGAGGCCTGCTTTCCTCTCCTTTATAGGTGACCCAGACCACGCCCAAAGGATGGAACCACCCACAGGGGTGTGGCTTTCACTCAGCTTTATCAACCTGTCCAGGGTGCGAGTGTGGCTATCCCCTCAGATAAACCAATCAAATTGACCATAGTCAGGGTGTGGCTATCCCTTCAGATAAACTAATCCAATGGCCACAGTGAAGGATGTGCCTTTCCCACTCACAGTAATGGACCTAGCTAATCCTCACAGGAATGTTCAGAAGCTGGGCTCCTTGGTGCCCTTGGATTTTTGTCCCTTCTCAGTACTAATCTCAAATCCATTCCTCATGGCTTGGAGCAAAGGAAATTGTAGACTTGAGACTAAAGCCAAGTTCCTTGAGGTCGATGCTGACAGGTTCCTCTGTGCACTGTGGGAACATGTTCATTTCCTAGCAGGGAGTCTGCGTATATAGTTAAAGAGGGGTTTCTTCTGTTAACCTTTGCTCTAGGTCTCTTCCAGAAAACTCAGATGCATGCAAGGTTCAGTGAATTTGAAGTATGAGAACTGTAGCCATATTACTCAAAAATGAAGGATAGGCAATCTAACACAAGGCCCACCTGGATAGAAGGTTGAGCTAAACTTTAATTTAGGGTTAGGTCTGATTTTGGTAGTAACTAAGTTGAAGGCAGGCTGACTTCCCAGATTTCCAGTTCAGGTCTGAAGAAAGTACATTTAGACTCAGGTCAGTTGCAATGTGAATATTTGCAATTATGTTCTAATGGTGGAAGACGTATGGTGATGGGGACAAAATAGAAACATGGGATCTGGAGTCAAATCTTTCAGCACTTTGGACATGGGCATTGCCCTGTTATCCTACAACATGGGGAATTTATAGGCAGATTGTATATTGGGAAGTCATTGATTTGGAGATTTTTTTTTGGTCTTTTTAGACAGGGCTTCCCTGTAACCTCAGCTGGCCTGGAACTGGGCAAGTAGGCCAGGTTGTCCTGGAACTCAGTGATTTCCCCCACTGTCCCCAGAGTGCTGGGATTAAAGGCGGGAGGGGGGCGGGGCCACCACACCTGGCCTCAATTTGAAGAGTTGAATGATACAAGTTCTGGTCACTCTTGGCTACTGTAAGACCAACAAACTGGCTTCACCACAGCAGACATCAAGTAAAACCTGAAATTTCAAACTACTCAGCCTAGACAGACTTTTTTCATGTCTCCCTAGAAAATGTTCAAACTATACCAGGTAATTCTTAATGAGCAAGCTTCTTCCTAGAGTTGGGAAATCACGTATCCTGGCCCAGGAATGTGGTGATTGAACTATATTAGCAACTTAAGTTACTCCATCTTGCTCAGAATAGCTATTTTAACAGTAACTTTTCCACTTATGGGAAATACTTAAAAGAAGAAAATAGTCTTGAGTTCTAAGAAATAGCTCAATTACAAACCAGTAGAACGTGCTAATCTCAGACATTCCGCATGTGGCTAACTGCTTGTTTTCCCTTTGTAACTTGCTATTTTAGGTCACCTTGACACAAAGTATAAGACCACCCTTTAGTATGACCACCCGGTAACTGCTTTCTTACTCTCCCTGTTATGGCTAGGGAGTTGACTAAATTAAAACTACAAAGTTGATTGCCAAGTTATATGACCGTATCACTTGTCTGTATGATGACTGGTTGTTTAACAGATTCAGAGTTCTGCCATGTTGTACAAACCTGATTAGTTCACAAGTGTCCTGTTTGAATAATTCTGTAATGCTATAAAAACTCTGATTGGACAATGATCAGGGCTATGTCTATGCCTGAGATAGACAGCCCGGCTGATTGAAATAATAAACATTTACCTTGCTACTTAAAGTGGTGCTGGTATTTTTTGGGGGGGAGGTGGGGACTCAGACCTGTAACAGTGATCACCTCTCACCGGGATGCCTTAGAAGGGCCTCTCCTTAAAGGTCAGCTTTCGACTTCCCATTTCCTTGGGGTCACTAGAAAAGGAAGCGTCCCAAATGTCCCTCCAGGTGACTCAAAGTGCCCCATGAAGAGGTGTTTTCCCTTAGGAATTAATCCACCTGTTCATGTCAATCACTTGGCCAGAAAACCACCCTTGAGAACCCGAGTCAACTGAGGATATGCTGAGGCAGTGGGAAGTTTAATCTCCTTAATGAGATGTATTTAACACCTCACAGAAGCCCTTGCTAGTTCAGTTGGTCCCTAGCCAAACTTCACTGCTAACCTGTCTGCTTTGGTTTCTTGATTCTCATTGTTTTTGTAGATTTCATTTTTATTTAGACCCCTTCCCACATTTGTACCCCACCTCCTAACCTCCCACCAAATTTACTCTGTATTCTAATATATATACACATATGATGTGCCCCATGGGAGAAGTCTAATGTAACTGTCTGTAAATCAAGTGTTAAAACATTTTCTAATGACTGTTATATGCCCATAGACAGCTGAGAGTTGAGAGATGCGTTAGAGTTCCTGATGTAGTAGATGGAGAACCACAACTGTTTTTACTTCTAAAAGTGTTAACTTTCTCCATTTCCCCGTTGTCTCTTCTTCCAGTGTGGTCTTAGATGTTAAGGGCAGGCATGCTCAGGCATCTAAGCAGACCTTAGGAGGCTTAAAGGCCATTGAGGCTGGATCCTTCCTGATGATCTGCTGTGGACCTGCCATTTGCCCGGTAACCCTGAAAAGTAGCATCTCAATTGCCCTCTAGAAAACTTATGTAACCTTGAAGGTGGAGGGATCAGGGCTTGGTTGAGGTTCACCTGAGGAAAGTTCATTTGTCCTAGTCAAGAAAATCTGAGTTCTACTTTTAGGCTCAGGGAAACACAGCACATTCAAGCAGCTCGAAACATTTCCTATGATTTCTCTTGAATTAATCCAACTAGTCTAGACAATCACTGGACTAGAAGACTGAACCCTCAGGAAAGCTGATTCACCTGCTCAGGAGATGGTTAAGCCTGCTGGATTTTGAGTTTTAAATTTTCATTTTCCCTTTAGTTTAGCGAATAAATCCTAACAAAAAAAAAGGTGAAAAGGTGGAAGTTTGGGGCTTATTTAAGGTTGGAAGCAACAAGTCCCAGGTGTCCATGTCTGACACGGATACCCTGTCTGATCACTCAAATCACTGCTAGAATGTGAAGTGCCAGTCATAGCATACAGGGGACAGGGGAGACGTGGTGAGGGGAGACTGCTGCCTGACCTGTTGGTGAACCTGTTGTGCAGAACATAACCAGGAGTGGAAGACCAAGGGCTGCTGTCCAGGTCAGGGGGCAGGGCCTTCAGTGACTGAGATACCGTGGGGGTGACATCATCACCTTGTCCATCAACCACAAGCTGAGGGACTGGAAGACCCCCAGGCTCCCCATCAAGTCAGAGCCCCTGAGTGAAGATGGTCAGATACTAGTCTATTTTTTTTGAGGGCCATTGAACAAAGTACGATGTTCTTTTGTCATGGGACCAAGCCAGAGTGCAGACCCAGAGGAACTGCAGAGTTGAAGACGTAAGGGGAGAAAACCTTCTCATCCCCCTGCAAGCCTGTTTCCTGCTCCATTTCTTCGTGTGCCTCATCAAGGGAAGAGGAAGACGGAGCAGGGATAAGATGGGAGTCTCTGTGCAGAGGCTTCTAGTCGAGGAGCTTCTGCAGAAGAGCTCCTGGTGCAGCGTCTGACCGACAGGCTGATGGTGGAGAAGGAAGAGAACCGAAGGTTCCAAGATCAACTTCAATGGTGGTTGAAGACTCAGGAACACTCCAAGTCTACACATCTCCCTCCCAACATTTCTCAGATGCTAGTATCATTTCCTGCTTTCAAAACTCAGACTGAGTCGGGTGTGGTGGCACACACCTTTAATCCCAGCACTTGGGAGGCAGAAGCAGGTGGATCTTTGTGAGTTCAAGGCCAGCCTGGTCTACATAGTGAGTTCCAGGTTAGCTGGGGCTACACCACGTCGAAAAAGGACACCCCCCCACACACAAAAAAAAAACCTCAGACTGGTGACCTCTACACCAGCTAGCCTTCCCAATGCCAAGAGAGGAGAGCGATTGCAGCTCTCAGAGGCCTCAGACATGTCTCTGAAAGCCTGGCGCACCTAGAAAGGCTGATCCCAGAGGTCAAGGAAAGAAGAACTTGCCTCTGAGTTCCATCTTTCTGCCCTGTTGGACATGGTGGACATTTGAGCAGCCTGACTAGTATAGTGCTTATCAGAATGAGCTCTGTTAATGCACTGTTCGAAATGAATTTTGCAATAAGACCATTTGAATCATAATCCGATTTTGTCTTGTAATTCTTTGAGAAAACTGAACCTTACCCCTCAGACTGATCACATGGCCCTGCAACAGAGCCGTGCTTCAGGCTGTTCCTTGGCTCTGGGTATTGACAGATCTTAACCTTGGGCAGAGCAGCTTATCGCAGTGTTTGGTTGTTAATCGGAAGACTCCAGCATACAAAGTGTGCAGTTATTATTAAGGGGCTTAGCAGAAAATGGGGCATTCTGGGTAGCCCCCCCAAAGCTCAGGGATCATGAGGGGCAAGAATGAATTTTAGAGCTCGAGAAAGGCAGCATCTCGATTGCCCTCCAGAAGACTTATGTAACCTTGGAGAAGGTGGAGGGATCAGGGCTTGGTTGAGGTTCACCTGAGGAAAGCTCCTTTGTCCTAGTCAACAAAATCTGAGTTCTACTTTTAGCCTCAGGTACACAGAGGACACTCTAAGCAGCTCAAAACATTTCCTATGATTCTCTTGAATTAATCCAACTAGTCTGGCCAATCACCGGACTAGAAGACTGAACCCTCAGGAAAGCTGATTCATCTACTCAGGAGATGGTTAAGCCTGCTGGATTTTGAGTCTTAAATTTTCATTTTCCCTTTAGTTTAGTGACTAAAATCCTAACAAAGACGGATGTCCTTGGGTTTCTAGACAGACAGACATTAGGAGGCTGGGCGACAGCTGGAGATGGAGGCCTCTCTGACAATCAGCTGTTTTGGATACCACCCTTAATTTCCTGAGTAACACTAGCCAGGGATGCAGCATAATTTCCTCCACAGAGGATTTGAAATAGTGAAAAGGTGACGGTTTGTGGCTTATGTAACATGGGAAGCTACAAGTCCCAGGTGTCCTTGTCAGACACTGATCGCTCAAAAACCCCTGCTAGAATGTGAAGAGGTATTTATAGCATACAGGGGACAGGAAAGAAGGGGAGAAGTGGCCAGGTGAGACTGGCCTTGAGACTGCTCACCTTAACCTGGGGAAGGTAGGCAGCTTCTCTGAACAGGACTTGGGACTATAGGCTCCGTAGCCTTTCTGTGTGATAGGATTCTGTCCTGGGATGACACTGGGTCCAGGATGTGCTGTGCCTGCAGCAAAAGATGCTGGGATACACCTACCCCTAATGCAGGGCTCATAAAGAGCGGCTTGAGTTTCATATCCTGGCCTCTAAGGGCCCTGGCGAGCCTGGTCCTGGTCCAGTAAATAGAGATTCTCTGCTTTAGGTCCAGAAGCCTGGCATGAGGGAGGGGCCTTGATTCTGACTCACAGATCTGTCTTGGCAGGGCTTCTCACACTGGGTGCCTGTTTCCCTGAATCTTTATCTTCTGAGGCCCAAGCCTTGATGGTGATACCTAAATATGGGGCTGTCCTGAGAGCAAGTATGCTTTTCGTGGCTCCATTGAACTAGGCTTTAGAGGCTAGAGTCTGGAAAACTCAATGGAGCTAAAGATAACAGCCTCTGGCTTGGGGTGGGTTCTTGCCTTAGAAATTCAAGGAGTGGAATTTCTGACCCCTGGTGTGGTGTTTTCCAGCCCTTAGGAGGGAGACACAGGTGGATCTACGAATGAATCCAGTCTGGTTCTCAGAGTGACTTCCACTTGGGCTAGGACTACAGAGACCTTTCAAAACCAAGACAATTTCTGGACCAGAGGCTGAGTTTTAGAAGTATTTTATTAGAGAGGTTAGGAAAGAAGGCAGAGCTGAGGGCAAGAGGCTTCCCTGAGAGTGGGACTCCGCTGAGCCTGAGTGCCTTGGTGTCCATAAGGCTTCCATGGAAGGCGATGAGCTGCCAGTCTAGTTCCCATTCCACGTGTCTGGGGGCCATGAGGCTCCTGTCACGTCCTCAGTATTCCCAGTCAGTAAAGTTCATTTGGAGCTTTCTTTCATCTGCTTGTGAGGCTGCTCACCTACTCAGCTTTGATCGGCCAAACCTTGATTCCCCCTCTCCAGCTTTAACCCGTGCCGGATCTCAGAGGGCCCGCTTTGCCCTGGTCTGCTGGAGTCACCCCTGTCTCTCCACCGTTCCTTACCTTACCCCTCTTCCACAGTGTTTTCTGAACCTCAAAGTGGGTGGTGTGGATGGCTATTGAGCTGCTCCAGTCACTGAATCTGGGGTATCACGTCATTTACAAAAGATTTCCTTGAGAGGATGACTGACACTCAGGGATCTATGGGCATAGGCCCGAATGTTTTAAGACAGTTTGACATGCATATCATATCTCCCGAACTAAATAATAAAAGTAGCTTCCCTGCTAGGGCCTCTGACCTCCTGAGCCACGGGATTTCATCCAGGCTAAGAGCACCAGACAAGAACCCTTGAGTGGGTCTTAAATTTACTTGGAAAGCTTCTGTTTGTACCAGTGATTGTCCTGCCACCGTTGCACAAGCAGGCACATCCTGCCTGGCTGACATTTGGTGCTGTAGCCTGCAGGAATCCCAAGCAGACAGGAATGTTGGACAAGTCTCTCCCTACAGACTGAATGGCACCTTCTGGCACTGTGAAAGCCATCCAGCAGTGTGGGGCAGGGTTCACACAGTCTGAGCTTTCTCTGTACTCTACCATCAAATCATGGTGTCTCCAGCACGTGGGACTCATCTAGCTCTGGAAGAACAACAGTAGTAGCAATGGCTTATGCTATAGGCCTTCAGGGCATCCTTAGACTGCAACTCAAAGGGGGGAAGCACATCCTTGGCAATGACTTTTGAAAATTTTCTTCAACCTTATGGCGTCTGGGTGTGTTCATATACACCCCTAAAGGGAACTCCCAGAGTTTAGATTTTTAGCTGTTTTAACAACCCTTTTCATGTCAATTAAAGTACCATTGCACGTAGTCCTCCTCAGTCCAGGTGTGAATATTTGTGAAATCGCTGCACTGTCACTGCAAATTCTTTGTGGACCTTTGTAATGTTGACTTTGTCTAATGCTCCTTTGCATAAAGTACTTATAATAAGCCTGTGGTAAAACTGAAATAGGATACGGCTCACTTTGGCTCCTCACTGGCCAGCATAGGCTCTATAAATTCCCCTCACCAGTCAGTCTCTCACAGGACAGGCTTGCTGATGTATGTGTCCCATCAGAGCATCCGTTTGTCCAGGCTGTACTTAGGAATAGGCCTCATGTATTTGGACATGGCGCAAAATCAGTATCTAAGGCTGTAATACCAGAAAATAGGCTTAGCAGTTTTTAACCTACGTTGGCTTCCCTATGGGTAGACATTTGCATAGGCCAAGTGGGCAGTATCTAAGGGTGCCTGAGGAGAAACGGCCCTTAATTTGGTATGATTTTATTAAGGGGTCTGAATGGGCTGCCACATGTAAGTTCAGGGCCTCTGATTTCTGCGGAACTCTTCTATAGTTCATTCAACGTCCATGCCCCACCCCACGGTGGCTGACCCCGAACCTGTCATTTCTTTACCACGGAACCGTCCAATAAGCCTGTGAATATAGCCCAGCTCTCAGGATCTCTCATGAGATCCCCAGCCAAGTCCCCTGAGTTGTCACTCCACGCTGCTCTTTACTTGACACACTGCCTACCTTTTCCTTTTCCCTTTCCAGATACATGTCATTTGTCCTGTTTCAGGTGCCCATTCTGTTCAGGACTCCTACTAACCATCTGTGTACCGGGCACCGACAGGGAAGAATGGTGTCCATTCCAGCCTCCTTAATGTGGCTTAGCTGTCTGTTCAGCTCGAGAGGTTCAGTGTCTTTAACGTGTCCTAGGACAGCTTGTAAAGCATCGGTAAAGGGCTTGCAGACACCACAGCTCTGCGCTGTACATACGCATTGCCATCTTTATAGTTTCTTTCCAACACCCTAGAATGAGATTTGGCTTAGAAGGCCTTCAATGCAGCAGGTCTACTGGATGGGCTGCTTTTGCAGTTGGTGAGGTGGCAACAGTTATGGGCTCCCCCTGTGGCGATGCTCCTCTGCTGACAGTTGCTGCCCCAGTGCTCTATTCTGAGCTGATTCCCTGCACGTGACTGAGCCCAGAACTCTACTGGAATCTTTGATCTGGTTTGTTGCCATGACCTCCAGCTACAGACCCCTAAACTTCTGATCTCTAGGCAGTATAGCCAACAGTGTAGAGTGGTGAAAATGACCCGTTAGCCTGCCCTACAAAGACCTCAGCCTGTTCCAAAGCCTCTGGAGTCTCTCTGTCCCAGTCTCACATGGCGCACCCCTCTTCAGGGATCCAGAGGATGAGCAAACTGAGTGAGAATGAGGTATGAAAATCCACCAATACCCAAGAGCCCCCCAGTACCTGTAGATCCTTAGCATTTAAAGACGTGGGCTACTGTAAGCATCAGGTCTTACAAGACAGCTAGTGATGGAATGTCTGCCTCAGAGGACATTCCTTCACAACAGAACAAACCCTGCCTGACAGCTATAGCTGATAACCGGACAGGGAGTTCAGTTGTCCCTGGGGTTTCTGCGAATGAACAGCTGGGGAATCTCTGAAGGTTTCCCAGACTTTGGAAGGACTTCTGCAGTGAGCCTTCCTAAAATTTCCTGGCTCTAAGAGCAGGAGAGATGGCTCAGCAGTAAAGAGCACTGACTGCTCTTGAAGAGGACCTGGGTTCAATTCCCAGCACCCAAGGTTGGTTTTTGAACCACCCTTAACTCCAGTTCCAAGGGAATCCGACGCCTTCTTCTGACCTCCATGGCATTGCACGACATGGGTGCACTCACATACATACAAGCAATACACTCAGACACATAAAATAAAAATAATATTTTTTTAAAAGATAGGTGTGAGTCTATGTGTGCATGTGTGTGTACATGTGTGTACATACTTGATCACATGTATGCACACATGTACCACAGGAAGTCAGAGGACAACTTTCTGGAGTTGGTTCTCTCCTTCCTCCATGTGGATTCAGGGGATTGGACTCTCTCAAGTCATCAGGCTTGGTGACAGGTGCTGTTGCTTATAATTTATGTACTGTTTTGGATGATTCCTTGTCCATTAAACTTCTTGTTTCCCTTTTCTCTTTCAGTAATTACAATGATACCGTGATGGTTTCAACCAGAAATGTCCCCTATAGGTTTAGGTATTTGAACACTTGGTCCTCCATTGGTCATGTTATTTTGAGGAGGTTATGGAACCTTTGGGATGTGGAGCCTTGCTGGAGTAAGAATGTCACTGGGGGTGCTCTTTGAGAGTTGTAGCCTCACCCCACTTGCAGTTTAACCCTCTGCCTTGTGTTTGTGGCAGAAGATGTGAGCTCCCATTTTCTTGATTCGGCCACCCACTGCCATGAGGTCCCTGCCATTGTAGACTCTAACTCTGGAATTGTAAGCCAAAATAAACATTCTTCTTAAGTTGCTTTTGATCATGGTGTTTTATCATTGCACCAAAAAGTAGCTGATATAGACATCTGCACCAGGAATGGAGTTGTTCCTGTGAAGAATCTGGCTTTGTTGTTTTATGGAGAAAAATGGAAGACTTTGATGCTTTGGACTAGAATATCGTAAGACGAATTTAACAGACTATTCTTGAAGGAGCCTGGAAAACAGTATAATTGAGGGTAATGCAGGCTGCAGAGCCCTGGCTCCTGAGGTTCTAGAGGGGAAAAAAGCCTCTATTAGTAATGGGGCTAGAGGCCGTTTATGTGCTATTTTAACAAAGAATCTGGCTGCCTTCTGTTCCTGTCCTAAGAATTTTCCTGAGGCTAAATTTAAAAGTAATGGGATAATTTCTTTGTTAGAGGAAACTGAATCTGTGACATCGTTATTAATGATAATTCTTATATAGGTCTAAAATGAAAAAGAGCACACAGGGCAGAAGGAAATACAAAATGTACAGTTTGGGGAGAAAAAAGAGCACAGGAAGCTTAATATCACAGCCAGGGTATGTGCTGAAAGAGAGGCTATAATTTTTAGATCAGTGCCGTTAAGAAGATGCCTCCTACTCTGCACTGGAACATGGAGAAGGGTGCCCTCAGAGAAGACCCCACCTAGGTAAGCTTGTAACTTGTGAAAGGAAAAGGTCTAAGAAGTTTTCTGCTCACAGACAACACATACAAGAGTAGCGAGAACTGTGATTCAAGTGGGCAAGGGTCCATCTCAAGCTGGTGGCCAAACTTAGTGTCATCCACATGGTACTGGCTTTGGAAACATGAAATATGTAAGAGTGAGAAAGTCCTGGAGTCCTCTTCTGAGGTTTCAGAGAGCCAGTGAGGCCAGGAAAGGTGTGTCAGTGGTGGAGTTGGTTTGAAAAAAAAGCCCTGAGAGGCAAGAAGGCTGTGAGAGGTCAGTGCTTGAAGCTATGAATATGAAGCCTTGGTTGCATTGGAGACCCCAAGACATTGGTGATACCAGAGCTGTGAGATATCAGCCAAGGAGAGTTGCATACAGGACATGGAAGGAACCATACTAGGAGAGAGAGAGAGAGAGAGAGAGAGAGAGAGAGAGAGAGAGAGAGAGAGAGAGAGAGAGGGAAAGATGGAGAAGGGG
>NW_008342123.1:407404-446496 GCF_000622305.1 Nannospalax galili | reverse complement strand
TCAGGCTGCGTGGAAGGCTGGAGGACGGTGGGGGTCACGGCTGTGGTCGGTGGTGGGTCACGAAGTACGAAGGAGAATGCAGGCAGAGGCCGTGGAGGCTGAGTCGGCAGTGGCACACCCAGCCCTACTCCATTCACCGCTGGTCTCCCACCACCTGACCTCTGAGTGCCGACGGACACCTCTGTAGCCGTGGTCTCTCCGATGTACTTGTTCTGGGAGTTGAAGCTGCACATAGGGGTGTGTCGAGGAACTGGAGGCAGTGGCCCTCCGTTCACAACCTCCCCAACGGACACTGTCAGCTTCCTGGCAACACACATGGACTTCCTGGCCTTGGAGGATCCCTCTGGTTCCACGAGTGCCGACCGCTTCCACTCAACACACCCTTCAGCAACAGTGAGGCCATGGTCCCTGAGGAAGTCTGTTGCCTCTTGACAGTCTCTGAACAGCAGCATCCGCACCACAGCATCCAGCGGGAACAGGGTAGATAGTCCTGGGCTCGCAGTGTATGCGATGTTGAGTGCCCGCAGGGCGCCCTTACGCATCTGATTAAAGTAACCGTGTAAGAGGCAGGCATTCAGGTAGGAAGCTGACTGGACCAGCTTGAAAAATCTCACAAAGTTACGGGAACAGGGTAGATAGTCCTGGGCTCGCAGTGTATGCGATGTTGAGTGCCCGCAGGGCGCCCTTACGGATCTGATTAAAGTAACCGTGTAAGAGGCAGGCATTCAGGTAGGAAGCTGACTGGACCAGCTTGAAAAATCTCACAAAGTTATTGCTGTTGAGCGCAGCAAAAGCCTGGAGGGCAAAGTCCACCTCCGGGGAGGTTCTCACATCAGGGTGGAACTGGTGCACTTCTCCCAAGATGTCTCCTCTGTTCAGATGGAGCAGAACGCTGTAGCCCTGGAACTCTGCTTCGCGGGCACAGAAGACACCCTTGTTCCTCAGGTCCCGGTACATTTCCTTGAGACTCTGTAGGCACTTGGTCATGTTCTCAAGGTTGAGCTTGGCATCAAAGGAAGACCGGGGCTCCTCACACATGAAGTGGGCACAATGGATGTGAAATCGGGTACACTTCTCCATCAGGGACACCGTCAGGGGGTCACACAGGTGCTGCTGTGTGATGTCCTTTCGTAAGCCCCTTGTGCGGTTCCACAGGAAGTCATACCAGTCCCTCGGGCCGCCTGCCTCTCGGTCCATGACCTGGGTCACCAGGTAGTCCATGGTCCTGCTGAGGACTGGGGAGGGCCTCAGCTCATGGGGCAGGGGCTCTTCCTGATCAGCAGAGGGCCTGCTGTACTCCTTCACGGCTGCCCCATGGTCCACGTGGTCAGTCCCGGGCACCACTTCAAACACACTCAGCTGACCCCGGATCTCCCGCATGTACCTCTCCTTCTCGGGACACATGTCAGGGCATGTCCCAACAACTGCTCTCGCCCTGTGCAGATCGGTCTTCACCCGAGCTTGTCGCATCATGCGATCTCTCTGGTCCAGCAGGCGGTACTTCTCTTCAGGCGTCTCAGCCACAGTCCCTATCATCGTGATGAGAGGTGACCCAGGGCCCTCAGAGCCAGAGTCAAAACGGTCTCCTTCAAACTGGTGGGCTCCGGGGGGACTGCTGTACTTAGTGAATACACCTGGGCAGGTGTTGGTGTCCTCCAGCAGTGCCCCAGAGAGGTCAAAGTTTGGTTTGCCAGCAGGTCGAGAGACAGCCTTCTGAGCGCGCAGGCCACGGCCTCTGTTGCGAAGCTCCCGGCGCCTGGTGGTGTAAACCTCCTGCCCTTCCTGGGCCTCCCGGGTCTGTCCATCTCCATCCCGACCCTGAGCCTGCCCACTGCTAGGCCTGTCCGCACAGCTGCTCCTGGGCCAGGAATGGCCCCAGTCTTGCTCACTGTTCTGAGCTCTATTGTGCTTCCCTGTGACAGTGGAGAAGTGGGGACTCGGGCTTCCCTTCCTGGGAGGAGACTTGCCGCTTCTCCTCCAGGCCGAGCTTTTCTTCTTGCCTCGGGATGTTCTGGTTGCTGGGCCTGGGTTCCTGTGGTGTCTTGTGTGGCTCTGCTCAGTGGCTGGTAGGGACCAACTGCCACCATTGTTTGACCTCCTTTGGTCCCAACTCCTTTGGGAATAAGACCTGCTTGCCATCTTTTACAGTTCTGAGTCTGCAAAGTCTGTCTCCTGTTGCAGTTTTTGGAAGGCTCAGGTTGATGAGGTTTCCAATCAGTTTTCTCACCCCAATTTCTGGAACTCTGTGCTGATGAGATTGATAGGGTGCAGAAAACAACTGGGAACACTCACCTTCTAGCTTTGGGGAAGTCTGCTAACCAGCTCACTGTGAAGGTCTGAGCACAGCCAGCTCCTGTTCCTGAAAGGGTGTGGAGGCCTGCTTTCCTCTCCTTTATAGGTGACCCAGACGCACCCAAAGGATGGAACCACCCACAGGGGTGTGGCTTTCACCCAGCTTTATCAACCTGTCCAGGGTGAGAGAGTGGCTATCCCCTCAGATAAACCAATCAAATTGATCCTAGTTAGGGCGTGGCTTTCCCACTCAGGTAATCAGAGCCACCAAGTCAGGGTGTGGCTATCCCTTCAGATAAACTAATCCAATGGCCATAGTAAAGGATGTACCTTTCCCACTCACACTAATGGACCTAGCTAATCCTAGCAGGAATGCTCAGAGGCTGGGCCCCTTGGTGCCCTTGAATTTTGTCCCTTCTCAGTACTAATCTCAAATCCATTCCTCATGGCTTGGAGCAAAGGAAATTGTAGACTTGAGACTAAAGGCAAGGACCTGGAGGTCGATGCTGACAGGTTCCTCTGTGCACTGTGGGAATATGTTCATTTCCTAGCAGGGAGTCTGTGTATATAGGTAAAGTCGGGTTTCTTCTGTTAACCTTCACTCTAGGTCTCTTCCAGAAAACTCAGATGCATGCAAGGTTCAGTGAATTTGAAATATGAGAACTGTAGCCGTGTTACTCAAAAATGAAGAAAAGGCAATCTAACACAAGGCCCACCTGGAT
Source organism: Nannospalax galili (assembly GCF_000622305.1). NCBI lineage: Eukaryota > Metazoa > Chordata > Mammalia > Rodentia > Spalacidae > Nannospalax > Nannospalax galili. The sequence continues at coordinate 443,482 of NW_008342123.1, read as the reverse complement.
AGAAGGTTGAGGCTAAACTTTAATTTAGGGTTAGGTCTGGTTTTGGTAGAAACTAAGTTGAAGGCAGGCTGACTTCCCAGATTTCCAGCTCAGGTCTGAAGAAAGCACATTAAGACTCAGGTCAGTTGCAATGTGAATATTTGCAATTATGTTCTAATGGTGGAAAACATATGGTGATGGGGACAAAATAGAAACATGGGATCTGAAGTCAAATCTTTCAGCACTTTGGTGGACATGGGCATTGCCCTGTTATCCTACAACATGGGGAATTTATAGGCAGGTTGTATATTGGGAAGTCATTAATTTGGAGATTTGTTTTTGGTCTTTTTAGACAGGGCTTCCCTGTAACCTCAGCTGGCCTGGTACTGGGCTTGTAGGCCAGGTTCTCCTGGAGCTCAGTGATTTCCCCCTCTGTCCGCAAGGTGCTGGGATTAAAGGCGGGGAGGTAGGCGGGGCCACCACACCTGGCCTTAATTTGAAGAGTTGAATGATACAAGTTCTGGTCACTCTTAGCTACCGTAAGACCAACAAACTGGCTTCACCACAGCAGACGTCAAGTAAAACCTGAAAATTCAAACTACTCAGCCTAGACAGACTTTTTTCATGTCTCCCTAGAAAATGTTCAAACTATACCAGGTAATTCTCAATGAGCAAGCTTTTTCCTAGTATTGGGAAATCAAGTATCCTAGCCCAGGAATGTGGTGATCGCCTCTCACTGGGAGGTCTTAGAAGGGCCTCTCTTTAAGGATCAGCTTTGGACCTCACCTCCCATTTTCTTAGGAGCAGTAGAAAAGGAAGCATCACAAATATTCCTCCAGGAAACTTAAAATGCCTTGTGAAGAGGTGTGCAGGTTTCAGTTTGAGGCTCACTTAATGAAAGTTAATTCTTGTCCAAAGAACAGAATCAGAGTTCCAGCCCTGGCCTTGGGTGGAGAAAGGGCATTCCAAGTGGCCTCCAATGTTGCATTCTTTCTCTCTTAGGAATTACTCCAACTGTTCATGTCAATCACTTGGCCAGAAAACCAGTCTCAGGAACCTGAGTCAACTGAGGGCATGCTGGAGGCAGTGGGAGGTTTAATCTCCTTAATGAGATGTATTTAGCACCTCACAGAAGCCCTGTCCTAGTTCAGTTGGTCCCTAGCCAAAATTCACTGCTAACCTGTCTGCTTTGGTTTCTTGAAATTCTCATTGTGTTTTTGCAGATTTCATTTTTATTTAGACCCCTTCCCACGTTTGTACCCCACTTCCTAACCTCCCACCAATTTTATTCTGTATTCTAATATATATACACGTACTATTCTAATATATATACACGTACTATATGTCGCATGGGAGAACTCTAATGTAGCTGTTCTGTAAAAGTATTAAACCAATTTCTAATGACTTACTGTTATACCCATAGATTGCTGAGAGTTGAGAGATGCATTAGAGTTCCTGATCCAGTAGACTTACATAAACTTGGAGAAAGTGGAGGGATCAGGGCTTTGAAGTTCATCCCCCTCAATTTCTTGAGTAACACTAGACAGGGAAGCATCCCAATTTCCTTTCCAGAAGACTTGAAATAGTAGGTGAAAAAATGGTGGTTTGCGGCTTAAGAATGGAAGCAACAAGTCCCAGGTGTCCCTGTCGGACACCAATAACCCTGTCTGATCCCTCCCAAATCCCTGCTAGAATGTGAGGACCTAGTCATAGCATACAGGGGGCCAGGGGAGACTTGGTGAGGAGTGACTGACCTTGAGTTGAGACTGCTCACCCTGACCTGGGAAGGTGGGCAGCTTCTCTGAACATGACTTGGGACCACAGGGCTCCATAGCCTTTCTATATGATAAGGTTGTGTCCTGGGATGATACTGGGTCCAGGATGTGCTGTGCCTGCAGCATAAGATGCTGGGAAACACCTAACCCTAATGCAAGGCTCAAAAAGCTGCCTGAGTTTCATATCCTGGCCTGTAAGGTCCTTGGCCAGCCTGGTCCTGAGACAGGGACCTGAGAGGGAAGTAAATAGAGATTCCCTGCTTTAGGTCCAGATGCCTGGCATGAGGGAGGGGCCTTGATTCTGACTCATAGATCTGTCTTGGCAGGGCTTCTCACACTGGATGCCTATTTCCCTGAATCTTTATCTTCTGCGGCCCAAGCCTTAATGGTGATACCAAAATATGGGGGTGTCCTGAGAGGGAGTAAGCCTTTCTTGTCTCGATTGAATTTTCTAGGCTAGAGTCTGGAAAACTCAACAGAAGTAAAGACATCCCAAGCCAGAGGCTATTGGGTTCTTGTCTTACAAATTCGAAGAGTGGAATCTCTGACACCTGGCACAGTGGTTCCAGCCCTCAGGAGGCAGAGACAGGTGGATCTAATATTGAGGCCAGTCTGGTTCTCAGAGTGACTTCCACATGGGCTGGGACTAGGTTTTGACTTTAGACCTGTCAAAACCAAAACAATGAATTTCTGGACCAGAGGCTGAATTTTAGAAGTATTTTATTAAAGGGAGGTTAGGAAAGAAGGCAGAGCTGAGGGCAAGAGGCTTCCCTGAGAGTGGGACTCCACTGAGCCTCAGGGCCTTGGAGTCCATAAGGCTTTCGTGGAAGGAGGTGAGCTAGTTCCCATTCTATGTATCTGGGTTCCATCAGCTTCAATTCATGTCCTCAGTATTTCCAGGAATGGGTACTCTTTCAGCAAGTCATAAGAAAGAAACTATACCCCTCCCCAACTTTGTGACATCCCCAGCCCCCATCTGTGGAAAAACTGGAAGTATTTTGGGTTTGAAACGTCTATAATTTCTGGTCTCAAGCAAGGACCCCTATACGTACAGTCCCAAGGACATGTCCAATTTTATCCAAGAAACTTCGTTTCTTTTCATCTTTTTACCCCAAACTGCTTATACAAGTTCTACCTATTTTCATCAATGGCACAATCTCCAGCCATCCAAAGTTTTTCTTCTGGCTCAATGTTGCTTTTGTGCAGCTCTGGCCTTCCAGCTTCAAGTCCCTCATGATGGTCACCAGCCCAGGTGACACAGAACTCTAATAGAGGGGGCCTTATAGACCTGAACTATTACCTTCTCCAGCTGTGTGGCATCTTGGCTTTCTCCTACTTTGCACTAGCTCGGTGACTGCTCTTGCAGGCACTTGGAGCATCTATAAGCTTCAATATTGGCAACCCTGGGAGAGCTCTCCCCGAACGTCTGATCGAACTGGGGTTACCCTGCCATGTGGTGGTGTGTCTCATTCCTTCTGTTCCTGTTCTCTACAGTCTTCTGCCTTGCCTGGGTATTCCCCCAGTGTAGTTCTAGTTAGCTTTCCTTCACTGGCTTCAGAATAGTAAGAATAGGAGGCCTGGGGAGGTGGGCAGCTGCCAGGATGAAGAAGATAGAGATGAAGTGAGGCTTTTTGAGTTAGGATCTAAGAAAGTGGGCGTCACCAATGGAAGTCGGCAGTTAGCTGTAGAAAAGACCTCCAAGAGTATACAGTAAGACAGCCCAGAGTGTTGTGTAGGGGTGTGAGTGGAGAATTGGGGTTCTTTTGTGGATTTTTGGTATCTTTGATCATTTTAAAAATGGACTCAAAGGACCCTTAAGGACAGTTTTATTAGTTGAGTGGAAACGGGGAAGGTAGCTATCCTGGCTGGTACCCAGAGGAGGGATGGACAGGACAAAGCTGTGTCTGGCGAGCTAGGGGGTCTATCAAGAAATGGGAGGCATGCATATGCCTAGAAGCAGCGGGGCCTGTGCTTTGGGATGGCATTCAAAGAGAAGCTGGGAGTGGGGGGTAGAAAAGCCAGTGTCTGAGGTAGAATAAAGAATGAACAGGCTTTGCATTGAAGATCTCTAACTACATGGAGGTGGGGACTTTAGGGGGGGTATGAGATGATCTCATTAGGGAAACAAGCCTCCCATCTCCTTAGCATGTCTTTGGGTGAATCTACTTTCCTGAGGGTGGGTCTCCTGGCCATGTGATTTATAAGACCAAATGGATTGACTTTTAAGGGAGGAAACCATAGTATCATTTGGAAAGTTTATAATGTCCTTTCTCTGCCCAGGGCCAAAGCTACCTTTCTGGAGCATGAGGAAATCACTTTCCATTCATTAATAGCATTCAAAAAGCCCAGAGACCCTCCTCACCCACGCACAGCAACTAGTCTTCCTGGTAAGGGCCACCTGCCCCAGTCCTGACATCTCATTACTCTACAACCAGTGAAGTAAGACCCATGGAGATGCCACTGCAGAAAATCTTGGCTAGGTAGAGGATTCTAGAGGAAGAGGAGCCAGGAACCCAGGTGGTAGTAGAACTTGAGATCAACCATGGACCACATGCCTCCCAGCCTTAGGCAGATGGGGCCTGGAAGGATGCTGAGACTGCCAACATGAGACCCCAGACAGCCAGGGAAACCCAGGATAGTAGATGGACAGAATCCCAGAGTCTTAAGGAAATCAGACGTTTCTAATCTTCATTCTTGGTGGGAAATCTATCAAACTGGTTCATACTGAAGTGAGGCACTTGTAGCATCTCTGTATAAATTTGAAAGGATCTTGTCTAGATCTGAATTCTAGTCTGGACTCCTTAAGAGCACCGCTACTTAGGAGCAGACTCCAGGAATGAGGCAGAGAGGAAAAGGTTGTCACCGGTGACACTGCTTCAGGGTTCAGTTCTGTTATGTCGATGGCCTTGGTGTAACAGCTTAGCTTTATGAATCAGTGGTAGTTTTCAGAATCCCATAAAAGTTATCTTGGGTTATGGCAGAGCCAGAACCTTGAAAGATGACGAACATGCTATTGCTCAGTGGAAGTGTTGAACAGTGACCATGCCTGGTCAATTGCTTCAGGCTGTCCAAGACTGCCGATCAACAGTTGATACATCACCCCCACAACTACAGCTATAATTGCCCCCTAGACTAGACTTCATGTTATTCCAATATGTGCCAAGGTTCTCATCTTATATTTTAAGAGGCCTTCCTAGTAACCCAGGGCATGTGATGAGCAGCTACCACCTCTAGCAAATGTTCAAGATGTGACTAGTATGACTGTGGGTCATGGACAAGAGGGCCATTCCTGGGGCTTCCACCTGGTATTTCCTATGGTTAGATTTAGGAAAGCAGAAACAGGATGGAATTTGAGTTCAAAACCAGAGCCAGATCTGCAACAGACAAGGAATGTGTCCTTTATTCAGGTATCACAGCAGAGGGCAGAAGCTTTTCTGTGAGAGGAAAGCATCTACATCTAATGAAGGGGCCGGGGGGCTGAGTTTATATAGGAATTCTACTGAACACAGCTCAGTTTACTTGGCGCTGGGGTCTGGTGTCCTTGAGTGATGGTCTTCCTCCCAAGATTTTCTGAGACAGGGCAGGCAAACCACTAGGTACTAAAGGACACAGTTTGGCTCCACAGTCTCCTTCAGTCTTGGGAGTGACCAGTGGATAAGGCTTGAGCAAGGCCAGCCTGCCAACTTAGGGCCATTTGGCCACTTTAAGGGATTTATGGTTTTATGGCTTCGCTAATGAGGCTTCTGTCTTTTCCTGCAATCCACATTCTATCACGTACCATGAAAGCTATTGTTCCATGGATCAGGGAAACACATGAGGTAGATCAGCAGTATGTTCATCATGGTCAAATTGCTATTAGAGATTCCTATAGGTCAAGAACAGTTTGATTTTGCCACCTACTAAGTTGCCTTTCTGATTAAGGACTTAAATCTGGAAAATGTTCAGAATGTCATGAGACAAGGTCTCCTTGGTCTCTTGTTATCTAGTTTTTACAGCTCTATTTGGATCAAAAGGACTGACATGCCAAGATTCCTTGACTCCGTGGTAGTTCAGGCTTGTTCATCTAACCTGTGTCTAGTCTGCATGTGCCTTTCCCTGTGTACACATGGTCATCATAGGTTCCTATTGGAAGGGGATGGGGGGAATCGTATTTGCTGTGTTGTTACAAGGTTTCCTTAATAGATCTATGTATCCAGCCCTCTCCCGCTGGCTGATACATGGAAACGGTGGTAGAAGCTTAACATCTCTGCAAGTCAGAACCTTACAGCTGGAGATATATCAATGGCATGGGTGGACCCATGCACCCACTGGCTCTGAAGCAAATCTGAAATCTGTATGGATGCAGATCAGGAAATGAAGATTCAAGAAGGGCTGGTAGTCCGCGTTGCATAGCACATTGTCAATAACCAGGAGAAGAGGAGGATGAGAAATGAACTTTGAATCTCTAAGGGAGGTTTTCCTAATCGCGAAGATTCAAAGTCAAATACTTGGGCTGCTCAGCCTGTTTTCACATCCTTTCCTAAAATCTTAATCAATGTTTGGTTGAATGTCTGGGACTGAAGCTACTACCAATAAAGACATAAGAAGGATCATTTCCCTGGACTTGATTTCCCCATCCCCACCCTGGAATTTACTTTTCTCAGCGCCGAAAATTGCAGGTAGAAATCCTAGGATACGGTTTTAATAGGTGTGCCCAGCACAGGCACTTTCTGAAAGCCTTCTCTTCAGGTGAAGAAAAAACAATTGTATTTCACTTTTTAAAACTTTGACTAGGTCAAAAAGTACTACTTTGTTTTGGCTTTTAAAATATTTAGATGCCCACAGAGAGAACATCTGTTTCCTAAACTGAGGGTTAAAAAAGTAGAGCTGCAGACTGTGGCCTAGTTTGGGTAAGTTTCCAGAACTAGTCTCAGCTCAGGTCTGGCAGAGGAGCTACTTACTGCTTCCAGAACACCACCCCCGGATGCTCTACAAAGACTGACCCTGGTCACATGGTCTGTCTGAAATAGTTGTGTTCTAAAAAGCACACTAGGTCTGGAGGAAATTCTTTGGCCCTTGAGGTCCCTAAAACCTGGTGCCATTTACTGGGCTGTGCTACAGGGTTATTGGCACAAAGTTGAGATCCATGTGTAAGTGCTGATTTGCATGAGGTCATAGCCCTAGAAGAATCAACTACTCTGCAATATTGTTAATCCAGTAATCTAGTGTTTTCTTTTTGCACACTGGATGGAAAGCTGCTTCACTGGGTTCTCCAAGGCCTGAGCTCATGGGAAGGACTATCCAGCCTTAAGTCTTACCACCACCTTCACTGGTATTGTTGTGACTGCCGGGATTATTGGAAATTCCCCTGGTTTTATCCTAGGCCCCATCTGTCCCATCTCATTCTACCACACGGTGTTGGGGGAGGAAACATGTTGGTCTCCATTGATGAGACCCTGAGGACTCTGACCCAATGACTGACTCAATCCTTGATTTATATGGTGATAGGGACATGAACAGGAGGGGAGGGGCCTGGTTTGAGGAAGTGACTTGCTAAGGGTGTATCCTTTTTCCTACATTTCTATGCTTTCTGGCCACCATTTTGTGAGCTGCTCTACCATGTTCTCCCACCATGGGATAAATGCTCTGAAATGGAACCAAAATTTCTGTGTAAATTCTCCAGTCTCTGGCCATAGCTACACACAAGTGCTACGGTAGGATGGCTCCTCCCATTCCGGTGGCTGATGATGTCATAATGTGGCAGGCATGCACTAATACTTCAGCATATCATGGAATCCCTGATGTGATATTGTGTTAACGTAGCTGAAGCATTTCCCACACTCCACACACTTGAAAGGTTTCTCAGCTCTGAGGCCTTAGTGGCTTCGCATTGAGGGATAGGCATGGTGGTAGTCAAAAGTGGCTTTAAGCATGGAGTAGCACTTCAAAGGAAATAGGGGAGGAAACGTGATAGGTAAGAGGTCTCCACTTCTCGATGAGTCAGGTCAGCTGCCAAACTGCTGTGCCCTGAGCATCTCAGGAACAAAATGGAAGGCTCATTGTCAGAAAAACTGGGTCATCCTGTGAAAAGCAAGAGCTTAAGTATTAGGTCCAGAATCAATTGGATGTCAGAAAAGAAGCCAGAGTGGTAAACTGGCACAGACTCAGATGCGTCTTGGCAAGGCATGAATTGACTGACTCAGATACATCAGATAGGTCATTGAAATGAGTGACCTTGAACTATTGCCACTGGTATTGAAAGAAAGGGTGACAAACACTTCATACTTTGACTTTTCCACTTGTGTACTTTCACTTAGAAACATAATGTGTTGTTTTCTGACCTCCTGTTTTAGAACATCTTAAACACTCTTCATGACGGAAGCTTCACTATCAAATGGATTAAGGATTAAATAGTGCCTGACGAGTACTAGTTAGCAACTAGAAAATTAGTTTGGATATCTCCCTCATCTAACCTTCTCTGAAGGTCTAAGAAATTTTGTGTGTGCATATGGGGGTGTCTTTAGTAAGAGGGTCTCACCATCTCTCTAGCATACCAACAGCAGCAGCAGTAACTTTTATGGTTGTGGGACCTGAGGGGCATCCCTGGCCTACAGCTCATAGGGAGGTGCCCATCCCAGGCCCTAGGATTTTCATTCAACAACCTTGAGGCTCCAGCAAGATTTTTTTTCAACACGTGTAGTGTACTCTTTGAATTTAAATTTTTAGCAATATTTAACCTTTTTTTTTTCTTTCAATTAACATGGCCCCAGTAGAATCGTAAGGGATATGGAAGTACCATTGCATCTGGTTGTCCTCAGTCAGGCCTGTACATCAGTGTCTATGAAATGGCTACCCTGTCACTGTTAACTTGTGTGGGTACCAATGGAAGAATCATGTAGACCCTTGGTTGACACCACCTGTTAGTTTGCATGGAAATGCTTGTAATAGGCATGGAGCAGTCCACATGGGAAGGAAAATTTGCCTCCCTCACTGACAGGGCTAGACCCCATGAGGTCCATCTGCTGATCTTGAACAGGATGGGTGAATTTTATGTCCAATTAGAGCATCCAGTTGAGGCCATAATTGGAAATAGACTGCACATGTTTAGATATCATGAAAAATGTCAGTATGTTTCACAGGAAGGCCAGAAAGCAGCCTGAACTATTTTCCAACTTTTTTGCTCCCCTATGGGAAGACTGTATCTGGACCCAGTGGGATGCTTCTGAGGGAAATGGCCAGTACTTGGGTATAGGCATCTATTGATTTCCAGGGGGACTCTTATGTGCTGTGGGCTACCACATTTCACAACCATGCTCTTATTCCAGTTGAACTGTTACATATTTCCACTCACATCTGTTATCCCCACCATGGCTGACCCAGTACCCACCACCCACCACTCCTTTCCACCAGACCATCCATAAAGTGAGGCCTGTGAATACAGTCCAACTGTCATGAGTTATTACATCCATAGTGCTCACAATTTGGCCCCATTGGCTATGTGTTGTTCATTTGTATTGCTTCAGGTACCCATTCTGCTCAGTGCTCTTACAAATGCCATCTGTGTACCAGGCGTCCACAGGGATGGTGGTGTCCCTTCCAGCACTTATGTGGCTTAGCTGTTGGTTCATTTACTGGGGAATACTCAGTAGCTTTAAAGGTCAGTGGCGCTAGGAGAGTGTCTTGTTTGATTCTCCATTGCTGTGACAGAACACTCTGACCATGCCAACTTGGGGAGGAAAGGTTTTGTTTTATATCTTCTGGGTCACAGTTCATCAGGGAGCCCAAGGTAGGAACTTAAGGCAAGAACCTGGAGGCAGGAGCTGGAACACAGGCCATGGAGGATCACTGCTTACTGGCTTGCTCTCCTGGCCCCTGCTCAGCCTTCTTTCTTATACAACACAGGCCCACCTGCACAGGGGTGGCACCACCCACAGTGGGCTGGGCCCTCCCACATCACACAACAATCAAGGTGCCCCACAGACATGGCCACAGGCCAGTCCAATGGAGGCAATTCCCCAATTAAGCCTCCCACAACCCAGGTGTGTCAAGTTGATACTAAAGCCATCCAGCACAGAGCTTGTACTACCCTGGGAGTGGCACTTGCAGACACAACTCATTGCTCTTAAACATGCATGCATCTTAATAGTTTTTCCCACCCTAGGGAAAAGTTTGGCCAGAAGACTTTCAAACTATTTATTGGATGAGCTGTTCGTACCATTACTGAGGTGACCCCAGTTACATGTTTCACCTGTTGCAATGTTTTCTAGACAGCTAAGAGTTGCCGTCCCAGTGTTGGACACAGACCTTCTGTCCCTTTCCATGACCGAGACCAAAACTCTATTGGAACTTTTGGTTCATGTGGCCTTTTTGAGACGGTCTCCCTGTAGCCCCAACTGGCCTAGAACTCGCTATATAGACCAGGCTGGCCTTGATCTGAGATCCACCTGCCTCTGCCTCCCAAGTGCCTAGGATTAAAGGGATGTCCTACCATGCCTGGCTTTGCTCAGGTTCTTTGCTGTAGCCCTCAGCTATAGGCTTCTGAACTTCTGGTGCCTTCTATCAGGGAAGGGACAATGGACTACAGTGGGGCACACAGCTGTTGAGCCTGACCTCCAAAGACCTCAACCTACTTAAATACATCTTCAGCCCTTCTGTCCCAATCCCACATGGCATCCCTTTTAAGTCATGGAGGACAGACAACTTCAGCAAGACGATATGAAAATTCCTCCCACTCCTAAGCCTATGTACAAGCTTTCTATTTATAGGTACACGCTTTCTATTGTCAGGTATCATGTCTTGCCACACTCTGACAGAATGTCTTACATCAGAAGCAGCTCACAACAAAGAACCAAACCTGCCTGTTGGATGTGGCTGATAATGGGATAGGGAATCAGTTCAATTGTCTGGGCTTTATTTGGAGAATTTCTGAATCCAGAGGTGGATGGCTCCCAGAGGTGGATGGCTCCCAGACTTTGCAAGGACCTCATTGACAATGAGGCTCCTCATAATGAATATTTGCCCCTAGGCTCTCCCTAGTAGATCCTCAATAACAGACAAGTGTGATAGGTTGTACAGCCAAAGGTCTTATGGAATATTTTCATATGAAAGCCTGGAGGTTACTTGATTAAGGACTAGGGTATAACTTTGTCTTGGACTGTGCCATTTATTTCTATCATCTGAGAATTGGAGCAATTGGCATGGGTGAACTAAAGTCACAAAGCCCTCAAAGGTGATAAGTAGGAACTTGACCTTACTGCCTTTTCTATGAACAATAGATGACAGGTTAGTGGTATGTCCCACCCTGACCCAGAAAGGATGGAGGGAAGGAGCATCTTTGGATGATATTACAAAGGGACACAGGGGCTTGAATATCTATACCCCAGGAGTGGTTCGTGAAATGCATTGAGTTTAAGATGTTGCTGTTTAGAACAGGAAAAGAGGTTCCAGGACACTCATTCCCTTAAGCCTGGCATGGGGGAACCATCTGGAAGTTCACACTCATGTTTGCTAGGGTCCCTTACCAGACTGGTCCAGATACAGGGACTGAAGAGTAGTGCCATAGGGTTAACTGTTTAGAGGCAGAGGCCTGGCATGAGGGAGGAGACACAGAGTGCCGAATTACAGATAGGTCTTGGCAGGGCTTTTCCCTCCTCGGGACTCTTGACTGTAGATGCCTGAATCTTGATCTTTATAGCTCAAATACCAATGTCATAATCCCCATCAGCCCCAAGTTTTCTCTGGCTGCAGGCTGATTTTAGTTTTATGTAACTCTGGCCCTCCATTTCACCCAGGAGTGCCTCTACCTGCCCAGGAGCCACAAAACTCAGTGGGAGATGTGTTCAAACCTGAAAGAATCTGTAAGTCTGTATCCAGTTTCTCTCTATCTTTCCCTGCATGGCTGGAGGCCTGCTACTGGCCCTCTGTGTCCTGCCTGGCTCCACTGTAAGCTTTGGAGACTTGTCTATGGTTGAACTCAGGTGACAACCTGTGTTCATACTCCTGCAATTCCTGGTCCTCCACAGTCCTCTGCCTGAGCAGTCTTCTGCCCGATGGTGTCCCCTTAAAGTTCTTCTATGGGAAATCTGAGGAAGGTAAACACTTCTGACCTGCATTTTTATTCAGTCTGACAAGCCCTCATTCTTCCTAGCCATATGGGATACCACAGATTGGCCTCTCTTGGGGCTCTACAAGCAGGGGTAGATTGATGCTTATTGTAAATGACATCTGAAGAATCCACGTTTTGGCTGAAGACAAGATAAGTGGTCTTGGTTGTAGCACATGGGAGCCCAAAGAACCTACGTTGTGAATCTTCACAAGTAGGGCACCAGCACATCAGAATTCTTAGCACACTGTAGCATCCTATAATGGCCACCACAAACTAGTTTCTACTTGGGAAATTTTGTCCTCGCTTTGCTATTAATGGCAGGGTCTGGCTTGATTCTTAGTCCATTAATTGCTATCAGCCTTGCATATGAGCTTTCAGCAAATTCTGTCCTGGTTAGCTGTGGTTGGCAATGACAGAGACTGTCAATATAATAGAACTATCCAGCACCTTTAGAAACCTACAAAGAACCTTAACTGGGAGAGATGCAAGGACTGAGCTCTGAAGGTTAGCTATGCATGCTAATGTGTCAGTATATGATGTATAACATAAACGCCTCATGCATGATTCTATGGCAGAATCACGGTGCTGCAAATAATTTTAACCATCTTATAGTCCACATTCCAAAAACCCTTAGAGCAAAATTCCAGACAAATAAAAATGCCAGGATAGCAATGATGGAAGGAAATTCAGTCCAACCAGGAGAGTTGAAATTTGTCAAGGTCTTCTAAGGTCCAAAGCAGACCAACTCGACTGCCGTGCATGCCAACAAGCCCTACTCTTGACTCAGAGCTTGAGAAGCCGATTATTTTTCATCTCTCTCAGGCCAGTGTAAGGAAGTTTGGGGATGGGACTGGAGAGCTGGCTCAGCAGAGTACTTGATGCTCTTCCAAAGGAACCTGGTTCCATTCCCAGCACTTACACGGCAGCTCACAGATGCCTGCATGTATGTGGTACACATGCATATACTCAAGCACACCTAAAATTAGCACTTAGAGTTTGGGCAGCTTCTGACCATCTACTACATGGGTTACTGGCAAAACTAGTAGTCAACCTCTGTCAATAGAGGTCATCTTTGTAGTTTCAGCAACATGTAAGGTCTTAATTCCTAAGACTAAACAAACCAAGATTTTTCATCGGATTTTTGAAGTCTTCTGAACTGATGTTGGTTTCAACAAACAGGACTAAGCAAGTACCCAGGGTTCAAAGAACTTGAATGTTGGTAACATGCTGATATATGAATTTGTCAAATTTGCTTAATAACCCAACTACTTTCCCTATTGTGGGTTCATGACCCTTTATTTGTTTTCTTCTGATTCTGTGACTATTTTGGCCACTATAGGCACAAGTGACTGTTCCTTGGTCCTAGGGAACCCCATGGATAACTGGAAGTGGTTGGAAGAGTGAATCATTTATCACAATCTTTCACTCAAAGGGACTAGACATGGAACTTCATAGGCACATGGCCAGGCACATTTGGGTCATGAGTCCTGATGTCTGTGGCCTGGGCCTGGTAACATCAGCCATCTACCCTCAGCTGCCCTAATGTGGATATCTTGCTTTTGCAGATGCCAGTTTAGCTATTGTAATCCTGTAAATCTGACCACAGCATTTAGAGTCAGAGATCACTTTGTGTAAATGGAACCAATAATCCACTTGCCCCATACTACAGAACTATTAAGTCTGAACTGAATGTGTTCCCAGACTCCATCTTGAATATTTCTGTAAATAGCTTCAAAGGTGTGGAGCTTTATCTGGACAGGAGGAAGCTTTATTATATATGCTAAAGAATGAGAGAACTCAGGCCCAAGTGGCAAGAATCTCCTCTAGGGCTAACTTGAGGGACTTAGTAACAATGCTGGGTTCCCTAGAGATTTAGAGGAATGCCTGAGCCTCGTTTCTCTAGTTCAAGTATTAAAATTTTCTATTCACAGGGCTGTATAAAAAAAGCACTTCACATGTTCATACAATTTACCTCTTTAAAAGGACAGGATTTCTCTAAATCGAAGCCATGGGAGAATGGCATCAAAATACTTCTCAGTGGATTTTATGGGGAGACATGGCTCAGTTGGTAAACACATAGTGGCAGGTCTGGCTGAGGCCTAGGAGAACCATCGTTTGGATTATTAACTGGTTGCTAAAACAGAAAAATGGCTCACAGCTCAGGGAGGTGTAGAACAAATGGCCGAGATCCATGGGATCTGAAGATGTGGTTGCCAGATTTTCTGGCTTGTGATGGTTGTTGGGGAAGATGTGAGAAGGGCCCAGGGAAGCGAGTGGACTGCTGCAGGGGGAAAGAGTAGAGAAGTCTTTACTGAACCTCCTCGAGGTCTCAGGAGTCGTGATCTGAAGGGCTGAGTGGCACAAATCGAAAAACACAACCACAGCGAGAATAACCGCACTCCAGGTGAAGTCGCTGCGTAAAGGGAGAACTCGGGGCCAGGACCAGGGCCCAGGTCCCGAGCTCCAAAGCTGAAAAACAGAATGCAGTGTAAGGGTGAGACATCTTTAAAACTGCCAAAGCACCTCAACTCCACCACTCCTGAAGCTTTCGCTGCACGCTCTGCTCAACCACCCCCAGGAAAGTTGTCTCAGTGGAGGTTCAGTTGTAAATGATGCTATTTGGCCACTATCCTTTTCTCTGGGGCCATATTTCTTTCAACTAACTGCATATTCCAAAATGTATTATTATTGCTGATGAAATGTGCTTTGTTTTAAAATTAGGGATTAGGAAGTAGTTAACCCGTCACACGCCTAACGTGACACAGTTCACAGTTAGAGAAATAACATTCAGGTGGTGGTGTGCTGGCTCAGCCAGAAAATGCCATGGCCTAAAACTGGAATGAGTAGAGCTGGCTGAGTCTTTCATATTCCTGCCCCCGTGGGACCTCATCAGTCTAACCCAGAGACCAAGGGACAAAGAGATAGTGAGATAGGAATATTCATGCCAGGGCTTTGCCACTGATAGAGGGACTTGCTGCTTGCTGTTGGCAAGACTTGTCCCTCCTTGGGACCCTGTTTCCCTAGATGCCTCAATTTTGGTATTGAACAGCTCAAGCATTAAGGTCACAATCCTGAAAAGTCTAAGCTCTTCTACTTGGAGGTGGTGTTATGCAGATCTGATCCACTAGTTTCTTAAAGTGCCTCCTGTTGGCTCTAAATCAAGGAACCACTAAGAAACCGGCGGAATAGGAGGGGACACGCACCTGAAAGATCTGGTTCCTTCATAGCTGCATAGTGTCTCACCAGATTCTCATAGCCACTTGGCTGGCTGGAGACCTAGCTGGTACTCTTAGCAGCCTACCAGGCTATGTTCTGGGTGGACGTTTGGAGACGTGTGCTCTGTCCATGGTTGAGCTTGGGTTCCCTTCCAACCTGGATTCAGGCTCCTATTCTCATCTTTCAGGTTCCTCTGCACTACAGGAAAGGCAGCCTGAGATCTATTGATCCATGGGCTAAGAATCACTCATGTTAAAGTGAAACATAAATTGGCAACGGGGAGTTAATAACTAGAATGTCTTATTCCGCACTCAAGATTTCTGACACCAGAATGGAGGGGTGATTCTCTACTGAATATCATCTGGGTGTCATGAAATCCAGCTTGGTTCTGTCACCCTAGATTGACAGTCAACCCCTACATAGGAAAGTCTAAGTCTTGCAAAGGTTCTAATTTTTGCCCAATGCCAAGTAGCAGGTCTTCTATGCTTCCAGCTAGGTATGAGTTCTAACCATTGTTAGATGTGATATTGATGGAAATGTGTATAGAATACTTTCAAGTGACATTTGTGACAACTGAATAAACATAACTAAACAGTACAGATGGAGATGGAGCAAGCAAAGCTGGTAGGAAGGACCTCTTTACCCCACTCTGGGCACATAATCCTTGAGGCACCTCACTTTTAGGCCCCTGGGAACCCTTCAAAAACACATTCCTTATGTGCTGGTTATGGAAGCTTCCCCATGCAGGCATGCCCCCACATTCCTTGGCACTTACTGGCAATTGAGAGCAATGTAGGCTGACTACATCACTAGAACAGTTTAGGGAAACACGTGTGAACTGTTGATGGGGATAGGGCACAGATAGGGTGTGTGAGGTCCCTCGAGGGTGTCTCCAAGCCCTGCACTGTGACCAGTCATGCCCCTTTTCAGTCACTCCTGTGAGAGGAAGCTAGTTTTAGCATGTTGGGCGTCTCTAAGCCCTGCACTGTGACCAGTCATGCCCCTTTTCAGTCACTCCTGTGAGAAGAAGCTAGTTTTAGCATGTTTCAGCTGCTTTTGAGACTGCTTGTGTTCTACTTGATTCCTGCCCAGCCTTTAATCCGTGAAGGCCCAACTGCCCTAGGCTTCTGGGGTCTATCCAGTTTTTCTACCCCTTCCTTGGATTTTATATTCTTTGCCTCCCCTATTTCACATTCACTCAGTCTGTCCTATTGCATCTTAACCTGCTCAAATAGCCTCCTGAGCCTATGTCTCAATCTCATATGGCCCCCTATTTTTAAAATATTTTTATTGAATTTTTGTATATTTCAAACACAGCATCTTAATCGTATTTATATCCCCTTCCCCATTGGCACACTCCCATAGATCCCCCACTGGATTTCATGCATTCTGTCATTTATGTTAAGGTCTATCGAGTCAAGTTAGTGTCCCCAGACGTCCCTCAGTGCAACTTCATCCACTGAGGTCTAGTCAGCCTATCTAGAGTCATCTTTAAGAAGATCAGTTCTTCCTCACCCGGCAGTAATCAGCTATCAATAGATCTTTGGATAAGATGGGGGCCTTCTGCCCATTTCCAGTTCTCTGTTGGGCTTGTGTCTGAGTTTGCAGGGGTCTTGCTCATGCTGTCACCATTGCTGTAGGTTCGTATGAGGAAGGCCCCAGGAGCCTCTAAGACTTTTGATATGGTCATGTACCTCCTCTCCTGGCTCTTACAATCTTTCTGCCCCCTCTTCCACAATGGTCCCTGAGCCCTGGGTGGATGAACTTTAATATAAGAGTCCTGTCAAGGACCTACACTCTGCAGACTTATTCTCTATGCTTTGGCCATTTGTGGCTATTTGTGTTCATGGCCCTGTTGCATGAGGGAGCTTTGAGTTGAGCTGCATTAGGACACTTAATCTGTGTTTGACCAGTTGTGAAACTCTAATAGTTGCCATCTGTTGCAAAAGAAACGTCTTTGAGTGGTGACTGGTACACTTGTCTGTAAATACAAGGAACAATATTTAGCACAGAGTGAGACATTACATTTGTCTAAGGATGTGACAGCCTTGGGGTTTTCTCTAAGATCTACGACCTTTCTAGTCATGTGTATCTGGAAATGTTTATAGTACCACATGAGTTCCCTCCCATTGAGTGGGCTTTAAGTCCCAATTGGGTAGTTGTTAATTACCCACAATATAAAAGTGCCACTTCTTCCCTAGTTTGTTTCTTCATTGCTGTAACAAAACACTCTGACCACTACCATGGGGGAAAAAGGGTTTATTCAGCTTACATCTCCCAGGTCACAGTTCATCAGGGAGCCCAAGGTAGGAACTCAGGCAGGAGCTGAAGCACAGGCCATGGAGGATCACTGCTTACTGACTTGCTCCCCTGGCCCTTGCTCGGCCTGCTTTCTTCTGCAACACAGGCCCACCTGCCCAGGGGTGACACCACCCACAGTGGGCTGGGCCCTCCCACACCACTCAACAATCAAGAAGGTGCCCCATGGACATGGCCACAGGCCAGTCCAATGAAGGCAATTCCCAGTTGAAGCTCCCTCAACCCAGGTGTGTCAGGTTGACACTAAAGCTATCTAGCACATGCCCCAATATAGTTTGCTGTGCCAGTCATTGTGGCTATTAGGCCTTAAAGCTGGGACTGGACTATTGATTGAGAATATGCAAGCTGTTAAGTGAGATCAAACTATGAGAGCTAGCCTTTAGGGAGGTGGTTTCCAGGTCAGTTCCATCTCCATTGCTCCAAGACCTGTGTCCGAAGTATATCCTGTCTTCAGCAATAGGGTCTTCTAGTTCTGGGCAGCAATCAAGGGCTGTGGCAATAATCTGTGTAATTTTGGGAGTCTCTAGGACTGCCGTGGCTAATAACTTGAAGGGAGGTTTCTCCTGTCTAGCACTGTTTGTTGTATAGCCTTCAGCTATATACATGGACTCATGTAGAGAGTATATTTGTAATTTTTCAGTAGGTTTTTGAACTAATTTCCCTGTATTTTTCACACCACTATGGCATTATTTCTCTCCTTTCCCCATCTAACTTCCCTTCTCCTTGAAGTACCCCCATTTTCCCCATTTCACCTTTGACAATCTGTCTCCTAGGGTCCCCCCTCTTGATCCCTCTTCCTCCTTACCCCCACAGTTCTTCCCCTCCCATTAAAAAAAAATTTCCCCTTGGTAACACCTGTCTCCTACTGCTCTTCTCTCTCTCAGGCTCCTTCTTTCCCTTTACCTCCCTGATTCCTTTCCATCTTCCTGTCTCCTGCAGTTACATCAGGACATATACTCACGTATAAGGATTTGGTGCTAGAATCCACAAATGAGGGAGAACAAATGCCATTCATTCCGAGTCTGTTTCTTCACTTAGTACACCAATTACTACTTCCATCCATTCACCTACAAATTTCATGATTTCACCTTTACTGCTGAATAGAACTGTACTGTGTAAATGTATCACATTTTCACTATCGACTCGTCAGTTAAGGGACACTTAGGTTGCTTACATGGAACCTTTTTAATCAAGCTATACAAAAGATGGGCAACTTGGTTGAGACATGGCATGAAAATCTACCAATTATAAAATCCCCCCAAACCTGCACCTTTTTACCTTTGCAGGGACAATCTATTATCTGGTATCATATATATGCATCTTGTGATGGAACGTCGTACCTCAGAGGAAATCCTTTCATAACAGGACCAAACCTGCTTCTCAGCTGTGGCTGGTAATAGGCTAGGGACTCTAATTGTCTGTCTGGACTTTGTGAAAATGAATACTAGTTCTGAATTGGGAGGTAGATGAGTCCCAGAGCAAGAACCCTTCCTGCAGAGAAGCTGGTCATGATGAATTGTTGCTCCTAAGCTCCCTAGTCAATTTTCAATGGCAGATGTGTCAGGAAAGGACTTATAGAAGGCATTTTCACATAAAAGCTGGATATTAATTGAGTCAGGGTTAGGGTGGAGCTTTGTCCTGGACTGCCATTTGTATCTAATGTTGTCTGAGTTTCTTAAGCTGTCTAGGAATTGGATCTACTAATATGGGCGAACTAAAGTATCTGAATCTCAAGGTCTCGGTGGTCATGGGACAGCACTTGACCTTTTGCTTGTCCTATAAGTCACAGGTGACTCTGGAGCTAACAGAATACCCTGCTCTGACCCAGGAAGTGGGTATGACCCAGCAAGCTTCTCTGGATACTTCATTGGGATGGAGGCTCCAATGTCTATATGCCAGTGCTGTGTTCCGGTATTTACTAGTTCCAGGACAGCACTGTTTGCAATGGGACAAGCTGACAGGACATAACTTATCACCAGGCTGGGATACGAAGCAACTGGATCTTTCATTCCTGGCCCCCAGGGCCCATGGTCAGACTGGTCCAGAGAGAGGGACTAAAGGGTAGTAACGTAGGGATAGCAGCACTTTAGGGGCAGAAGTCTGGCATGAGGGAGGGGCATGGATTGCTGAATTCCATGTTGATCATGACAGGGCTTTCCCATCCTTGGGGCCCTGGTCCATAGACTCCTAGATATTGCTCAAGCACTGGTGTGACAATTCCCAACAGCCCCAAGTTCTTCCTGGCTGCAGGCTGGTTTTTAAGATGTTCTGGTCCTCTCGTTTCCTAATGAAGTGCTTCTAACTACCTATAAGCCCAGAAGCAACAAAGAACTCAGAAGGGGGAGGTTCTCAGATAGAAAGATTCTGTGATGCTGTCTGGTCTATTTACAGTATCTCTCCTAGCTTGCCCTGCATGGCTGGAGGCCTCAGGCTGGGGGATGCCATTGGCATTCTTGGTGTCCTGCCTGGCTCCATTGTGGGTCAGCTAGGCAGACTTATCTGTCCATGGTTGAACTTGGGCTCCACTGCCACGTGTGTTCATGTTCCTGCAGCTCCTGGTTCTCCAGGCCTCTGTGTGGTGATGGTCTTTAAAGTTCTTCCTGTAGGAAATCTGAGGAAGGCAAACGCCTTATGACTAACTGGGTTTTCTTAGTTTACTGACAGGCCTGCCAATCCCCGTGGGGTGGTGCAGAAGGAACTTCCCTTGAACCTCTGCAGGCAGGGCAAATTGATGCTTATTGTAAGCCATATCCAAAGAGTCCACGTTTTGGCTGAAGCCAAGACCAGTGGTCTTAGTTGTAACACACTGGAACCCAAAGAAACCTTGGCTTGAAGAGTAGTCATACATGGGGCAGACACACCTCAAAGAACCCCCAGCACACTCCAGCTGTTAGGATGGCTGCCACAAGCTTCTCCCTACGTGGGAATATTTGTCCTCACTTTTGATATTGATGGCATGGTCCTGATTGATTCTTAGCATTATTTGCTATCATGCTGATGTATGAGCTTTCAGTATCTTCTGTCCTGGTTAACTCTGGTTAGAACAAAAACTCAACATGAAATAGAACTATCCAGGACCTTAGAACCCTACAAAGAACCTGATCTGGGAGATTCCGGGCTTGGCTCTGAAGGTTTAGCTATGAACATAGCACTCTGGGGAATGTCCTTTTGTCTGTAGATACCCTCAGACCTGATTCTATGATAAAATCACATTTCTGCGAATCATTTTTTTCACCATAGCCCATCTTCCAAAACCACTTAAAGCAAAATTCTATACAAAATGACAGTATAGCAAGGATGGAAGAAAAGTCAGTCTGACCAGGAGAGTTGAAATTTATCAAGTCAGAGGTGGTCTTCTAGGTCCAAAGCAAACCAACTTGACTGCCATATATACAGACAAGCCCTAGACTCTTCTGTGACAAGTTGTTTCTCTTATACTGGCTTGAATGTAGAGACTAGGAGTTTAGGCAGTGTCTGGCCATCTATAACATGAGTTACTGGCAAAACTGGCCTCATTTCTGATTGTCTACCTTTTCGGTCTCTGTAAGTAAGTATATATTGCCCCACACCAGCCAACCAAGATTTATCTGTCATAGGATTTTTGAGGTCCCCTTATTTGAGTTTTAGTAAATGGAAATAAGTGTCCAGGGTCCAAAGAGCACTTTGTTGACTGTAAGGATGGCAAAATATTAAATATGGCAGGGTTGATGGATAAATTTGCTTAAGCAACAATTTTCCCTATTGTGAACCCAGGAATCTCAATTTCTCTTTTCAGATGGCAGAGTGCTCCAAGCCACAGGACTGACTGCTTAGTCCTGAGGAGCCCCAGTGATCTCACTCTTTGAATCATTTCTAGTTGTCTCAAACGGCTCACCCAAAGGGACTGCAAGTGGAACTTGATAGGCACATTCAGGGTATGAGCCCAGCCTATGGCCTGGGCCTGGCAATACCTGTCATGTAGCCTCAGGCACCATGATGTTGGGGATGCCTACATTTTGAAAATGTGAGGTTGGCTATCAGAATCCTGTAACTTTGACTACAGGATGTACTTAGAGCCAGATAGCCCCTTTAGTATAAATGGAATCATAACCTAGTGCTCCAAACTCCACAGCTGTTAGTCTATACTTTAATTGGTTCCCAGCCTATATCCCCAAAGTTTCTCTGAATAAGGAAGTTGTGCGTCTTTGAAGCTATTTGGACTGAAGGGGGCTTATTACATAATCCAAAGAATGAAAGAACTGAGGGCTCAACTGACAGGAAGAGTCTCATTCTCTGGGGCCAACATATGGGACTTTATGACATTGCTGGGTTCCATAGAAACTTAGAGGAAGGTGGTTTCTGCTCATAGTTTCTCTAGTTCTGTTCAAGTAGTAAAATTTTCATGCTATTCAGATAGCTACATGAAATACCTCAAGCACTTTACATGTTCATACAATATAGCTGTTTGTGCAAGGTTGGGACGTCTTCAAATGGAAGAGGGACACTGGGCAACTGCAACGATGTTCTTCTCAATAGATTCCCCGGGAGTCGTGGCTCTATGCTTTTAAAATGCACAGTGGCAGCTATAGTTGGGAGTGTAGGAGAGCCACCACTTGCATGATTCATTAAATGGATTGCTATGGTAGGAAACAGACTTACAGCTTAGGGAGGTGGGAGAGAATGGCCAAGATACCTAGAGTCACAATATGTGGCTGCCCCATCTTATTGCCTGGGAATGGTTCTCAGGAAATCGGTGAAAAAGGCTCAGGGGGACTATTACTCCCGCTGCAAGGGAAAAGGGTAGAGACAATGATTAGCTGAAGCCCATTGAGTTTCCAGGAGTCTTGATGTGAAGAATCTTTGTAGCACAAATGGCAAACCAGACCCACAGCCAGAATGATGGTACTGCAGATGGGGTCACTGTAAACTCAGTGTTTGATGCCAGGACCAGGGCCTAGGTCCTGAGCTCCAGTGATAAAGAGCAGTGTGGTGGAAGGGTGAAAAATTAAGAGTCCAGGTGTATTGCAAGTTCTAGTCACCTATGTCTGCTGAAGATTCCACTGCAGGCTCTGCTCAGATCCTAAGCCTCGCTCAGCCACCAGCAGGGAGTTGTATCTCAATGTAAGTGCTGTTGTAAAGGACGCTATTGGCCACTGCCCTGTGTCTCTCTGGGGCCATACATACTTGTTCCATTTCCACTAAATGGAAATGTATTATGGCTGAAAGTTCTTTGTTTTAAAATTTAAAAACAAACCAGGAATTGGGAGTTAACCAGCACACTCCTGATGTGACAGTTCACATTTAGGAAAACAATGTATGCAACTTGTGTGATGGCTCAGCTGTGAAATGCCTATATCCCAGACTAGGCTGAATAAGAGCTCCTGTGTCACTCTTATACCTTCCCACGTGGGCCCTGACCAGACTGGTCTAGAGATGGGGGACTAGGAGATAGCTCTCTCAGGGACAGAGTGCTGGCACCAGGGGATGACACTGGCACACTGATCTGCTTGCTATGTCAGGACTTGTCCCACCTTGGGACCCTGTTCTCCAGACTTAGATTTGGCTCTTGCACAGTTCAAGCCTTGATGTTAATCCCAAGGTCTTTGGCCTGGAGGCTGGGGTTATGCAGCTCAGTACCCCCAATTTCTTAGACTTCTTGTTGGCTTCAACACCAGGAGCTACAAATCGGCAGAAGGGGCAGGGACAGGCACCTGAAATTCTGATTTATTCTGACTTAATTCGTGGCTGAATGGTATCTCACCTCTCTCATAGCTTGATTCAATACATTCTTGTCATTTGCTTAATAGGTGAGTTTGGAAAAGTGTGGGGACCTAAAAGCCCCACCTTGCATAGGTCCGAAAGGAAGTTACTGGGGGCGTGGCCTGGCTTGCTTTGAAAGTCCGAAGGATACTTCTGCACTGCTGAGGAGTGCATGATCAGTGCGTGACCATCCTTATGATACACCCCGGGGGGGGGGGGGGGGGGGAGTTCCAGGTGCCTTTATAAGCTTTGTAACACCTGCAATAAATGAGTCTCTGCCTAAGACTCCTCGTTGTGTCTGAGTGTCCCCGGGTAATGGGGGCAGCGTGGGCTGGTGAACGGCAGGCTTACTCATCCCCAATCCTTACCTCGCCGGGGGTCACTGGTTCGAACCCCCCGGCAGAAAAGGACATAGAAGTACTCGCTTATAATGATGGTTGTCTTAGTTTGTTTCTCCATTGCTGTAACAAAACACTCTGACCACTACCAACTTGGGGAGGAAAGGGTTTATTCAGCTTACATCTCCCAGGGGCCACAGTTCATCAGGGAGTCCAAGGTAGGAACTCAGGGCAGGAACCTGGAAGCAGGAGCTGGAGCACAGGCCATGGAGGATCACTGCTTACTGACTTGCTCCCCTGACCCCTGCTCAGCCTGCTTTCTTATGCAACACAGGCCCACTTGCCTGGGGTGGCACCACCCACAGTGGGCTGGGCCCTCCCACATCATTCAGCAATCAAGAAGGTGCCCCTTAGACATGGCCACAGGCCAGCTCAATGAAGGCAATTCCCCAATTGAGGCTCCTTCAACCCAGGTGTGTCAAGTTGACACTAACGCTGTCCAGCACAATGATTTAACTTTTTAGAAGACTGAGGGTCCCACACTAGCCTTAGTAGACCCTCAAGGACAGAGATGCTGGTAATGGATCATCCAGCAAAAAGGCTATGGAAGACATTTTCAAGTAAAGGGCAACATAGAATTATGCTGAGATGTAGCTTTGGCCTGGGCTGTCATTTACTTCTGAATTGGAGATAATAAAAGGCATAAACTAAGATGCCCGAGTCATAAACTAAGATGCCCGAGTCATAAGGGCTTCAGTGGGGATAGAGAGGAGCTCGACCTAATGTTCATCCTGTAAATAGCAAAATGACTTCTCCATACCCTTTGTACTTTCACATTGGGCCTTGTTTCTGGGTGTTGCCTTTCTGGAGAGCCATTAGCTATCCAGGCCCTGAGCTTTAGATAGTGTTACACCTGCACAGCATCTACTTCAGGCTGAATCCTGGTGGTCCCCTTACCATTCACTTGGTAGGTTCTCCAGTATCTCCTAGCAGATGAGCAGTAGTAAAGTGGCTTTATAAAGTTGGGTCTCTTGCAGGACGAACATGAAGGATCCGCCCTCCGTGTGCTTTTGGAATGTTCTGTTTAGGCATTCCTGTTATATCCTGACTTTATGTGTAGTGACTAGTCCCTGAACACTTGACTGCTCCCATTTCCCTTCCATACTATCGGCCTCTCCTCATGGACCTGGGTAGGTTTAGGGCCAGCCTATAGCATATCTAGTCTGAGCTTGCCTAGGGATGGCTGTACCACTGGATCCCAGACTTATCAGCCTGATAGGGCAAGAGTTTGGCCCAAATACTATGACGACAAAGGGAAATGAACTGCATCTATGACATCCTTTTCAGAGTTCCTACAGGAAGAACTCTAAGGAACAGAGCACTGTAAGTTCCCAACACCTTGGATTTTCTTTCAGGAGGTATTAATTCCTACTTTTATCCAGCCCTCTGGGAAGCACCAGAATGGCCTTCCTCATACTTCTGTTATCAGAATGGATGGATGATGATAGACAATGACTTTCCAAGATTCCAAGTTTGGAGTAACACCCACACATGGCTCATCACTGAACCCTCTTTAGGTCCCAAGTAGTTATGACTTAAAGATTTGTTCACAAGTGGGGCACAAGCACCACAGAATCATCACCATACTTTTCAGGGTTCTATTATCACTACAGTCTAATTCCTACTTGGGAACTCATCATCCCATTGTTTTGATGGCCAAGTCCTGCTTGAATCATAGTACAGGATTTCCATCAGGCTTGAGTATGAGCTATCGGTGTCTTCTGTCTTGGTTAACTGTGGTTGGGGTATGAGGGGAGAGACTGTCAACCTGACATTGAACTGTGACCTCAGAGTAGATCCTGAACAGGGAGATTCAAGGACTGGGTCTGAAGGTTTTGTCATGAGTTTGGCATTCTGTAAGATGTAATTATGTCTGTAGATAAACACTCACACCTGATTGTATGGCAGAATCACATTTCCACAGATCTCCTATCCCACCTTCTATAAACACTTAAAGTAGCTAGAAATATCAGTGTAGTCATAAATGACACAATCTGAATAGGATAAGTATTGATGAATGCAAGTTGGAGTCTCCTAGCTCTAAAGCAAATGAACTTGACAGCCATACATGGTGCTGAACACTAGTCTGTAGACCACAGGGGTGAATACTGACAAACCAACTGTCAGTATCTCTACCTTCATGCCAATATTAGAAATAGTATAGGCAGTTCATTGACAACTGTAGCATGGGTTACTGGAAAAACTGACAGTCAAGTTCTCTCATAAGACACGAGATCGTTTTTGACCTAAACAGAAGGTAAGGTCTTACTACCTACAGTAGCTTTTCTAGTTTTCTTTCTGTTGTAGTGATGAAATATTGTTCTAAACCAACTTGGAGGAGATAGAAGGGTTTATCTAAGTCACGAGTTATAGCTCACCAAGGGAAGCCGAGGCAGGGACTTGAGCAGAGACCATGGAGGAATGCTGTTACTGGCTTGCTTGGAGACCGAAGACATTGCAATGGGTAGGAACCACAGGTACTTGGGCAACTTAATGTAACTTGTGCCCTCGGGAGTTACCTGGGTCTGATCACATATATGCTACATCTGTTTAACCATGGATTGCTGCTATGCATGTCCAACTTTGACTTGATGGGTCAGATACAGGCACCCAGCTCACAACTGGCAGCTCAGGTTTCATGGTATTTTGGTGGTCTCCTGACAAGCGTTCAGTTTCTGCTAAGGCCCAATAACAGCCCACGAGCTGTGTCTCAAAGCAAGAACAGTTGTTGACAGGTGAAGATAAGCACTTGCTCCAAATTTCCAAGGGCCTCCGATGCGATTGAGCTGTGGGGACATGCCAAAAGCTGAAAACAGCATCCCTATCTGCCACTGCCACCTCAAAGTGCTGTTGGGTCTGCTGGTTCATATGTCCCAAGTGACAGCAACCTGGATCTGATGAAGATCCCTACCGTGTTCCAGGGTGTAGTCTGACCTAGCAGTTTTCTGAGTCACTTGGTACATGGGCTTGAATAACACATCCAATGCGCCGCTGGCTCCAAAATCCAAATAGGCTCACTAAGCATTGTGCCTCTTTCCTGAGGGTTCCCGGTGTCAAGTGCAGCAACTTATCTCCTTACTTAGAAGGAGTATTTCTAACTGCCCTTCACCACTGGATCTACATCCTCAGCTCTAAAGCTGTTCGGCATCCAGTGGCAGTGTGAGAAAAGGACAGTTTTCTCAATGTAAGCTATTTGGGGACTTCCTTCTTTTCCTGGACCATAGAGACTACAAAGGACATGTAATCGGCAAACTTCTAATGTGGCACAGAGTACATTTGCAGAAATATTTGGGAATGATAGTTTTACCTACTACACTCATATTCGAGTCTCTAACCACCTTGTTCAGTGTTGACTGTTCATCGCCCACTCCAGTAAGAAAACTCAGAAAAATGGAGGTAGCATAGACTCTGCCGAGGCTGGGATCAAAGTCCTCATCTTGTACGTACGTTCCAGGTGGGAAGTGTGGGAAAGAGCTTTGATGTTGCTTTCCCTCAGTCCACTGAGGCAAAGCCTGTAGATGTGATTGCTCAAAGGAACCTGGCTCTCCTGTCTCCATTCCCCATTCTGAAGAGCAAATGAACATTTTGTATAGAAAGGATTTCAAATTGCTTGGATTATTGCTCAGGCTCTGATCGCTAATGTGATCTGGGGAACAAGCAGTGACATAGTGCTGCCTTATTCTAACAGTGGAAAAGTCTTATTAGCCAAGAGTGACAAAGCACAGGTTTTACATATGTTGGTCAAGAGGTGTGCCCCCTTCAAGTTCAGGACCCATTCATAATTCCTTAACCATCTAAGTCGATGTAGGAAATCACTGTAATGGATTACTGAATTTCTAAATGCTACAGGAAACTGACCCCTAAACCTCTGTCTTGATTTAGGGCTGAGGGTAGAATGGTGGTGAGGAACAGGGTCTCCAAAGTGGGCCAGTAAAAGCTAAAACCATTAAACACTTACAGAGAAAGAGATCCCTGACTCTTCTCTACATACAGCATCTGATACGATGGGGCCCAGAGAAGAAGTCAATTAGCAACATGCGATGTCAGGTTATCCATCCACCCCCTATGAGAAAGTAGGGTAGGTGATCCCCAATAAATGGGGTTCCTACTTTTAAAGCTGCTGTGCCCATGGACAGATTGGGGCCAGTTTTATAATCTTAGGGGTAGGGAGAAGTGTAGGCTGAAGCCCAGCCTAGGCCTTGACTCCCAAGATTTATGACTTTCATGAAGCATGCTCATACCACAGGCTAGGTTACCAGAAACATGTTCCAGATGGGGTCACTGTGTAAATTCAGCTCTCACCCAACGGCCTCTGTATGAGATCCTTTGCACTGAGACAAGGAGTAAAGCAAGTGTGAACTAATGGAAGTAGGCAAGTGTCCAGGCTCTGAAGAGAAATTATTAAAGGCCATGATAGAAAGTTGTTATTGTGCAAGAAATATATTTGTGTAAGTAGCTTTACTGGACAACTTTGTCAATAGAACAAAGTCTTCCACCCGGAAGACTTCCCTCAGACACATGCCTGATGATAACAGGATAGTGTAACAGTTGAACGTGTTCAATGTTCTAGTTTCTTTCCATCGCTGTGATTAAAAACATGGGCCAAAACCATCTTAGGGAGGTATTAGTCAGGGTTCTCCAAAGAAACAGAACCAGTAGAATGAATATGTATAGAGATTTATCAGCTTAGTTCACAGGATAGAGTCCAAGTAGTCCAACCATGGCTGCACCACACTGGAGAGGCTGAGAATCCATAGTCAGTCCACGAGGCTGGATGTCTCAGTAGTTCCAATCTGGTGCTGAAGGTCTGATGAATTCCAAAAGATCAGCTAGTCTTCAGTCTACAGCAGCAAGATGAACTCACCAGCGAGAAAGAAGGCAAGCGGCAAGAAGCCAGGCGTTCTCCTCTGCCATGCCTTTTATATGGGCTGCCATCAGAAGGTAACACCCACACTTAAGGTGTGTCTTCCAGCTTCAGATGATCCAATTAGGAAGATCTCTCTCATTTCAGTTAATCCCAGATCCAGTCAAGTCAACACCCAGGATTAGTCATCACAAGAAGAAAAGCCTTTTTTTGACTTCCAGCCCAATTCATCATGTGAAACCAAGGCAGGAACCTGGAGCACAGACCATGGAAGAATGCTGCTTACTGGCTTGCTCCTCTGGCCTGTGTTCAGCCTGTTTGCTTATACAACACAGGCCCACCTACCCAGGGGTAGCACTACCCTCAGTGGGCTGGACCTTCCCACATCACTCAACAATCAAGAAATTGCCCCACAGACATGGCCACAGGCCAATCTAATAGAGGAAATTTCTCAATTGAGGTTCCCTCCACCCAGGTGTGTCAAGTTGATGTTGAAGCTATCCAGCATAAATGTCCTTCATGTATGTGCTGCCAAAGGCGATAAAGACATTCCCCTATATTTCAGTTTGTCAGAGGAGATAAGTCCAGTTAGAGAAAGGACATCAGTGGAACCCCAACCAATGAAACAATTGGCAAGGGTAAGATTGATCTTACAGAGAGATGGCTCCCATACATCCTGGTAGCCAGAGATTGGTCCCAGGTATCTCTAAGCCCTGAGTGAGGAGACCAGGTCATCTTTGGATGAGGGGCTGCTCCAGACCCACTTCAGCATATTGGGGCCTTGGAGCTAATGTTTCAGAAGCCAGGATGCTTACTACGGAATCATGTTCATCAGGCACTCCCTTGTCCTAAAGTCACAAAAGTGACTGGAATCTAGCCTTGAGCCTGTGATTGATCTCTCCAGCTAATTGAGGGTGTGTCACTCTACCTGACATATCCCCTGAGGCTAGATAAGTGTTCTCCTGGTTCCTCTTCTATGTAGATACACCATTGGGACATCAAGCTATTTAGGAGTGGTCTGCCATGTTTTCTTGCTGAGAGCACTGATTTCCATGTGGGATGCTGCTGCTATGTGCTTCAGAACAGGGCAAAGCCAAGCAAAGTGTGGCAGAATGCCCAACATCTCATTTGTATGGAAAAGGGACCTGAGAATGGTTTCTACATTCTTAAATAAATTAAACTCAAAGCAGGAATAACACTATACAAGATGTAAAAATTACATGATAAAAAAATCCCATTGTTAAAATTATATTGGAAGATGGCTACATCCACTCTGACAAAACTTTGGTGCCACAGGGCAGAATAGTTGTACCAACCTAAATGCTTTACTATCACACTTTGCCAGTCTCTAAAAATGATTGGCTCCTAAAACCCAACTGAGTCATTAAAGAGGTTAAACTCTTTTTTAAAAAAATAGAGACAGGATCTCACTGTGTAGCCCTGGCTGGCCTCAAACTCAGCAATCCTGTCTCATTGTCACAAGTGCTGGGGTTGCAGGTATACATAACCACACTTAGAAGGCATTTACATTTTATTACAGTTCAACCATCCTAATCTCCCTTTTAGAGACCATAAAAATCTCACCTCTGCCTTGAAAGGTACAAAGTTGCAAGGTAGTATGATTTTAAGGAAAAATGAGAATCCATCTAATGAAAGTCTGTAGCACACTAAATCCATCCTACAGAGCATGCAAAAAAAAAAAGACTCTTAAATTTTCAGCATTCACTCTGGATTTTGTGAGGTTTTTCTGACTTCTCTTGACATCAGGGCTGTTGCCATTCGTCACAAATACCTCCTGCCCTATGTCCAGCCATCCCATGCCACATGCACCTAGGCACTGGTTTTTCTGGAGAGCTGCTGGCAGAGGGAAGCACATGGGTGGCCTTAGGAATATGAGTTTAGGTAATGGAACTTCTGTTGGTCTCCAGTTCATGGGAGTTGGGAAAGTCTCACTATCTGTGTGTTCTAGCAGGTATAGAAGTGGAAGCTTCTAAGGTCCTAGAGATTGGCCTCCTGGTCATTCTAAGTAGAGGTAGGCTCTAAGCAAATATTTCCAGCTTCATTCTTGGAGACCCAGAAAATGCATGAGGTGTCTTGATTTCAATTTTCTTCAGGATCTGGAACTGCCTCAGTCAGTGGCAGGCCTTAGTGACAATTATTTGGTTCTGGGAAGCCCCAAGGATAACTTGGTAAGAGAATCATTTAACAGAAACTTCCACACAAAAGGATTAGAAGCGGGATGCGATAAATGGGTCTCCTCGTGTTGGCATCTTCCATATTTGCTACGTCTTTATGTACCCATGTAGGGCACATTTCTGTGAGTTGAGGCAATTCATCTTTCACAGCAATTAACATTTCACGAAAAGCCCTGGATTAGGTTCCTGAACAGTGTCTTGTCTTTGACAATGCAAAATGGTGTGCATAAAGATTCTATGTATCTAGGCCTATTTCTACCATAAACCTAAATCACTTCTAGTACATTTTGTTTGAGCACCATCTTCAGCATTTGTACAGAGACTCAAAACCTATGTAGCTGAACTTTGACTCTTATAGGTGAGGCCCTTGGACAGTAGGGACTGCTTCATGTCCTGGAGGAAAGTTGATACCTCCAGGATAGACTAGGGTGGGTAGTAGTGATTTTTTTCAATTTCTGTTAGTCAGCATCTAGGAATCTCTAATGTGAAGATCTATCAGTATCCAGAGTGGCATAAGTTTCAGTGTTAATACAAAATTAACCTGCTATCCAAAACTTAGTAGTGGAAACTTTTGAAATATGTAGAGTGTGGGACATATCTCAGCTGCAGCTGTGCATACATTATCAGTATACAAAGGGGAGAAACTTAGTGTGTAAAGACTGTGGAAAACTTTCAATGCTAATGCAAAATTTTATGTTGAAGAATTCACACTGGACAGATACCTGATTACATTGAAGAAAAGGTTTCACGTACATCTCCCATCTTAGACCACATCAAAGTATATGTATTAATGAAAAACCCATCAGTGCCATGAATGTAGAAAAATATTCACTAATAATTCAAACTTACTGAACATTAAAGGCTCCACATGGTTGAGAAGCTTGGTGCAGTGACTGCGGAAGGAACTTTAGTGTTAAAGGGAAGCTAATTGAGCAGCCTAGAATCCACAAAGGCGAGAAGCCCTATGAGTACAGGAAATAGACAAACCCCTTGAATGTAATGAATCTGGGAAGTGCTTCTATAAGAAACCTCCTTGATCATTACCAAATCCATACCAGAGAATGTGGGAAAGCCTTCCACATCAAAGCCAAGTTAACTAGACATCAGTAAACACAAGAATGGGAGAAAACTCAAGTCCATGGAATGTGAGAAACCATTAAGCATTAGTGACAACTGTATATCGTGCACCAAAGAATCCATACTGGAGAGAGAGCTTTCCAATGCAAGCAAGGCTTGCGGGAAAGCAGTCCATGTCAGGCTCATTTAATTTGGCATCAGACACCCCAGTGGAAAAGATTTTATATCTATGGACTGTGGCCAAAAGCTTCAACTTTAACTTTATTACACACTAGGCCATCCATACTTGGAAGAAAAGCTGTGCATGTATATGAGAAATATATATACAGCTTCTATCAGCATCAGTGTTCATAGTGAAGGAAAATCCTAATGGTGTGAAAAATGAGAAGCATTTAATGGTAAATGGATCTTGTATCACTTGGAAGAAAACCTGGAGACATAATGAATACAGCAGAATCTATATGTGGGAAAAAATCTCCAATTTTAATTCTGGAATGGATGACCAGCTAAAATGTTCAAACATTCCATTCTCAGCCAAATCAATTTAGATTTTCTCTGGCTGACCTGTAGTTCTCTGTGTAAGCCAGAATGACCTTGAAGTTGCAAACCTTACTCCTGTCTCTGCTTTCTAGGTTTTGGGATGTATAAGTGAAGTTCTTTCCAGAACTTTCTTTGATTCTGTTGTACCAGGGCACAGGTGCTGCCTTTCAGTGGGTGTCCTTTCAGAGTGCACCAAACTGGCGTCCTAGTTTGTTTTCTTGTTGCTGTGATAAAATTGAACAAATGGGTACGAAAGGAGTCTTAAGTTTTTCCCTTGCATGTTACAGTCCATCATCCAGAGAAAGCCAGGCCAGGAAATGGAGCAGGAGCCTGGAGACAGGAATGGAAGCAGAGGCAATGGAGGAATGCTTTTACTGGTTTGCTTCCTCGGACTATACCAGCTACCTCTCTGGTATAGTCCAGTCCCACCTGTCCAGGAGTGTCACCACCCAGAGTGCATTGGGCCATGCTATATTAGCAATAAAGAAAATGCCCCAGAGACCTGCCCACAGGCCAATCTGATGAAGGAAATTCCTCAACAGAGATTCCCTCTTCCCAGGTAACTATTTTGTGTGAAATTGGCAAAATAACCAGGACAGGTGGTTCTTAATAGTGACGGTGAATTCATCTAAGGTTTTATATCCCGCTTCCCACCAGCATGGAAATATTGCCACCTGTGGCGGTCTCAATGAGAATGTCCCTGATAGGCTCCAAGTATTTGACACTTGTCAAATGGTGGC
Source organism: Nannospalax galili (assembly GCF_000622305.1). Lineage (NCBI taxonomy): Eukaryota > Metazoa > Chordata > Mammalia > Rodentia > Spalacidae > Nannospalax > Nannospalax galili. The sequence goes on along the minus strand of NW_008342123.1, from coordinate 410,556 downwards.
GGTGATGATTTCAGAGGCTCAGGAGGTGTGACCTTGCAAAGGACAGAGCACACCACTGGGGGGTGGACTTCAAGAGCTCATATCTTTGCCCCATTTCCAGTTTCTTTCTCTTTCTCTGTTTCCTTATGCCTGCTTTAAGATGTGAGTGCTCAGCTTTCTATCATTGGCTATCTCTGCCTCCCCTGCCAGGCTGGACTCTTACCACTCTGGAACCATAAGCCAAATAAACTCTTTCTATAAGTTGCCTTGGGCATGGTGTGTTAGCAACAGAAAAGTAATGTACCATCAAACTGTCTTATTTGTAGATGACTATTGACAGCGGCCTTTTTTTAAATTTCTAATGAAATTAAACATTTTCTGGTTATCCCTGCATCACAAAGTTATCTGTTTGAATTTAGGGGCCTGGTTGAAAAGGGCTTGGAGGCACGCTATTTCCTCAATGGCACATCACAGGACTCAGAGACAGCAATGTGCTGGCATGGAGCTCTGCCTTGAAACCTGTTCCAGAAAGGGGCACATGTCTGTGCTTTCCAGGTTTTCCTTACTTTATTCTCAGGACCAAAGACCAATATTCTCATTGCCTCTGATCTTCCAGTATGTCGTACAAAAGCCTTGAGGTGAAAATGCCCTATTCCATGTTTTTCAAAGGGTAAAGGGTTCAATGGAATGTTAAGCCAGAAGAGCAGGGGTTGTCACGATGCCTGCTTTGCACCTGGGCCTTTCTATTCAGATTGACTGACCTGGAGTCACTAGCAAGCTGTACCTCAAAGCCCACAATACGTTGGTAGCTTTGAAAACACTCTGACCACTGGTTCCATGTAATGAGGCTATAGGGTCTTCCCAGGGATGGGTGGACATTTCAGGAAGTGCAGAAGAATGCCCTCAGTCACTCAGCCAGTGCATTTCGAGCAGGAGCTGCCACAAAAGCCTAGGAGTGACTGTAGACTGCCTCCTTAACAAACGGACCAGGAGACCAGATGTATTAGTGTTCTCCAAAGAAACAGAACCAGTAGGATGAATATATATGTATAGAGATTTATCAGCTTAGCTCACAGGATAGAGTCTGAGTAGTCCAACAATGGCTGCACCACACTGGAGAGGCTGAGAATCCGTAGTTGCTCAGTCCATGAGGCTGGATGTCTCAGTAGTCCAATCTGGCACTGAAGGTCTGACAAATTCCCAAAGATGAACTCACCAGCGAGAGAGAAGGCAAGCAGCAAGAAGCCAGGTGTTTTCCTCTGCAGTGGCCTTTTATATGGGCTGCCATCAGAAGGTAACACCCACTTTTAGGGTGTACCTTCCAGCTTCAGATGATCCAATGAAGATCTCTCTCATTTCAGTTAATCCCAGATCCAGTCAAGTTGACACCCAGGATTAGTCATCACAAGTCCACCCCTTGTCAACTTGACACCAATAGCATCTATGTCATGCTTAATTTTCAAATGAAAACAATGTTGAGGTCATAATTTCACCTAACATGACATAACTATCCCATTATACAACGACCAATGCATTATATGTCTTACAGTAGGTGATGAGGTCTTTGAGGAATGCAACCCAATATAATCATATAGGTTCACAACACTTAACCACTTAACAGTTATCTCAATCACACAGTCAACAAAAAAAAAGAATAACTCAAGTATCTGCTTAACATATGTGTATACATGCACAAGCCTATACTTAACCAAATAGGACAAGAATACTCATGTCAATTACAATCCACATTTCTGCAACTGGTCACGTGGCCTAAGCTGGTATTTGTAACTACCTTCCTCTACAACCCATTCTGTATTTCCTCCACCATCAGCAAGCACCTCTGCATGTCTTGGCTCTTTTCCTGGAGGAGTGACCCATACTTTCATCCCTGAAGGGTCTGGACCATTTGTTGTCCTGTCTGGATTGGGTTGTTGCAGTTTCCCATTGACCTTAATCACAGGACATGGTAACACCAAAAGTCACCCTAAGGAATCACCTGCCTTCCAGATATAATCTTCATTACCTCCATGTGGAGAATGAGTCCAATTTCCCCCTGGTAGTCTGGGTCAATCACCCCTCCTAATGCTGTTATTTCTTTCTTAGCCTGGTGACTTATGGGCATCAGAAGCCCAAAGTGTCCAGGGGGAAGTCTTAACTTCCAGTTCAATGGAATGTTTGTTGTCTCTCCTGACAGAAGCACTCCCTCCTCTGGAACCAAAACATCCAAGCCAGTAGAGTACAAAGTCGAGGGTACAGGAAGCAAAAATTTTTCCTAGTGGGTCACCAGGGGTGATAGTGAGTGGAATCATTCCCACTTCCACCCCTTGATTCCTGGACCCGTGAATCCTGGCTATATGAGAAATTGTATCATATATTGGATGCTGATTCAAAGCATACACTGCCTTCTGGAGCACCCTGCCCCAGCCCTCCAGGCTATTGCCACCTAGTTGGCGCTGTGACTGTCTTTAAGAGACCATTCCATTGTTCTATCAAGCCAGCTACTTCAGAATGGTGGGGAACATGGTAAGACCAGTGGATTCCATGACCATGGGCCCACTGTTGCACTTCTTTGGCTATGAAGTGAGTTCCCTGGTCAGAAGCGATGCTGTGTGGAATACCATGACGGTGGATAAGGCATTCTGTAAGTCCCTGGATGGTAGTTTTGGCAGAAGCATTATGTGCAGGAAAGGCAAATCCATAACCAGAATAAGTGTCTATTCCTGTAAGGAAAAAACGCTGTCCCCTCCAAGATGGAAGTGGTCTAATGTAGTCAACCTGCCACCAGGTTGCAGGCTGGTCACCACAGGGAACAGTGCCATATCGGGGGCTCAGTGTTGGTCTCTGCTGTTGGCAGATCTGACACTCAGTAGCAGCTGTAGCCAGGTCAGCTTTCGTGAGTGGGAGTCCATGCTGTCGAGCCCATGCATAACCTCCATCTCTGCCACCATGGCCACTTTGTTCACGGGCACATTGAGCAATGACAGGGATAGCTGAAGAAAGAGGCTGACAGTCCACAGAGCAGGTCATCCGATCTACTTGATTATTGAACTCATCTTCTGCTGAAGCCACTTTTTGATGAGCATTTGCATGAGACACAAGTATGTTCACATCCTTTGCCCATTTGGAGAGATCTATCCATACTTCTTCCCCAAATGTCTTTCCCGCCAATTTTC
>NW_008342123.1:404570-406855 GCF_000622305.1 Nannospalax galili | reverse complement strand
GCTGTGCACGGCCTACTTTATGGCTTGGGGGGGCACATAACACCCAGCTCATGATGGGCAGCTCCGATCTCATGGTGACTTGGTGGCCCATTGTTAAACGTTCAGTTTCCAGTAAGGCCCAATAGCAGGCTAAGAGCTGTCTCTCAAAGGGAGAATAGTTGTCCACAGATGAAGGCAAAGCCTTACTCCAAAATCCCAATGGACTCCCCTGTGATTCCCCTATGGGGGCCTGCCAGAGACTCCAAACAGCATCTTTATCTGACACTGATACCTCAAACACCATCGGGTATGCTGGATCATATGGCCCAAGGAGCAGAGCAGCTTGTACAGCAGCCTGGACCTGTTGAAGGACCCTTTCCTGTTCCAGGCCCCACTCAAAGGTAGCTGCCTTCTGAGTCACTTGATATATGGGTCGTAGTAATACACCCAGATGAGGAATGTGCTGCCTCCAGAATCCAAACAGGCCCACCAAGCATTGTGCTTCTTTCTTGGTGGAAGGAGGGGCCAAATACAACAACTTATTCTTCACCTTAGAAGGAATGTCTCTGCATGTTCCACACCACTGAACTTCTAGAAATTTCACTGAGGTAGAAGGCCCTTGAATTTTGGTTGGATTTTTTTCTCATCCTCTCATGTGTATATGCTTAACCAACAAGTCCAGACTGTCTGCTAGCTCCTGCTCACTGGATCCAATCAGCGTAAGATCATCAATGTAATGGACCAGTGTGATATTTTGTGGAAGAGTCAGGCGATCAAGATCCCTTCGAACCAAGTTATGCCAAAAGGCTGGGGAGTTAAAATACCCTTGAGGCAGGACAGTGAAGGTATACTGTTGGCCTTACCAGCTGAAAGCAAATTGTTTTGGTGGTCCTTATTAACTGGTATCAAGAAGAAAACATTTGCCAAATCAATAGCTGCATACCAGGTACCAGGAGATATATTAATCTGCTCAAGTAAGGAAACTACATCTGGTACAGCAGCTGCAGTTGGAGTCAGTACTTGATAAAGTTTTTAATAATCAGCTGTCATTCTCCATGACTCATCTGTCTTCTGCACAGGCCAAATAGGAGAGTTAAAGGGAGATGTGGTGGGAATCACCACCCCTGCATCTTCCAAATTCTTAATGGTAGCACTGATTTCTGCAATCCCTGCAAACAGGGATGCGATACTGTTTTTGGTTCACTATTTTCCCTGGCAGAGGCAATTCCAGTGGTTTCCATTTGGCCTTTCCAAATATAATAGCCCTCACTCTACAGGTCAGGGAACCAATATGGGGATTCTGCCAATTCCTAAGTATATCTATTCCAATTATACATTCTGGTACTGGGAAAATAACCACAGGATGAGTTCGAGGATCCACTGGACCCACTATCAGTGTTGGTACTGGGGAAATAACCACAGGATGAGTTCAGGGACCCACTGGACCCACCGTCAGTTGGACTTCAGACAAAACTCCATTTATCACCTGACCTCCATAAGCCCCTACTTTAACTGGAGGGCCACAATGCTTTTTAGCGTCTCCAGGAATCAGTGTCAACTCAGAGCCAGTATCTAATAGGCCATAGAAAGTCTGATTATTTCCTTTCCCCCAATGTACAGTTACTCTAGTAAAAGGCTGCAGGTCCCTCTGGGGAAGGATGGGTGAGAGGCATAACTCTTTGGTACTGTAACAAGATCCTTCCTCAATGGCACCTGGCCTTCCCTTCATTCAAGGGGTTCTGGGTCTGTAAACTGTCTCAAGTCTGGAAATTGGTTGACTGAGCAAGATTCTCTATAGCTACGATCCAACACTGACTTCCTGTCATTTGTCCTAGACCTTTTCTGCTTATACAGATCGAATAAAAACTTAGTAGGCTTCTTATGTATGTGGTTCCTGGAAACACCATGAAAAGGTCCTGTTACATCTATTATATTTACATATAATTTATGCAACTGAGCAGCAGCATCTGCAACTTTAAGATTCAGCATAAGGAAAAGAGCAAAAACAAATCTCTTCAAACATTCTGGTGTCTCTCACAGTACTTTCCATCTTATAAAATCAGTAAAAGGCATGTCCCCTGGGCCCGCCCATTGTGGAGGATTTGGTGTTGCACTGCGAATCCACTCAAGCATACCAATTTGCCTGAGCTTTACAATTCCTTCATCAACACTAAGCCAGGGGATATTGGGTATCTCCACCTGTCAGTAGGCCATCTTTTGATAAAAACCTCAGCCAACCAATCAAATAAACTTTTAACACCTTTAACTGCATGAGCTTCCATATTAAACCTAGAATCTCCAGTCAG
>NW_008342123.1:365440-404536 GCF_000622305.1 Nannospalax galili | reverse complement strand
AATTTTATGTTCCTTCCACCATTATCCCATACCCTTAAAATCCATTCCCAGACATATTCATTAGATTTCTGTTGGAAAGAATTAGCAAATTCACTAAGTTCTTTAGTGGTGTAGCGCACCCCCTCATGGACCATACTTTCTATCTCTCCTCTAGGGGCCTGCTTAGCTTTGAGTCTGGTTATAGGTCTAGATGCAACAACTGGGCCCTGAGGGCCATCCGTTTAGTCTTGCTGAATGGGATTAGCTTTCTCAATGGGATTAGTTACCTCAGGCAAGGGTGGGGAGGGTGGGTCCTCTGAGGGTGGGGAGATTAATTCATCAAGTGAATCAAATTCCTCAATCTGAGGATTCAAAATCCTCAGCCTCCTCAGGGTTCTCCCACACATCTCCATCCCATGTGTCAGGATTCCAATCTTTCCCTACCAATGCCCTCACCTTTACTGCTGACACCCTTTGAGACTGGGAATTAAATTTGCGTTGTAGGTCAGCCAAACGCATAATAAGGGCTCCAGCTTGATTTTCTGCAGCTTTAGCTCTCTGGCTGCTGGACAGAAGATTCTCTTCCAGGGCACACTTGGAAACTTTTAAACTGTTGATTCGAATCTGGAGCTTGTCAATTTTATCATTAAGCTCATTGTTTATCTTCATCACTTTATCCAGAGATGCTAGAAGTAACCAGCCAGCATCATTATTTTTCTTATTTTTCCACAAACTGTCAAATGTTTTATGTATAGAGCCACTAAATTTCTTGCTCTTCACAAGAGGTGAGTTAGGAGATTCAAATGCATCTATCTCCATAACTGTTTCAAAGAGTCTACGCCACGGATTTTCAGTACTCTCCATGTTATCTGAAGACTCTGAGTTGGAGAGCCTGCTCCAAATACCAACAAGCCCATTAAAGAAATTCATCCTTTCAATTCTGCTTCTCTAGAACCACTCCTGGTACCACAATCTGTATTAGTCAGGGTTCTCCAAAGAAACAACTGGTAGGATAAATATATATGTATAGAGATTTATCAGCTTAGCTCACAGGATAGGGTCCGAGTAGTCCAACAATGGCTGCACCACACGGGAGAGGCTGAGAATCCATAGTCGCTCAGTCCACGAGGCTGGATGTCTCAGCAGTCCCAATCTGGTGCTGAAGGTCTGCCGAATTCCCAAAGATCAGCTAATCTTCAGTCTACAGCAGCAAGATGAACTCACCAGCGAGAGAGAAGGCAAGCAGCAAGAAGCCTGGCATTCTCCTCTGCCTTGGCCTTTTATATGGGCTGCCATCAGAAGGTAACACCCACATTTAGGGTGTGTCTTCCAGCTTCAGGTGATCCAATCAAGATCTCTCTCATTTCAGTTAATCCCAGATCCAGTCAAATTGACACCCAGGATTAGCCATCACACCAGCGTACGAAATCCAGAAGAAAACCAGCCAAATCAATTTGGATTCAGAGAGAACTTGGTACAGACAGACACATGCCTAAAGTCTCATCACATTTTACATCCTTCCCTGGTGGCCTGGTCTCCCTAAGAGGGACTTTAGTTTAACCACAGTGTAGGGCATCAATTCTTGTGTATAAGAAATTCTTTGAAAATTTCATAGGCATATGCAATGTACTTTGACCATATCCACATCCTACTCCCTAACTCATTCCAGGGCCCCCACAGCACATCTGCTTTCGAAGTTCTCATCTTTTTTATTAATCTACTCTGTTACTCAGTGTTCTCTAAAGGAAGAAAACAGAAAATGAATATGTGTGTATATATTTTATATATATTATATATATACATATGAGCTGATTTAATTTCTTTGAACTAGTAACAGCTGAATCACACCTTGAGGTTGAGACCATGTTAGTTGCTCCATTCTTGGGTCTGGTTGCCACGGGCATTGGCATAATCCAATAGTGTCTGTCTCATACTGAGGAATCTGAGAACCTGGTGGTCACTCAGTGCATGAAACAGGGTGCCTCATCAGTCCCAACTTTACTTAGAAAACTTGGAGAGCTACTGGAGAGGGTCCTGAGTCCATGATGGAACCCTAAAACCACTGGTTCTGATATCAGTTTAGGAATCAGCAGCAGCAACAAGATAACTCTGAAGTGAGAGGATAGGTCATACAAACGAAAGGCAAATCTTCCTTCCACCATGGACCTCTGTCTGGACTGCTACCAGAAATTGCTATCCATATTTGGTAATCCCTCAGTTGAGGCTCCCTACTCAGGATTCTAATTTGTGGGAAGCTGACATTAAAACAATCATATCCTCTGAGTTCACCATATAGACACAGGTGTGGCGTCATCTGCTGGAGTAACCTTCCAACGGTCAACCCTCCAAAGAAAAGTGACTCGTCCTACAGCAGCTGACCATGGCCAATAGCTCCTGTGTATGGTTGGGACCACCTTCGGTAGCCTTTCCCCATCTGAGTCTACCAAGTCTGTCTCCTCCAGCCCTAATTTTGGAACCCAGTGCTGAAGTTGGTGGTACAGTAGTCTCTAGCCTATATCCTGTCATAACTGGGCCTCTTTGATTTGAGCTCTTGTTCTGTTCTTGGTGTGCTTCTGAATAATGCAACTCATTCTGGATGTTTCCCTGGTCATCCTTATCCAGGCCGTCATCTTGGTCAAAGGACAATTCAGATGGCAATATGGCAGGTTGCTCTCAAAGGATCAGAAGCCCCCAAACAGCTTTCCCTCAGCAGTAAAAATCCTGTGCTATAGTGTAGGAGTGGCCATGTTTTCTTTTAGCTTTAGCTTATTTAGGATGCTCTCAAGGGCTGGTGGCATGAGAAACCAGAGACATTCGTCTCTTACCTTTGGGGGAGTCTGTCTGCTCACCAGGTCTGACAGTGTGGGAGCCAGAGCACTGCTCCTATTCCCAGAATGAAACGAATTCTTACTTTCTCTGTTTAGCCCAGAACCACACCTTAGGGAATGGAACCACCCACAGTGAGAGTGTGGCTTTTCCCCTCAGATAAACTAATCGTTTTAGATAATCCACACAAGAATGGCCAGAGGCTGTTCTTGGTGCCCTTGGATTTTTGTCACATTCACAATACTAACCATCCCAGCTCCATGCATTCTTCAAGGTTTGGAGCAAAGAAACATGAAGACTTGAAATTAAAGCTAAGGGCCTAGAGAGTGATACTGACAAAGGTACTCCATAGAGAAGAAGCACAGATGGACTTAACTGGGTAGGAAGGAATCTGCATATATTCATGGTTAGTGGTTGGTTGGTTTTGGTAACCTTAGCTCTAGATGTCTTCCAGAAGGCTCAGGGATGTATGCAGGATCCAGTGACTTTGCCATATGGGAATCCTGCACATGTTACTGAGAAAGGATAACGAAGAAAAGGGAAAATTGAGACAAGACCCACCTTGGATGGACACAGGACATTCTAAGCTGCTAAAAACATTTCATACAATTATCCCCTCAAGAATTAATCCAACGAGTCCTGTCAATCACTTGACCAGAAGACCAACCCTCACAAAAGCTGATTCACCTGAACTTCAGGGGCGATGGGAGGAATAATCCCCTTAATGAGATCATGAGATGGTGTTCTTGTTACCTCCCTGAAGCTCCACGCAGATCTTTACTGCAAATCTGCATGATTTTCTAACTCAAGGTGTTAATAGTTCCTTTCTCCCTTCTCTTGGATACCGACTAAAATCCCAATGAAGGCTTCCATGCTTAGATTTTTAGACAGACATTAGCAGGATAGAGGGCCATTGAACATGGAGGCCACTCTGATCGTTGGCTTTGAAGCACCTTCAGTTTCTTGAATAACACTAGAAAGGTAAGAGTCACAATTGTCCTTCCAGAAGAATTAAAATACAGGGTGAAAAGATTGGAGGTATTAAGGCTTTTTATTCATTCATTTACTTTAGTCCTTTCTCTGTTCTCTGGCCACCATCATGTGACCTGCTTGGCTCTACCATGCCCTCCCATCATGGAATGATGCCTCTAAAATGGAACCAAAATTCCTCCTTGTAAATTCTCAGCTATCTTGGCCACAGTGACACAAAGGTGCTACAATAGGATGGGTCCTCCTATTCAGATGGCTAATGATGTCATAACATGGCAGGCACGCACTAAGATTTCTGCATTCATGGAATCCCCGATGTGTGTGATACTGTGCCAGCTGTAGCTGGAGCCCCCACACCACACTCTTGAAAGATTTCTCTCAGCTCTGAGGCCTTAGCTGCTTCATGTTAAGGAATAGGGATGGCAGTAGCTGAAAGTGGCTTTAACCATGGAGTAGCACGTCAAGGGAATTAAGGGAAGAAACATAGGTGAGGTTGCCACTTCCTTGATAAGCAAATACCAAAGATGAGTCAGGTCAGCTATCATTCTGCTGTGCCCTGAGCATCTCAAACTAATGGAAGGATTTGTTTCAATAAATTGGGTCATCCAGTGAAAAATCAAGATGGCTTGTCTTACGTCCAAGATCAACTAATGGATATCAGAAAAGAAGCCGGAATGGTAAATTGGAAGACAGACTCGGATAAGTCTTGGCATGGTATAAAATAACTCAGGCCATTGAAATGAGTGAACTTGAAATATTTCCACTGGTGTTGAAAAAGGGTTGGCAGACGTTTCATACTTTGACTCATCCAATTGTGTACTTTCATTTTGGAAGATAATATTCTAATTTCTGGCCTCTAGTTTTAGAATATTTAAATCACTCTTTACTGTGAGAGGAAGCTTCACTATGAAATAGTTGAGCATTGAATAGTGTCTTGACAAATAACAAAACTTTCTGGTTGCTAATTAGTTATCTGTCTCATCTTAACCTTCCCTGAAGGTTTAAGGAAGGAAGTTTGAAAAGGGGGTGTAAAAATGTCTTAAAGCAGAATCTTGGACACATGGTCTGCCATATGCACTTGGGGAAAAAAATCTCCCAGACTGGCCAGTGTCTGGAAAGAAAAAGTAAGAAGCTCAGGGTGCATCTAAGATGACATAGTGATGTAACTGTGAACACATAGTCCGGGAAAATGGCTAGCTCACCAGTGTGGTTGGAAGTCTTATGAGGGAAAGTTCACGCTCATTGGTAAAATGTTTATTTAATCAAAATAAGGAGGGTACCCTTAATTCATGCTTATTGAGAGGTATATAAATTCATCTGTTCAGAATTCCAACTCACCCTTTGAAACCTCAGTGGTAAAAATTGCTTCATGAAAGTTGTGGTCCCAAAGACAGAACTTTGCATTTTCTTTCCCAAACAGGAAGTGGGACTCAAAACATTGGCAAAACTGACAGGGTTATGATAGTTATAAGTTGGCCCCACTGAAAAAACCAGGCATCTACTAAATTTACAACTCGGGGAAATCTGAGGTGCTGACAGGGGGATATGATGAGACAAGGCAAATATTGAGCCTGAAATCACAGAAGGGGGTCTTCACACATCCCTGAGGTTTGCTCAGGCAAAGCTTTTTCTTGCTGTTAATGCTGAGGGACTCCATAACTAGACTAAAATCTCATGTAATGGCCCCTCTACAGTGGGATTCTTCTGAGGTTTAGCATCTATTTCTTCAAATGTTTCCATGTACCTATGCTGGACAGATTTCCTTCGGTGAGTTGTGGCATTTCAACTCTCTGGGAAATTAATATCTCCAGAGAATCCCTGGATCAGGATCTCGAACCAAGTCTGAATATTCTGCATAAAGATTGTCTCTAGGCCTGTTTCTACTATAACTCTAAGGCATGTAACAAAGGCTTTGTTTGAACAGCTGTCTTGAGCCCGGCAGTACAAAGTCCATGCAGCTGAACCTTGACACATGTAGAAGACATCAATGGACAGCAAGGAGCATTCCATGACATGGAAGACGGCTGTCACCTTCAGAAGGCTGGGCAGGCTTTCCCACATCACTTGGCAATCAAGAAAATATGTGAGACATGGCCACAGGCCAGTCCTGTAGAGGAAATTCCCCAATGGAGGGTCCCTCTCCCCAGGTGTCAAATTGATGGAAGCTATTCAGCACAGACACTAACCTGGTACTCTAGAGGGTGTTTTTGTCTGTAGACAAAATTCTAAGATGTTCTATGGCAGAATCACATTTCTGGCAATTGTTTAAAAGTTTTTGAAAGGTAGCTTATGATGCAGTTTTAAAAAATTCCAAACTAGACACTCCAGTACAGTAGTAACAAGTTAAATTCATTCTGACCAAAATAAGTATTAATGTCAAGTTTGGAAGTCGTGTTCCATCTGGAAAGCAAACCAGCTTGTGACTGTCTTGACCAGAGTGGTCCAGAGACAAAGGAACTGCTTCAGGGAAGAGACCTAGCATGAGGGAGGGGCCTCAGGATGCTGACTTGCAGATCTGTCATGCTGTTAGCATGTCTTGTCCCTCTTTGAGACCCTGATCCCCAGACTCCTGAATCTTGCTCCTCCACTGCTGAAGCCTTGATGCCTAAGACTCCAACAGTTCCTTGTTCTCCTTGGGGGTGAGGCTGGTTTTATGTAGCTCCAGCCCTCCGGTTTCTTAAAGAAGTGCCTCTTGCTGGTTACAATTCCCAGAGCCACAAAGAACCCAGTGGCTGATGAACTTGGAGACTTGAAAGATTCTGATCCATATAGCTGTGTGGTATCTCCCTAGTTTGCCCTGACTGGATGCCTCATGCTGACACTGAGCATCCTGCCAGGCATCTTGAGATGCTTAAGATGACAAACTCCAAGAACCTTCCCCACTTTCTGGTGCATAATTTGTAGGAAAGAACTCTGATAAACTGAGCTTACAGGCACATTGGATGATGTTTACAACAGGAAAGTTGAAGGAGTATAGGTACAGATTCGTCAATAGGCTGGCCTATCTTCTAGTTAAGAGAAGCTGGGTGTTGGAAGCAGGTGGTGTGGGTGGGCAGATCCATATATACAGCTTGGCAATAAAATTCTCTGTTCCCTTTGTTTGCTACTAGTGATTTGCCAGGAAATGCCTAGAGGGTGGTGTAGGTGCTACAGCCAGTGAGAAATGAGAGGCAAGACTGCTTACCCAGAAAGCCTCAACTCTCCTCGGTGAGCTTACATAAGTGGGAGGTCATTGTCCAAAGTCTTGCTCTCTTTGCCTCAGATCAGTGGTTAGTGCCAGCCTGTTGATGCCTCTCTTTGAGCCACAGCCCTTGTGGGAGTCTTAGTCCACTGGGAGTCCTAGCTCTCGACTCTTCTCTGCTTTCCTGACTTTACATCAGACAAAAGGTCTCTTCCTAAATCTAATTCTCTCAACCAAGTAAGAAATACCTACAACTTTTGTAACTATAAAACATCTATTGTTTGGGAACATTATTCTCTACCTGGGAATGACTTTTCTCCCACAGTAGGGAGCCCTGCATACAAGGAGCTTCTGAATGCCAGGAGTGGGGTGGGGGCTTGCTAAAGTCAGTTGCTGATAATGGCTCCTATGAACAGGCTCAATTACAAGCACATGGTTCTGAGGGGATGGTTTGGTGTCCAACTCTCCAAGAAGGGGGGGTGAGGGTGGGGCCCAAACTTTACATTCCTGTCAGTGATGTAGTAACCCTTTCTCATAAATGGGATGCTTTCCTACTCTTACGTTCCTTCCAGCTTGGGGTAGTCTGACTTCAGAGACTAGGTCTTGAGAGAGAGAGAGAGAGAGAGAGAGACCGAGGGGGCGCTTTCCTGCTTGTTCCCCTCTTGATCCCTTAAGTTTCCTGATGCTCTTCTCTGAGAGCGAGGTGCTACAGAGTTCTACAAAATCGGGACCAGCTGGGCTGCTGCAGAAACCAAGTAGACATAGGAACTGGAATCTGTCTCCAATCAGATCTGGGACACACTTCTCTCCCCAGCTGAGAATTTAAAACGTTCTAAATCAGGGCAGCAGGTGGAGGATGAGTTTCCCCTAATGATGTGTCAGTCACATCCTCCCCATGTGCCACCCTAGAGCACTGTCGGGTAGACACTGAGGTAACTGGAACTGCTCTCACAGAGTTGTGGCTCATGGTCTCCCGGGAGTTCGCAAGTCAGATTGCTCCATATCTTGAAAATGGAGCCGCCTGGAGCCTGCACCGCAGCTGTGAGTGCAATCACCTATTCTGGAGATGGACTGTCGCCATCCCAGCTTTCCTTAAAAGCCAGTGCTATCTCTGACAAATGCAGGAACTTACTCCTGCCTACAGACTTAACATTAGAGTGGTGGCAAAGGTGAATCCAGGCTCAGCAGACACCAAAGAAATGTGCAGACCAGAAGGGGTCTCCATATCAGGCTTAAGTTCTGACAAACACATGAACTCTAAATGTCCAAATAGGAGCTCTAGAGGAGGAAGGTATTAGGCCAAGACCCTCTTGATGGGGCTAGGGTGAGAAAAATAGTAGACTGTGAAACATAGCAAAGCTCTGTCCTCTGAAAATGAGAGGCTAGCCGGTAGGCATTCAGACCAGCTGAGCCAGCCAGCTCTGAGCCTGGTGGTGAGGGTTTAGAAGAAAATCCAGAGTCTTGAGTGCTTTGGGACCTTAAGCAATCTGAGTTCCAATGCAGGTGGGGGCGGGGTGTACGGGGTCGGGGTGGTAAATCGCTGGTAGCTGACTTATTCCATGGGTCTACTGCTGACTAGAGCAACAATCCCTGCCCGTTTATATGAAAATGAAGCACATAGTGTGTGCAAATCAGTGGACACAGGGGCTGGAGCTGGCCTGCCCCAGTTCTGGTCCACTTATGTCTCTAGAGCTATACTTGGGTATGTCACTGATTAGAATAGTGTTAACCTTGTGTGTTAGAATCATGTGAGTCTGGGAGTAGAGTAGCACCTATCACAAACATGTTCAGTGAACTCCAGAAATGGGAATTCTGGGCCTTTGAACTCACCACATTTCTCTTGGGTGTTGCAGCTTTCTCTTGCATTTTGTAGCATGGAGCTCCTTCTCCTCACTGGGGAAAAGTGTCTCTTAAACCCAAGTGGCATGTATCTCCCTTGTAGCCTCAGGCTTGCTAAACCCAGTGGTGGTACCTCGTCTTGTCTACTTGGCTCTTCATCTCAGGAGACCTTCACACCTGCCATTGATTGTATGAACCTGTGTCCCAAGCAGTGGTTTTGAATGTCAAGTTGAGACATGGAAAGTAGCTGTCTTTCAAGGCTCAAAGTTTGGAGGGATAAGGGATCTTAAAAGACTGAAGCTAGGTTACTAAGTTTCCCAAATACTAGCCGCCTAAAGATTACAACTGGACACATGGGATCTTGTAGGAATCAGTTGGCAGCTTTCTGTTATAGGTGATACTTGTTGTAACCTTGACGTTTTGGTCTCACGATGGTGTGAGATGTAATGGAGCAGTTGGATATGAAGTAAACATTTGGCTCTCTAGCACTCAGATGCACAGCCATTTCCTGGTGAAAATGGAACAGAGTAGTGACCAAATAGCAATGGCCTGAATGCAGGTGTAGTACATGAGTCTGAAAGAGCCCACAAGCCACATGTGTAGAACCTTGTTTCAGCTGGGTGACACTAGGCTTTGGTGCCAAGTAGCAAGTGCGATACTTGCCTAACCAGGAGTTGTCTTCCCCAAAGGCCTCCAACCTGTTCATCTGGGGATCAAATATGAATGTGATAGGCATCAGAGGCAAACCTGTGGGGGGAGTCCGACCCTGCCAGCCAGCTATGGCTGATAATGGGCTAATAAACATAATTATCTCTGGGCTTTCTTCCAGTGATGAACACTTGGAGAATTTCTGAATTGGTAGGTGGACAGGTAGCAGAATGAGGCAGAATCCAAATTCTGGCCTTCCTACAGGGAAGGCTGGTGATGGTGAATCTTGGTACCTGGGTTCTACACACTAGATCCTCAATGACTGAGAAATGTGTGGTGGACAGTCCATTCAAAAGGCTTATAGAAGGCATTTTCATATAAAAGGGGGCCAGAGGTTGGTTGAGTCAGGGTAAGACATAACTTGGCCTGTACTCTGCTACATCTAGTGTACCAGATGAGTCACTTAACCTGCCTAGGGTCTGGAATTGTTAAAATGGGTGAATCAATGCTACCATCCTGTGTGGCTGGGTGGTGGAGGATACAGAAGAGGGACAGCCCCGTATATCCTACAGGAGAAAATTTAACATTAATGAAATGGGGAAATGGGTGACTCCCTGTTCTGAAGAGCAAGGAGCTCCAAGTTTCTAACTCTCAAAGTTGTTAGCATGCATGAGGTGCCTCTAAGCAGGTATTCAGAAACAGAAGACAGATTAAAGGTCATTTCCCTTCAGGGGCTTGGGAAACTTAACAAAATGTGGCCAGTTTTACAAGGTATAAAGCAGATGTTCACACAACGGTATAAATAAGGCATAGTTGTTTTAATCTAAACATAGGGATGCGGACTTCAGCACCTGGGTCTGTATACATCTGACTTTATCATCAACTCTCTTGGCTGGTGGTGACTTTGCATGTATGTCAAGCATACTTTCAGCAGAGTTCAAACAGAGCAGAGGTCGCCAACAAACTAAGGTATCTGAGTCATAAGACTTCAGTGGTGATCGGAGGAGGTGCTTGACCTGTAGCTGCTCCTATAAATAGCAATCTGACAGATCTGTACACCTTGTCCTGCCTGGATCACCTGGTCATTTGCTCAAGTTCAGCCTTCTAGGAAAGCCGCTGGATGCTAGCCTGAGTTACAATTATCCTCATGGTAGACCTCACGGTATCTCCTTCAGGCTGGGCCCTACTGGTCCCTTTACTGTAACTTGGCATGATCTTGGGTTTCTCCTGGTAGGATAGCGATAGTGGAAATGGGGCTTCATGGAACAGGATCTCTCAAGGAAAAGGCCTCCAGCAGGCAGAACAGCAAGTGTTCCCTCCTGTGCCCTGGGATGCTTTGTCTATGGACAGTCCCATTCAGGATGGACCTCTATGCACAAGGTCTAATTTCGAAACAAGTGACAGCTGCTGCGCTCACCTTTCAAACTCATCAGTCTTCCTTCACGGACCTGGGGAGGTCTGGGGCTGGCCTCTAGCACCTCTAGTCAGATAGGCTTTCCTAAAGATGGGTGCAACATGATATCCCCGACTGTCAGCATGATAGTGCTGGGATTTGCTCCAAAACCACAAGGTAGCACAGGGAAAGAAATGACCTGCTTTTCCTTGAAGTTTTTCCTGCAGGAAGATCTGAGGAGAGTAAATCCTTCTGATCCCATTGCATTTTTGTTTCAGTCTATTGTCTACCTTCCACCCAGCCCTCTGGGATGTTCCTGAATGGCCTCCTGTATAGGTCCAGAGGCAGGGTGGATTGATGCTAGATGCAAATGACTTTCCAATAGTCCAGGTTTTAGCTGAAGTCCAGGCAGAGGTCTCGTTTAAACCCATTTGGGGCCCCACACGGTTATGCTCTGCAGAGTATTTGTTCACAGATGGGGCTGCTTTATCTCTAGGATGACAACAAGCTAGCTCCTACTTTTGACCACCTTTGCCTTCACATTGTGATTGATGGCCAAGTCCTGCTTGACTCAGAGCTCAGAAATGGCCATCAGGATTGGGAATGGGCTGTCATCAGTACCTTCTGTCCTGATTAGCTGTGTTTGGGGAATGAGGGGGACAGATTGTCATCCTAACTTAGGTCCTAACAAGATCATGAACTGGGAGATATTACAACTGGATTCCAGATGTTAGCCATGAACTTGGCACTCTAGAATAAGCCATTGTATCTGTAGATATATGAGATATCAGAATTACATTTCAGCAAACTGTTTTTTATTGTATCCTATCCTACATTCTAGAAACAAGCAGAATGGTACCTAAAACCCCCAATATATGGATGCTAGTAGTATTAAGGAATTTCAACTTGGAGGTTGTCTTCTAGAAAAAGTGATAGCTAAGCTCTATCATAATACAGATAGGTTCAACTTACTGGCTTAAACGGGAGGTCAGATCTTGGGCAGAACAGCCAAACCAAGCCAAAGTTTTAATGGGATTTCTGAAGTCCCTTATGTACTTGGTGTAGGTTTCAATGAGTGAGACCAGGCAAGTGTCCTGGGTCCAGAGAGAACATGAAGAGGCAAGGATCACATGGTGGATAACTCTAGTTCCAGGGTCTCCAGTGCACTATTTTAGCTTCCATAGGCATTGCACACATCTGGAACACATACATGCAGGCAAACACTCATATATAAAATTAAATTTAAAAAACTGACTATTTTAAGAGGTGTACTCTCACTTTAAGGAATTATATAAATGGACATTAAACTTTAAGAAGGAAATCCTCTCAATAGATGTTATAGGAAGGCACTGACAGATTACTGAATTTTTAAATGTTACAGAAATCTGATCCTCAGTCCCTCAGTGTCTTGAGTTTGGGCAGAAAAGAATAGACGATGGTGGGAAACTGTCTCCAAAATAGATTTTTAAAAGGATTAAGCCATTGAAAACTTTCTGAGAATCGGTGACAACTCTGTTACCTACCCACGGCATCACCCATCTCTGGCAGGATAAGGCCAGAGAGGGAGCCCATCAGGACCATGCCCACATCAGGTTACCTGCACCCTCAGGATAACACTGGGCAGGCAAACTCGCAGGCTGGGGTACCTGCTTGCTAAAGCTTCTGTACTCTTGGAGTATGGGGCCCCCCCAAGAGTCATGAACCATGGGATAATCCATACTTACAAATTAGACTACCACAGTCAGAATTGTCAGCATGTTCCAGATGGGATCACTGAAAATCCTGGGCTACCATCCAGCTGCCTCTGTGTGGGATCCACTGAGCATTGTCATTCTGCGGTGAGATGCCGAGAACACCAACTTCCCTTCAGTTGTTCAGAAGTATTCTAAATGCCCCCGTTTTTTACATGAACATAGATTTCCTACAATTTGACCTTGAAGAAAACCAGACTGTCCCAAAACTCTGGTCCTAGAATTGCCTTTTATACAGATAGTTTGGATGCTCCAAAAATCACCATGTTGTGTGCTCAGGCCAACTTTAAGAAACTTTTGCTGTGAGACCTTTAAGTCTTTAGATTGTCTAAAATGAAAAACATGTTATCAGGATATACCATAGATCTGTGTATGCTAAATTTGTCTGTGGTAATAGCAAGCGTGCTTTCCTTGAACAGAAATCATCATCAATGTTGGAGACATGGTCAGAAGGCTAAATAGTGTGAAGGTTTTAAGTCTCAAGCAAGGCTATCAACCTGTTGGTAGATGAATAGGGACAGGCGATTAACAGCAGCTCAGGAAGTCAACACATGGTCCAAACTGATACCAATTTTAAACTGTCTGGAGGTGATTTGGTGAAAAACAGATGTTGGAGCAGTGACAGGGAACAGACAATAACACGTTCTGGAACTTGGCGGTGAAATGGTGACTAATGTCATTTGAGTGAAAATGTCTGCACTGTGGTGAACTTTTTAAAGGGTTTTGAAGTCCCCTTAGTTACCTGGTGTGGGTTTGAACTAATGAAGTAGACAAGTGTCCTGGGTCTAGAGAAAACTTGCTGCATTGACCAGGATGGTAAGATATTACCTAAAATACAGAAGTACTGTTGGTTATTTTCTAAGTAAATGTATTCTTTAAATTTCATTTATGGGAACCTAAAAAAGGCATGAGTTCTCTTGCCTTCCCTTTTCATGTCTCACAACTGGATTATCTAGGTCTGGCTTTAAGTGGTAGTGACTTAGTTCTGGGGTGCCTCAGGGATAACCAGAAGTGAATGGCTTAGCAGAAACATCTACACAAAAGCACTGGACGTGGAACTTGAGAGGAATCTGTAGAGCATCAGCTTTGCTCTTGTCTGTGGCTCTGGTCTGGCAAATGCTCAAGTTGTCTAAAAGCCATGGTATGCTGGATACCTTGCTTTTGAAGATGTGAAATTGACCACTGGAATCCTATAATAGTCCATCCTATGGTTTCCTTTGATAACTAGAGCCTCTGTTGCTAAAATTCCTTCCATGGAGGAGATGGAAATAACATCTACCCCCTCTTAAAAGTTCTAACAACAAACAAGGTAAAATTCCAACATTCACTCTGGGGAAACCAATGAATTTATTAAGGTTACTTACAGAGGGTGAGGGGTTATGGGCAGGGATGTGGGTGATCTTAAAGCAGTCATGTACCCGGCATGACTCCCCATTCCATGGCTGTGTAGATGGAGGGCCCTCTCCTAATCCTTCCAAGTCTATATACTCTAGCCCCTTCCTGAGACCCTGAGGTCATGTACAATTAAAGTACAATTGTATACAACTGGTTGGAAACTTAGAAGAGGGTCCTATGACCCTCTCTGACCTCTCCTATGAAGAATTGTCATCAGTCAACAAGCCTAGCTGTGATGATTGCTAGCAGGACAACTACATGAATTCCTGAAGATGGTGTCTATCTGGGAGAACAGTCCTGTACCTTACCCACCCCTTCCTCTGGACCTTGTATTCTTTCTGCCACCCTCTTCCGCAAATGTCCCTGAGCCTTGGAAGGAGCGACAAAAATGTCTGACTATTCAACTCCAGCAAAGTACCGAGCCTTGTACCCTCTTAACATTCCTGTTTCCAGAACATGGCTGCTGGTGCCTGTGGTATTCTTCTTATGCATGCAAGGAGTTTGTACTTTCCCATTCCTGCTGGCCAGTACCTGTAATCTGACTTATGAGATGTGTCACTCAGTACTGTTCCAGGTTCTCACAGGCTCCATCTCACACCTTTATAAGTAGGTTTTCTAATCAGGGGCCATATTGTGCGGTTCCATGACGGATTAAGAAGTCTCTGGGCCTCTAGAGACCAGCTCTGGTGTCGTTGGTGAACAGGTACTTTAAACTCATTCCTAAATATGTGTATTTGCCTATAAGAATCCATTCCTAGCTCTTCTGGGATGGAAGAGCTACGGGAGAGAAGGTTATACCAAAAAAATGTTAGGCTTTCTTAAAGGATAGCGCTGTAACAGGCTCACTTTTCGTCTCCTGGCAGATTGGACCATAGTGACACCCATATTCCACCTATGTGGAAAGCTTCCCTTAGAACCTTGATAGTCCCCCTCTCTTCTGTGCCATACCCATGTGTCTGACCATGGTAACGATCAAAGGACCAGTGGGGCATCTCACACCACATGGTCAAATTGCTTTGTCCCTTTGGTTAGAAACATTCTAAGACAGAAGCCTTTGTACTTTCTGAATACGGCTAAATATTCTGCCTTGCCTCTGATCTTCTAGTTTGTCCATCCATTCCCCACAGCAGCCATCCTTGCCATGGGCGGCTTCCTGGAAGTCTGTACATGTTTCCTCAAGGTACCTTTCTGCCCATGATCCATTGCTGAGTCTTCTATTGGCAAAGTTTTCCCTTGCCTTCCAAATGGATTTAAATGTCCATAGAGCTTCCATTCACTTCTCTTTCGCACATTGATCATTTTACCTATAAATAAAGCCTGTGCTTTATTCCCTCATCTGGTCATATGAGACTATATCTACCCAAGGACATGGACTTGAGAGTTCTTGGAGGCTAATATAGGTAAAATAGGGACCTGAGCTGACTTCTCTTGTACCATGTATCTTCTGAGATTACTTGAGTTAAGTTCTGGTTGCAGTATTTCCATCTTAAAAGTATTGGCTCTGGTCAAATTTGACTTGTAGGTCTGACATTGGTACGTGATGGAGGATTCCAGACTATATAGTCACTTGATACCATGTGGCCAAGGCATCCCATTCCTCTGGGGCTGGTGAGTCATGGAAGAGGGGGCAGAAAGATTGTCAAAGCCAGAGGCGGTGGATGTCTACATCAAAAGTGTGTTCCAGACAAAACAGGCCATGTGTCCATATGAACCCACAGTGGTTGTGATAGCATGCACAAAACCTGTACAAGCTCAAGCCAGACATAAATTATTAAAAAGACCCAATTGTCTGCTGCAAATGGATGGCTTTACTATTGAATCCCAAGATGTAAGACCAAATTTACTTCTGGGAGGCCTGTACTGCATGCTCTAGGCTCCCAGGCCCTCTGTGTATTCAGGTTTCCTCAGAGTTTATGATGTCTGGGAGGGGATTACTTACAGAGGCATGCACCCTGACACTTGTGGGGTTTTTTTCCCCTACATCTGGGCCAAGCTTCCTAGATCTACCGTGCCCCGGCCAAGATGGTGAAACTTGTGCCACCTCCCTGGCAGCTTCTGTGTCTCTCCTTAGACCCTCCACCTTCATGCAATTGAAGCTGACCAATTGGGTGGGAGGGGTGACTGTCTCCCTTTCTATGGAGTCTCTTAGGGTTTAGACATCCAGCTGTTGCTAGTTCTTTCAGAGGACATGCCTATCCAATACAAGGCAATGTTATGATTGCTTTACCAGAGCTTAAGATTCAATACTGCCTTGGCAGCTTGTATGGTACCCTCTGATACCATGAGAGCTAGTCTTCAGAGAAGGCGGCTTCCAGCTCATTTGCTCTAAGTCCTGTGTCTGAAGTGTGGCCTGTCTTCAGTAACAGGGTCTGACCTTCAAGTTCTGGGGTACAGTTAAGGACTATTGCAATAGCCTGTATTAATTTTGGAGTCTCCTCCTCACTACCCTGACCCACACATGGAAGGGAGGTTTCTCCTGCCTGGCACTGTTTCTATCTATATAGCCATCAGCTATATATATGCACTTATATCGTGTGTGTATTTTTCAGTAGGACTTCGAACAAATACATTTCCTTCTGGATTTTCATATCTAAGCATTATCTCTCCTCTCTGTATAACCTTGGCTACTTCCCAGTTAAAGTGCCCCTTTTCCCCATTCTCCCCTCAACACCCGACTCCTATTATCCCCCTCCTCCTTACCCTTTATCCCCATTGGTTCCTTTCCATTTTCCTGGTTCCTGTGGTTACATCAGAATATATACTCACATTTACGTATTTGGAGTTAAGATCCATAAATGAGAGAGAACACATGTCACTTGTTCTGAGTCTTTTTATTTCACTTAATATAACAGTTTCTAGTTCCATCCATTTACCTGAAAATGTCATGATTTCATACTGCAAACAGCCAAATACACATGCCTGGAGAGGTCATAGATCCTAGAGACAAAAAACGTTTCCTATCCCTGGACCAATTTAATTTCTTACTTTGTAAACATGAGGATTGAATATTTAGAACAGAAAAGTCTACCTTTCACCCACCTTCAAAGAAGCATTTAGCAACTGATGGGAGACTATTACAGAGTTCCAGAGCTGGTCAAACGCAAGAATAAGTGTCTGAGACATTTGACCTAAGTGACACATCAAGGCAACCTCTACACATAGGATGAAGGCATCCCTCTGCAGAGAAGCCTCCTTATGCAGCAACAGAGAGAGGGTGGCTATCAAGGCAAGCCTTCCACATGTGGAGGGAGTAACAAAGGTTATACAGAGGGAGCGGTGAGATAAGTAATGCTTAGGTGGTATGGAAAACCAGAGGGAATGTTATTAATTCAAATGTATTAGTTCTGTGATTACCAGAAATGGCCAATATACAGAGAACAAGAGGCCACAGAGTGCTTATCCCTGAATAGGACACCTATTTGGAACCTCTGCCTCCCAAGGCTCAAAAATACTGTGGAAGAGAAGGCAAAGCAAAAAGATAAGAGCCAGAGGGGGTGGATGACCACAAGGAAACAGTCCAGACAGCTGGTCAGTTACTCATGTGAATTCACAGCAATGGTGACAGGACACACAATTCCTATGCACGCTCAAACCAGACAAAATCATAGCATAGACATGGAGAAGTGGGTAAGAAATCCCAACCTAAGAATTTTTGGCAATCGATGGCTGCTAGGGAGAAAGACTAACAGGGATGGGACTCTTGGAAGACTCAGTGGATGATCCCGCACTGAAGGACATTGGGGGACACAAATCAGACTACAGGCCATTAAATTGGGCTGGGGGCACTGGGGGAGAGTAAAGAGGGGATAAAAATAAGCTATATTCTATGAAAATTGCTAAAAATTCAATAAAAATAAAAATGTTTTAAGAAGATTCAATACTGGATCTTCGTCCTCTACTGAATTCTTTAGTTGATGATCCATTTTCTTAATATTCTATAATTTACCATAAATTTATGTCAGCATTATTTTCATGGTTATAACCCTGTAATTCTTAAGAGACATAGGAACAAATCACATCTACTATTTGACATTCTGGATTAGAATCCATCATATTTAGAAGCAGCGATTAGAGGTACATTAACACTTAATAATTCACACTACTATTTAGGAAAAACTTAATGTTCAGAATGGATTTTGAAAGACTTTACAATAAAAGAGCAAATGTTTGAGATTAATACTGTTCCTGATTGAAACATCACACAATGTATACATCAAAATTGCACAGAAATAAGAATTCTTCTCTAGAAATTAAAATGCCCAAGAAGATGAAATTTCATAGAGAACCTAGCCCTCTCCGTGATTGGATATCACGAAAATATTCATGAATAAATTGGACACTCAAAACTGCATGATCTTTATATACATGGATGTGATAACTATGGTGCTAATTATTCATAAGAGCAAAATATAAAAACTGTTCAGGATGAAAACGTGCTGGCATCGGATATCTTGGGTCAGGGATATTCTAAAAAAAGGATAGTGCTGTGGTATTGGTGCATGAATTGAATAGACGAGGCGTAGAAGTACATTACTGTAACTACATTACTCTAACACTGGTGTCCACACAGAGGACCAAACATTAGGTTCACTCATCTGCAGCAGTAGGATGTCCTTAGAGCCTTGGCTTAGTATCAGTTCACATACCATTCAGAGAGGAGTGCTCAGAATTCTAAAACACTGACTGTGAAATAAGTAGTGTTTGAACTTGTAACTTCTGTGTTCTGCAGTACTTGGGGATGGAACCTGGGGCCTTCTGAAAACACCAGTCCTAATTTTCATTTTGAATTCCATTTTTCAAGTTAAGGAGACAAGTTTCACTCAGAGCTAAGAATTATGGATACCGAGAGAAACACTTTAGGCTGTGTGGTTCTGCACAGGTCCAAGTATGAGAATATCCAGCTTTTCATTTGATTAGAGGGAGAGATGCTAGAAGTCAGTTTTGTTATCTCCTCATGATGGATTCAGTGCCACCGTCATGAGGGTTATGATTCCATAGAAGACAGGAGGAAACAGCATTTACTCCAGGAACACCAGTCCAGTGTGCCACACCAGAACAATAACTTCTTTATTATACTCAGTCTCATGTGGAATTGCTCTGGGAGAATGATGAGGCTTGAAGAGTGTCTTCTCAGATTTACAGACCTGATGTAGAAAGTACTATACCAAACCCCTTCCTCTCCGACAGCAGTCTTCAATACTTAAGAAGGGGAGTGTACACCCACAGGGATGGGACTTCCCACCATCTAATACAGATGCTCTGAATGTTTCTGGGAGGTTTTCTGACCAGGGATTTAGAGTACGAGCAGATCATATGGATCTAGTCCAAGGAGACCCCTGAGGAAGCTGAGCTGGAGGCTCTGCCATCAATCCTACCTTCACCTGCACTGTTGGTGGTGGTCCTTTAGCCATCTCCCCATCTTCACATTCCCTTGATTCCTGTGAGCAGCAGCTGGATCCCTAGAGTCCCTCGTCTGCTCTCTGGAGCTCAGTCTTTCTGATCTCTAAGCCATCTGCAGGAAAACTGCAGATCTGTTCTTCTGAACTTAGATCTTGGCCTCCTGTCTTGGTCATGTCATGGTCATTTTCTTCCATTTACCAAAGGGATGGCCACCTTCACCTGAGGAATAGGCTTCACAGAGGCAGACTCGAGAGCCAGAGATCCCAGTCACTCCTGGACTGTTTCCTCTGCCTGGTTCTTTTCATGTGGCTTTAGGATTTGTGGGACCAGCTGCAACCAGCTGCCAATCTCTGCCATGTGCTCCCATGGGGCAGATGTTTCGGCTCCTGACTTGACCTGGAGCTTGCCGATGTCCGTTCGTGGGAGGTTTCTTGGGCTCTCCATGAAATTTCATATTCTTGGATAACTTGTCAGGGGACATCATATTGCTTTGTCACTTTTGAGCTTTGGAGCTTCTGAGACATCCAAGTCAGGTGGTCTTCCTTGAATCAAGCCTTGTTTTCCTCAAACTCCTTTCTCCATTGAGAAATTCTGAATACACTTCTGAGAGCTGCCTGCATTCCCCTGGGACCTCGTTCACTTGCTGGTTGCTAGGCTGTGAGTTCCCTTACAACACTGAAACTAAGCAGTTAGCAGACTTTGGCAGCAGACTTTTGTGTTATGTAAGTACACAGACATGACATAGTGCTAATATGTACGATTTTTTGTTGATAACTACAGAACAGGATAGTTCTTGCCTGTTTTGACTTTTCTGGAGATTTTTAATGTTCTTTGGTTTCTAGGACTTACTTTGATATATAGAATTGTCTCAATCTTTTCAGATATCTCTAACAACTTGTTCATATTGCTCCAGAAAAAAATCCTTAAAAGCGCCTGGCTTCCAGTGTAGATAGGTCTGGAATCTTTGAAACGTTTAGCTGTCACTGGATAGAGGAGTTTTTCTACTAAGCTAGGTTGTTTTTTGGCTCTTGTACAGTAGGCTTCACTAGGAAGTGCCTTTTCAAGCTTGATCTCTAGGCCATGTACAAGATACCAAGTGTACAAACACCTAAACAAGAGTTCAGAGTATTCATGACTCAGCAGAGAATTTCTAGAAGTCGTAGTGTTCAAGTCTGTATTTCTGATTTGATAATTGCCTCATCAGTGCCTGCAGGAAATTCCATCCATTGGTTTAGGGATTCTGTGTCCTTTGCATAGGGAACTATGGGTTTCTGTAGTTACTGTGTGGTGAACTCTGAGGGCCTCCTGAATACACTTCTGAGAGCTGCCTTGGCAGAATGTTGTGATATCTCATAAACTGAGAGATGAATCACGGGATTTTGGTTGCCATGGACTTGAAGTACCAGTTTCTACAGAGCTGGGTGTTTCTTGGGACTGCACATTCTTCTTTTCCCTTGTTAGAAATTACCACAGATGTGTGCAGCTCAGTTTTCATGTTTAAAAGTCCCGTAAGTCTTCTCTTGAAAGTGAGATCTGACAAGTTCTTTTCTTGCTTTTATCATTTGACATTGCTAGGGATTGGAATCCACATTGAGAAGCAGAAAATCATTGGCAATAAAATTGTACTTCTGTTCCTAAATATCTTAGTGTGAATTATCCATTTTAAAAGCAAGATTTTGAAAGTTTTCTCTAAAAGAATGACAACTGTTGGAGACTGTGCAGTGTTTAAATCAGGGTATGCAATGTCTAAATACATCAGAACATAATAACATAGTGATGTATTGATGTGTACAATTTTTCTTAACATCAAGTTAAACTTAAGAAATACTCATGAAGAAATTAATCACTGGAAACTTAGTGGTCTTCACAGACAAAGACGCAGCTATGATGGTGCTGTTTATTGAGGAGAGCAAAGCCAGTACTAGGAATCTTCAGGAAAATACATAAGGCACTGGCTGGACATATAATTTTCCAAAATATCCTTAAATAAAGCTTTGGAATACTGGAGCATGAACTGAATGCAGACCAGATAATGTCACATTTGTGTACTTATCTACATTTATATCTTTCAGTATTTCCAAAGCGGAGGGAGGTTCATGCACCTGGAATGGCAGGAAGGTTTTAAACTTTGGCCCAGAGTCAATTCAGACAACACTTGGGAAACTTAGACACTAATTCTGTAAAGTATAAAATGTGTTAATTAGTAAATGTTTTACAGTGTGGGAAACGGAGCCCTGGGCCTCACATGTGCGGGAAAACACTCTCCCACGGTCCTACAGAGCCAGCCCTATGCTGAATTTTACTTTGAATTTTGAAACTAGAGATGCAAGTCTCACATGGAGTCAAGAGTTATGTACACTTAAACACCACTACCTGCATCACTTCAGCCCAGGTTCAGGGGCGGGAAAGGCTGGTCCTTACTTCAGGGGGTTGGGAAGGCAGAGCGGAATAATCTCACCCACCACTTTGTGAAATCCTGGCAATGAATCCAGTCTGAAGGGGAGATGACAGAGTGCAGAAGTGAAAAGCGTGTCCCAGCACGCCAATGATCTTGCCTGTTCAGTCTGAGACTTGCATGAAATTCCTCTGATGGTGATCTTGAGGATAAACGGGTCTCTTCCTGTCTTTGTGGACTTGATGTAGAAGGTGCTTCGAGACCTTTTCCTGCCATTCAGGAATCTATTTAGGGGGAAGATGGAAAGAAGGAAAATGAGAGTGTTAATCTATAGAGAAGCTTCCCCCATCTGATGAGGGTGCTCCGGATGTTCCTGGGAGACCAAACGGATCCTGTCCAAGGAGGCCTCCGAGGAAGCTGAGCTGCAACCACTGCCATCAACCCCACCTTCGCCTGCACTGCTGGTCTGACCAGTTGTTCCTTTATCCTCCCCATCTTCCTCACATTCCCTTGATCTCTGTGGGCAGCAGTTTGATCCCTAGAGTCCCTGACCTGCTCTCTGGAGCCCACAGCCTTTCTGGTCTCCAAGTCCCATTCCAGAAGATTGCAGATCTGTTCTTCTGAACATAGTTGACCTCCTGTCTGTCACGGTCTTCCATTTACCAAAGGGATGGTCTCCTTCATCTGAGGAATATATGCTGCACACAGAGACAACATAAAGCCAGACATCCCAGTCACCCCTGGACTGTCTGTGTTTCCTCAGCCTGGTTCTTTTCATGTGGCTTTAGGTTTTCTGGGACCCTCTGCAAGCAGCTGCCAATCTCTCCCATGTGCTCCCAGGGAGCGGATGTTTTAGCTCCTGACTTGACATGCCCCGTGGTGACACCCATTCATGTGAGGTCTCTTGGGCTCTCCATGACATTTCACATTCTTGGATAATCCATCCCTTTCGTGGGACGTCATGTTGCTTTGTCACTTTTGAGCTTTGGTTTGGTGCCTTGAGACATCCAAGTTGGGTGGTCTTCCTGAATCGAGGCTCCTTTTCCAGAAACTCCTGTCTCTTTTGGGAAATTCTGAATATACTTCTGCTTTCTCTGCTCTTTGTTCCTAGGGCCTCACTCAGGTGCTGGGTGCTGTGCTGTGGGTAGTTGGGGATGTTGGACTCCCTTCTCACAATGCTGGCGCTAAGCAGTCAGAGGCCTTTGGCAGAGGTCTTGGATGATTCTTGCCTATTCTGACTTCTGGAGATTTTTAAAATGTGCTTTCTAGGACTGATTTTCATTAATGCACAAATTGAAGAGTGTCTGAGAACTTGGATATGCATATTTCTCCAGAAAAAGTTAAAAAGCTCCTGTCCTCCAGTGTAGATATGTCAGGAATCTTTGAAACATTTGGCTATCGCTGGACAGAGGACTCTCTACATTCCTCTAACCTAAGTTATTTTGGGCTCTTGACCAGAGCTAGGAAGTACCTTTTCAAGCTTAATCTTTGGGCCATTTACACAAAGTACCAAGTGTACAAACACAGAAACAAGAATTCAGAGTATTCACCACTCCGCAGACATTCAAGAAGCCCATCAGAAATACAGACTTAACCTGCCTCATCCGTGCTTGCAGGAAATTCCATGCAATTGCCTCGGATTCTGCATCCTCTGCAGAGGAGCTGAGGGTTTCTGAAGTTTGGTCAACTCTAAGTGCCTCCAGTGTTCACAAAATGGTGACTTCTCATATACTGAGAAGATGAATTGTGGGGTATTTGTAGTCATGGGCTTGGAAGAGCCAGTTTCTGGAGAGCTGGGGTGGTTCTCATATCTACACATTGTCTTTTCTCCTTATTTTAACTTACTACAGACGTGTGTAGCATGAAGTTCACGTAGAAAAGTCAAGGAAGCCACACCTTGAAACTGAGACCTGACATGTTCTGTTCTTCAGTCTTTTGACATTGTTATAAATTGGCCTCCATATACAGAAGCAGAAAATTAATGGTACTCAAGTTTCACTTCTGTTCCTAAATATATTAGTGAATTAATTGCCTATCCATTTTAAAAACAAGATTTTGAATACTTTCTCTATAAAGAAATGACAACTGTTTCAGGAGATTGTGCAAAGTTTAAGTCAGGATATGTGTTGTATCCCTATATCGGAACATAATTTAGGGCCATGTTAATTGTATAATTTTTGTTAACATCAGCTACAGTCAAACTCAAAATAGTCACTTGAATCCCAGTGGTTTTCATAGATAAAGATGTGGCACTATGGTGCTATTTAGTCATGGGAGCAAATATAAAAATAGGAATGTTCAGCAAAAAAATCTAAGGCACTAGACTCAAGTATATTTTTTAAAAAATATTCTTTAGGAAAATAAAGCATTATGATACTGGAGCATAAGTTGAATACAGACCAGATAATGTCACAGTAGTGTACTTATCTATGTTAACTTCCAGTGTTTCTCAAATAGCAAAGGTTAAGTTCTTTTACCTGGAGCAGCTGGAAAGCATTAGACTTTTGTCCAGAGTCAATTCAGATGCCACTTAGGAAAGAGTACTCAAACTCATAAGACACTAGTTCTATAAAGTAGGCAAAGTGTCTTAATTTGTAACCCAGGGCCGACTCATGCACATAGGCAAACATTCTCCCAGACAGCTACAGTACCAGTCCTATTTTTAATTTCAATTTTGAAACTAGTAAAGCAAGTCTCACAAAGAGCTGATAGTTATGAACTCTGACAGAAACAACGCTGCCTGAATGACTGTGCCCAGCATTAGCTGAGGGAATGGCCAGTTCCTTGCTTCAGGGAACAGAGGGGAAGAGAATGGAAGTCTGCCAACTTTGTCATTTATTCTATCAATTGTGTTGGATTCAGAGTCAGTGTCCTGAATGATTCCATAAAGGCAAGGGACGCAGGTAACTACAGGAGCATTTACGGAGTGCTTAGTCCAGTGGGTGCCTGCAGGACCAAGTATGTCTTTACTCTTCATCCTGAGCATCTTGTATGGAATTCTTTTGAGGGAATGTCTATGGTTACGGGTCTCTTCCATGTTTTTATAGACCTGATATAGAAAGCACTATACCAGCTCTACTAGCAGGCAGAACTCCTGTATTTAGAGGGAAGAGGAGGAGAGAAGGAAAAGCAAGGGAAAAGGACAGGAAAAAAGTTCTGATCTGATAAGGATGCTGTTTTCTGAATCAAGGACTTAGAAGATCAACAAAGGTGTGGTGTAACCTGTCTAAAGATTCCCCTGAAGATGAGCTGGAGCCATCAGTTCCATCTTCACCTGTATAGCTAGTCTGACCATCTGTTCCCTTTATCCTCAGATCACTTTCTTAAACTCTGTGAGCAGTTTGACCCAAATAGTTTCTAAACCTGGGCCTGGAACATGCATCCCTTGCTTTTCTCCAAGCCCTTGCAGCCCTTTGTTGAGAAACAGGTCTGTAGTCTTCATCTGAACTTGGGGTTTGGGCCTCCAGGTGCAATCATGTTGTTTTGCTTATATTTTCCCTAGGTGACAAGCCTTGAGCCAGAGGACCAGGCCTCCCTGAACTGTCTCTATCTCTCAGCCTGATTTTGATATGAACTTACAAAGCTTAGATTTGGTGGTATGAACTACCAGCATCTACCAGTTTCTGCTATGTGATCTCTAGAGGGACAAATACTCCATCTTACTTGGTTGACCTTGAATCTTGGTGTTCTTCATTCATGAGAGATTTCTCTGGCTCTCCATGGTAGTTTACCTTCTTGAGAAAACCTTTCAGTCTCTGGAGGAGACTTTCATATGTCTTTTTACTTTGGGGTCAGGTTTGGTACCTTGTAGGAATATTAGAATTCTTGGACTTCTGAGCTATTTCGGGGTCTTCCCTAAATCAGTTTCCCCCAGACTAGTGTCTCCTTTGGGGAATTCTGAGTATACTTCTGCTTTCTCTGCCCTGGGAGCTCCATGCATTTTTTAGATCTTGGGTAAGATCCTGATAGCTGTTCTGGGGATATGGGATAGGGGGGCTGCTGGGGGAGTATATTTTGGTTATACCATGTCCAGATTTCTCCATTAGTGCAAATAAGCAATCAGGAGCTTTGATGGAAGTCTATTTCCTGCATCTTATTTTTTTTTTTTGTGGGACCTTTCTTTAACTTATCTTTTGTTAGAAATACCTTATGTATTGAGAAAATTACCCAAAAGTATCAGAATTCATCCTAAAAGACAATTTAGAATTGCAGTTTTCCCCAGGGGGAAAAACCTAAAAGGTATTTTACTTGGTCTAGAGGTGTCTGGGATGTTTTAAGAATATATCTAGGGATCATATATGCTAGATCTCATTGTGTGGTGTCACAGCCTAGGGCTAGAGTGGATCAATGTGTTCTGTGACATATCACAATGGTTCCAGTCTTTTGAATACACTATGTCGGAGCCTGAAAGTTAATATTGCCCAGGAGCAGATCTCTATCTGAGCAATTCTGTGTTAACCAAAATTATTCTGATTCTCTTATGATTGGAATGGAAAGTTCATTTATTTCATCATGGCCATGAGCCACATCTGAGGTCTTGCTAATCTGCTCTAGTGAAGATGCTTCTCCACAGCTGCATCAGCAACAGATCCAAGTGACTGAAATTAGACTGTAGGAGTTCAGCTGGTCCCTCCAGGTTCTATGCAGGATAAGAGATAAGGAAAAGGGAAAGTACTCATTTAAAATGTTAGTCTTGAAGTTGATGCTAATTATGCCTTCCTGGCCACAGGGATGATTCTAGTTTGCCTTCAATTGCTGTGACAAAACACTCTGACCCCTACCAACTTGGGGAGGAAAGGGTTTTATTTCGTTTGCATCGCTTGGGTCACAGTTCATCACTGAGGGAGTCCAAGGAGGGAACTCAGGGCAGGAACCTGGAGGAATGCTGCTTACTGGCTTGCTCCCCCCTGGCCTGTGCTCAGCCTGTTTTCTTACACAATACAGGACCACCTGCCTAGGAGTGGCACTGCCCACATCACTCAATCAAGAAAATGCCTCATAAACATGGCCATAGGCCAGTCTAATGGAGGCAGTTCCCCTACGGAGGCTCCCTCAACCCAAATATGTCAAGTTGACAACTAAAGCTATCCAGCACTGGGATTCTGGCTCCAGTATTAGATTTTTGAGCCTTTGTCTTGGATAAGGGGCTAGGTTGGTTCAGAGGCTTTCTGTGTGACCAATTGTGAATGCTTTATTCACTGTGTGATGTCATTGCCTCAAACTGGAATGGATCAATGTGTTCTGTGACATATCTTAATGGCATCAGTCTTTTAATATTCTATAACAGTCTGAAAGTTAATTTTACCCAATATCTGAACATTTCCCTGTTAACTAGACTTATTCTGGTCTCTTATGATTGGAATGGAAAAGGGCCACTGATGAAATAAATGATCTATGGGCCACATCCGAAGTCTCGCTAATCTGTTCTAGTAAAGATTCTCCACAGCAGCATCAGTGATGGGAGTGCCTGGAGGGAGACTGTAGTAGGTCAGCCAATGCTTCCAGGGTCTATGCAGGCCAGGGAGATGACGTAAAGGGAGCTGTGATAGAAAGCATCCTAAAATGTTAAGCTGGAAGTTGATGCTAACACATGCTTTCTTTGCCACACAGACACTACATCCAAAATGAGATTTTTGACTCCCTCCCTGGACAAGGGGCTGAGTAGGTTCAGAGACTTTTACTTAGCCATTCCCACAATGACGGGACATATTCCAAGGATTCAATGTTGTAGAAGAGTTCAACTTGTTCATCAGTGTTGATTCTTTGTTCAGGAATTTGGGAACAAACCTGGATGCATATGTGGATCCATTGAACCCCACACTTGAGTCATTGTTCTATTTATAGATCAATCCTAAGGCTCACATCAACAAGCCATGAGGCCAAGGTGTCAATGTCACCTTGGATCCCATATCTGAAAGTCTAATGAATATTCCTGTCCCATATTGGGTCTTTCTGGAGAAGAACTAAAGGTAGACTGGTTGTGGAGACACAGAGCTCTTCTGTCTAATGACCCAGCATCTCTTCAGTCATTTTACCCTAGACTAATTGAGATCTGTGAATATAACTTTGAGGCAACTGCCTCTACTATTCAACCCCTACCCTTTTATATGAGGTAACATTTAATATGAGATCTCTTGTCTGCTGTTATACTCTCCATTATCATGTTAATCACCTCTGACTCCCTGTGAGATGAGACCTCTAGGCTATTCTTCCAACACCACCAGCTGATGGAATTGTACCCCTTTGACTTCTGATTAAATAATACTGTGCATCACTGACTGCTTTTGAGGCCCTGTCTTCAAAGCTATTAATGAGCCCGGCTTTGGGATGTCACCTATCCCCACAGCCTTGGCTTACAAAAGAGAAATGCCACTGATGTTCTAATGATTGCTGAGACCTCTCACATCTATATTGCTGAGAGCCTTGAGCAAATATATTTGTGTCCTCTCACAGATCAGAATCTTGCAGGTTTCCTGGCTTCACAGATAAACTATGACCATCTCTCCTTTAATGACTTTCTTCCATGCCAAGTGAGAAGGCCAATTCTACATGCCCAAGAGCCATCATACACAGCAGTGAGTTCACCTGAGCTTACAGTGTTCTGAAAGAGCACTCTTAAGCATTATAGTCTGGCCCTTTTGAATAAGAATCCTCAATCTGGTCCTGGAGATGGCCTCTAGGTGTCTGATCTTATGGATTCTTGGGATACAATGACTTTGTTTGTTCAGACCCAGGGCTGTTCATGAATTCAACTTGTATGTTAATGTCAATTATGTTGAGGCAGTGGAATAATGACCTGTGGATACACCCATTGAACCTCATACTTTGGTCTTGGCCCCATTTATGTCTCAACCCTGCAGGCTCAGTTATCTGCCTCGCATGTATAAAAAGATACATAGGGTAGAAGATTTTGCAGACTTTTCTTCATGGAGGAAGTCTAGCTCCTTAAAGAATGGAATGCATGCAATCAGACCTTGTTTTAAGAGTACTTATTTTACATACAGTGAAACAATATACATAGTAAATAACACGGTTATTAGAATTAAATGGTATAGTTTTGAATAGACAAAAAAAGAAAAAAATTCAGATTACAAAACAGATTGAACAATCATTTTCTAAGTGGATCAATGCAAAAAATGTGTTCAGTAACTCGTCATGTATAATTCCTATTGTACTAATGGTCAATGGGATTAAAGAGAAAAGTCAACTTTCCCAGGCTTTGCATCAGGGGGCTAGTACATAACGGATTCATAGGAATGCAGAAAATTGTTCTTGCTACTTCAATACCCAGAAAGTTGAATTCACATATGTGTAGTTTTGTTGCCCCAGTAGGAGAAACTAAAGTTTTGGACACATTGTGGTTCTTATGCCTGTGAAGCTTGAGGTTTCTAACAGAAATCTACATGCAAATATTGTGTGGATACTTGGATATGTGTCAGCTCAGTGAAACAGTGAAGGCGAAGGATGTACTTGGGTACCATGTTTAATATTATACAGGCAATCTGTCCTGGAGCTGAAGGTTGATTCCAAATATCCAGTAAATAGTGATTTGCCTATAATCCTGATGATGAGGTTCAAGACTAATAGGTGGTAGTTCTGGTTTCCAGCACTTGTAGAACGCACAGAGGTATGACATAGTACTAATACACTTATCAAAATAAGTGCCTTTGTTTCCACTGGACTCCCTAGACTTGTGGTTTGACTTGATGACAGACCAAGTAACTGAATACAGCAAAGTAAAAGCAAACTGGATCATAGCCATTCCTCTAATCGGGTGGTTTCAGAGGCAGGTTGTAGGGGTTTAAATACAATGAATGAACACAATTGGCACAGATGCCAGAAGGACTAGGAATAGTTGTGATGGTTAATCTTTACCTCCAGCTTGACTGGCTTTAGAGCCATGTGGGAGGCTGGAGCACACCTCTGGGTTCCCTGGGAGGGCATTTCCAGAGGATTAACTGATAGGGAAGACCCCTCCTGAATGTGAACGCCACTATTTATGGACTGGAAACACAAAGGGAATAAAAGGGGAGAAGGTAAAAAGCCAGAGTGTGGCCACTCCCCTTTCTCCACTTCCTGACCCACCACAAATGGAAACTGAGTGACACCATATACTGTCCCCACCACAGTGGCCTGGACTCTCAAACTATAATCCCAAATAAGCCTTGCCTCTGAGCTGTTGATGTCAGGCAATCTGTCACAGAAAATTGGTATCAGAAGTGAAGCCATTTCTGTGACTAAACTTGACCACGTGGTTCTTAGGTCTTTGGCACTAGTTTGCAGGAGGAATTTAGAGTTTAGAGAGATGGGCTGAAAAAGCCCTACATTACTATACGTAAAGTCTAATGGGTGATTGTGGTGGGAGCTTGGAAAACCAGAATGCTGCTGAAATGTAGCCGGGAAACATTGGAAGTGAGGACTGTCAGGACCTGGATAAAATGCAGACAGATGCTTTGTCAATACATAACACATATGGGCCTTTAGTCTACGCCTTGAAATTGAGAGAGGCCAGGTTTAAAGGTAATGGAGGAAATTTCAAGACAGACATGCAGGCTACAGGAATTATGGGGTCCTGGAGGCTTCCGCCACAGTTCCGAAAGCTTAGGATGCCAGGCAATGTACAACAGAATCAGATTTCCTGTGTGGAGCTCCTGAGGTGGTGATGCGTGAAACAGGTGAAGCCTGAGCCACAGTGTAGAGCTCAGGATATTGGAGATGCCAGTAATGTGGGGTGTCAGCTGAGCAAAGCGGGCAACTAGCAGAGTCACCCCAAGAGCAGCCATGTGGTTGCAAACGGCATGCCCTTGGGAGAAAGGCTCCCCAAATCTGCTGAAACTCACATGATACTGTATGTCCCAAGTCCCAAAAATGAATCTAGAGGGTTTAATGTTTGTCCTGCTGGGTTTTGGTCTTTGGCTCTGTCCCTGTTTCCTGTGCCCCCTTTCCTCCAGTTTGGAATGATATTTCCTCTCTGCCATGGTCTACTGGAAGAATATAATTCATATTTTTATGCAAAGGCTCACAGTTGTGTTGTCTTGAGTCCCAGGGGAGACTTTGTACTTAGACTTTTGAAAAACTGTTGGAACTCTTAGGACTCACTTGCAGCATGAGATGATCATGAACCTTTCACCAGAGGTGCCAAAGGTAGAATATCACAGTTCAAGGAGATGCATCTAGGTGTGGTGTTGACAAGAGGTGGACTTGTGATGGCTAAACTTGTTAACTTGACTGGACTATGAATAACCTGGGATATTAAGGCATACATCTGATGGTGTCTGAGAACGTTTGCAGAGGATTCACTGAGGGGGTACTGTTCACCCTAAATATGGGTAGACCATCTTATGAGCTAGGGGCCCAAATGAAATAAAAGAGGAAAGGGAAAAATCCGGAGTCTCTACTTCCTGACTTCCCATGATGTGAGCTGAACTAGTTCTACCAAGCCTTCGCCACCATGATGGATAGAACTCTCTGCAACAATGAGTCAAAATGAATCTTTCCTGTTGCTTTGTCAGGTAATTGGGTCACCGCAATGAAAGCGTCACCAATACAATAGTCCCTTGATGAGGAGCCATCTTGAAAATGATGATGCAAGCACCAGGACTTGGTTCACACCACTCTGTACACAGCCCGACAGGAAGCGGGTTCTGAGACATGTAAAATAAGTCCTTCTCTGTTGCTTTGCAGTCATGAAAATAGCGGGCCTTCTTGGTGACCCACCTCCCCAGTGATAGCCATGTTACCTGCCAAACAAGTAGATGGTTATATGTGAGTTGATCCAACCCCCATCTTAAAGTTGGATCAGCATCTCAAATCCTCCCATGAGTAACAACTACCAGAAAGCATCCTAGAAACATGGCCAGAATTCATTAATGTCCTATGTCCTACTGTATACATAGGTATGGGATAAAATTAAGCTAGTCAAGTACTGAGATCCGTGAAATGCATACAAATTTTGAGTTAAGGATGAGGGCCCGTGACATTGGAAATCTGTGAATAACAATATAGCATTTTGTTTGTTGGAGGGAATAGAAGTGGTTACAGTTGTAACTTTTTGAGTATGGCTTCCCCAGACCCCATGGCTTCTTGTACTAGAGCCTAGAGTTGAAGATGGTGGTCTGAGAATGAGTTGCTTTATCAAGAACTTGACAACTAAACTTTTGCCCTGCATCCTGGGAACTAAACTGGTTTAGTACTTGTTGAACTACTGATTGTTAAAGATACTGTGTTTCTGCATGCAGCTAAAATTCCTTCTGAGGGGGTGTAAACAACATCCACCTCCTACTTCCTTGGTCTCTGACAAACCTAGATACTGAAGTATGATTTCTCCAAACTGCAGCCTGGGAAACCAGTGAATTAATCAGGTTTATTTACAGGAGTGTGGGTTCTCCCCTTCTAAAGCTATACTGCAAAGTCTTCATCCAAGTGTGAATGGTGACTTCCCCACAGCTGTGCAAAATGGTGAGTGAGCCTTCCCTTAGCTTCTTCAGCTTAAATGCCTTTAGCCCCTTCCCCTCCTGCCACTAGGCGACCGCTTGTTTGGGAAGTGTGGCTGACTCTCCCAGCCCCTCCTTTCTTGAGTAAGTCAACAAGATTGGTTGTGGTGATCCTAGGCAGGTGGATGCAACCAGACTTGGGAAGATGTCTGTCCGTGGTCTGTCTTGCAACACTGCAAGATGTCTTTGACCTCTTTGATGCTTTAATGCTAAGTGTTCCCTGACTCCTGGTGCTTACAATGTCTAATAGCATTAATTTGCTCATAATCTGCTTCTAAATATATTACTTGTTACTAATGACTACAGTCTCAGACTATATCCACAGGGGTATAGGGCCATTCAGGGGGTGCTGGGAGGAATCAGAGAGAATGCTGGGGGTGAAAGAGCTTTTATGACTATCCATTTATTTTGGGCTGGGTGTGAGCAGAGCAGCCTTGATGGCTCTAAATTTTGGTGGATGCTAAAAGCCTGCTAGGATCAGGGAGAGGAGGCCATTGTCTCACTTTGGCATATATGTGGTGTCCTTACACGCAGGCAAAATACTCAGATGTGCAAATTTTTAAAATTTTAAATACTAGGAATAATTGTCAAACTGAACTTTTGCAGACCTTGGAAATTAGTCTTCAGTGATATGGGGGTAAAAACCCACCGAATTCAGGAAACAAAAGTCTGGGGCTTTAAAATACAATTCCCTCTCCACATTGCTAGTAACCTTAAAAAACTAATGCCTTGCAGTAAGCCTGGCTGTCTTCAATAGAAGAATGGTACCAGCATTCTTTCAAGTCTCCATAGCTGGAGAAATGTCATTGTGTGACTGATAGGGGATTTTGCTAGAGATTTGTCCACGAAGCAGCTGTTTAACACTACAGATGCTTGGGATGGTAGGTTACATTTGAGACAAATAGGCTTTTCACAAAGTTGGAAATAAGATGTTCCAAGGAACTCTGAGACACTCTAATGCATTCCTAAGGGTCCAAAAGGTCAAACACACTCGTGGGAGAGGGAGGATGCTGAGAAGGTCCTGGGCCGTCACCTCTAGCTGACCTTGCAACTCTGCACAAGCAGGAAACAAAGGCTGAGGCAACATTTTCAACTGCCCAGCCAGTGTTAGTCTCTCTACATGTTAGGATATACCTTTGAGTAAACCTTGAAGGCTTATTCCAGCATTTTAAGGATATGCCTCATTAGTAGCTGAATAATTATAACTGATCTGGACTGTACAGAATATAGAAGTTTTCAAAGAAACTCTTGAAAGAATCAGACTTCCAAAGTCTCCATATTGTATTACTTAGTGTCCAGTTTACAAAAGACATAAAAATATAGCTCAGACCCAAACAGCAATTCAACTATCTGGGAAAGCCTAGATCTTAGATGTAGAATTTGAGATCCATGATCAAACTGTAACATACAGACGTTTGGCTAAATGGGTAGTGTTAAAGAGATACTTAAAAGAATAAAGCGAATTGAAGTTGAAAAGTATGACTGAGGTAAACCTTATCAGAGAGGTAACGGTAGATTTGAATGGACAGAGGAAGAATCCTGTTGCTGTGATAAAACACTATAACCAAAGACAACTTGGAGGAACCTGTTTATTGCATCTTACAGTTCCAAGTGACAGTCCATCTTTGAAGGAAGTCAGGGCAGGAACTGAAGCACCAACCATGGAGGAACACTGCTTACTGGTTTGCTCCCCTGACCCATGCTCAGCCTTATTTCTTATATAATACAGGACCCCTTTCCCAGGGGTCTGGGCCTTCCCACAACACTCAAAAATCAAGAAAATGCCTCATAGACATTCATGCAGACATTCCCGCAGGCTAATCTGATAGGGGAAATTCCCCAATTGAGGGTCCCTCTTCCCAGGTGTGGCAAGATGGCAAAGCCAATCATGAAACCTATAATATCAGTACTTAGAAACTGAGGCAGGAGGATCTTGAGTTCAAGACCAGCCTGGGCTATAGAACAAGACCTTGTCTCACACAAAAGGTAGGGGTAATTTGAAACTTTATACCTTGTGAACAGGCTGAAAATAATTGGATAGTTTAAAAGGGTGAACTTTACGGCATATAGATTATGGCTTAATAAAAAATAACAAATCTTGGGCCACATACCGCCAAGCACACAAGCAAGTTTTAAAGAAGAAATTAGGACTATGACAATGGAATGCTTGAGTTTTGTCTTGGTAGGCTACTCTTTAACTCAGCCTTCCCACACTGAGCATTGCCCTGAGCTTCTGAGATTGTTCTTGCTGAATCGGCCATTAGCAGGCTTTTTCTTCTGTAAATTCAAGACTTTGATTCTAAAAAGCTTATGGGAAAAAGTTATTTTAGAAATATAGATAGATATATCTTGGAAAAGACTAGAATACTAAATTTTTAAACACGTTTTCATTGAATAAACCATAGGACAAGATTAGGTAATGTATTATTCAATCTAAGTAACTATAGGAAAAGGCTTAGTTAAAAACCATGATAGAGATGAATGTACCAATTATAATGGAATGTGTATAATTACCATAAAATGTAAATGTTAATTGATTATAAGTGGTAACAGACAACATATATTAGAAAAGAAAATAAAGCAGGGTTTTAGCATAATCTAGTTATATTGATAACCACAACTTATTTTGCTATTTATGATACTAGCTAGTCTGTTATCTCTAAATTATATCTGAAATATTAAAAGGTCTTGAAGGAACCTGTTTTATGCATGTGTTCTTTCCATACACCATTCTGAGATGCTTGTTCTAAAAGGACCAGATAGCTTTAAATGTCATGTCGCTCTGGCCTGTTTTCACGACAAAGTAGTCTTGCAAACCAGGTTTCATCGATGGCAAGATGGGGTCCCCATTGTGCTGTCCAGGATACGACCAAAATAGGCTGAGGGACTCGAGGCCTTTGCAGGCTAGTATGCTCAGCTCCTCCTTGTGAGTGGGGAAAGCTCTAATGTGGAAGCTACAGGATGAGGTCCCATACCAGCTTTCACTCCCAAGATGAGGTCCTGGGTTGCAGTCCTTGAAGCAAGGTATCCCAGAGAGATGTCTAGAGAAATGTGTTCAACTGATTCCCAAATAGACAATGTGACACAGTTGGCCTTTGAATGGGGTTGTCCTGGGTCAAAGGCTCTGCTGTATCTTGTGGGGAACGTAGCCTCTGGTGTCACCATCTTTAAAGACAGCTATAAATATCAGTACTACTAACTCTTGCTGGTTTTCAGTGGCTGAAAGACCCAACTGTTAACACAGCTGCTGGAAACTTGGACTTCTCAGCCCATGAGAACTCCCCCACTCCATCTCAACCCTTTTCTGAGGCCCTGCCTAACCTTTCTAGAATGACAAAGAACCTCTACCTACTTTGTGGAATATTTATACTCTCCAGATCACTATGGCAGGTCAGTGTCCCTAAGTAAACATCGAACTCATCTTCCAGATATTAGATGAGAAAATTGTACCTCAAGCCATCACACTTAGACCTTTTTCTCCTGAAGCTGACCACCATGGCAGGATGTCTCAATAGGAGTTTGATGTCTTCAAGACAGGGAGGTTGGTGGTGACACAGATTTCTTGACTTTTCAAGGGTTATAACACTTATGTTTGCTGAAAGAAACCAGTGCCCTGGGAACTTGGTCTTTGTTGTCTGAGTCTACTTATCAGCAAACTAGTATTTTTCACGGATCTTTACTTGTTTGGGGGTTCTGTATGAATATTGCCACCTTTTCTCTTTGGATTTAGCAAGTAGATGAAAAATAACTCCACAGGCTAGCCTGTCTAAATGCACTTCAGTTAAGGCCTTTGAGTCTCCCCACCCCCTACATACACATACATACACACACACACACACACACACACACACACACACACACACACACACACACACACACACACACACAGGAAGCTAATAGTTTTCTGTTTGGGGCACATTAGTTCACTACTTCTTAGGTTAGTGGAATGAGAGTACCCCCTCCCACCTCTGCCTCCCAGGGTAATAACCAGGACAGTTCAGGAAGCATTTGAGCTGTAAATATCATTGCTTCCACTGGTATGCCAAGTCTGAAGTCACTAGAATGGATTTACATAATATAGGACAGAAAAGAGCAGGGTAAGTTTCCGGGGGGAGGACTCCAAATTTAGCCTGGGGATTAAGATGGAAAGATCTTGCCCCCAAAATACTCAAACTCCATCTCAGACTCCTACTTCTTTCCCTAAATCTGCTTTGACTACTAAAGACGTAAAGCCCAGGGGTCTGTAGGCGGGCCTCGGTCAACAGTAGAAAACAGTGTCCTGAAGACCGAAACGGGAAGACAAATTCACTTCTAGAGCCTCATTTGAGGCTGAGCAGGAAGAGAATCTCAGTGAGCATAACACAAGGCTGGTATGAGAGAACTAGTCCATCACAGCAAAGTGTTTAAGAGGTGAAATATTAAACAGATGAGGCAACTTGTGCCCAGAATGGATAGATGCCCAGACTCAACCCAGCAAGATGGGAGGCTGGAAACATCCCTCATTCCTGCTGCCCATTTCCTGACAGTTCCTGGCAGAGACTCCCATGGCTTCCATGAATCAGAGGCTAGTGTCAACCAAAACAACACAGAGAAGTGTGATTCATGTTCAGCTCACAGAACGTGGCTGTCTGCTCCCTGCCACCTGCCTCTACCATGTCTTCCTGTAGTGTAGGAGCTTGTCTGAATTGCTGACCTGACTCAGATGTTTAAAGTCATCTTAAGTCCTGGTGAGAACATGGATGTCCAGGAAGCCAACCCATGGGTATGAAAGCTCACAGGAATTTTGGATGCTAAATCTTCATTAGTCTGCCTGACTCCTTGGAAATCAACTAGATAGACTTCATTCCACTTAGTGATAAACATTTTTTTCCAAGACAGGATCTTATAATGA
Organism: Nannospalax galili; assembly: GCF_000622305.1. Lineage (NCBI taxonomy): Eukaryota > Metazoa > Chordata > Mammalia > Rodentia > Spalacidae > Nannospalax > Nannospalax galili. Next base: position 367,355 of record NW_008342123.1, on the reverse strand, counting down.
ATCCCTGGCTGGTCTGTTTGATTTCGGAGAGCAGAGTACTGAAACAGCAGGAGAGAAAGAGACCACCTCCGACCTCAACAGAGGAGACTGTTAATTAGCACAGCAAGGGGCAACAATCTTCCTGAGGGTGGAGGATGTGCATGGGGGTTTAGGAGCTGGTCAGAGTCTTATATAAGAAGCAGCTACAGGGGGATTTTGGGAGACTGGCTGCGGGGAAAGATTTATTTTTGGCTATTGTGGTTTCTCTTGGGACTTGTCCATGTGGCCTGTCTTGAAATCCAGATAGGGAGAAAGAGGAAGTCTCCAATATAGAACTGGATGGACAGAGGATGAGAAGTTCCATGGTCAGGGGTCCTATGTTGTACCTATTTCCTTCAGTCTGCAATGCACTAATACATTACAGCAGTAGTGAAGAGCGTGTCCTCTGGGCCCTCCCTTTGTGGAAGACTAGGTTTTATACAGCAAATCCACTGGAGCATTCCAATTTCCCTGAGCCTTAAAACTCCCTTCAGCAGTGATCCAAGGTAGACCATCTTTCAACAAATACTTCAGCTAACCAATCAAATTCTTGGTACCATTCTCACATTCTCCAGACCTCTACTTCAATTAATTGCAGAACTCATTCACATGGCCGAATATGGGGGCTCACTCATTTAATCTCAACACTTGGGAGACAGAGGCACATGGTTCTCTGTGAGATGGAGGCCAGCCTGCTCTACATGGCAAGTGGCAGGCCCGCTGGGGCTACAGGGAAACCCTGTCTCAAAAAATAAAACCCAAACCAACAAACCTAAAAACAAAAACTCGCTGGGCCTGCATGACCCACAGGCCTCTCGCAGACCCGCAGGCATCTCTCTGGGGTAAGTCCACAGCGGCCTTGGCTCCTTAACTCCCCGAGCCTCACTCACCTTCCCATCTCCCCTGCGGGTCTCTCCTCCTAGCCTGGGTCCTGTCCCATTCCTTGTCTTGGGGCCCCAGACACCTGGGGAACCACCACTGCTTCTTCCTGATCCTTTGCATCCAGAGCAACTCAGTTTCTTCTCCGGTCCCAGGAGCACTCTAGGCCTGGCCCTGCCCTCACCTCCCTCTGGTTCCCTGGGCCTGCATGACCCACAGGCCTCTCACCAAGAGGCAGGCCTCTCTCTCTTGGGTAAGTCAATCGTGCCCTCCGCGCCTTGACTCCCCCAGCCTCACTCACCCTCCCATCTCCCCCTCCGGTTTCTCCTCCTGGCCTGGGTCCTGTCCCATTCCTTCTCTTGGTGCTCCAGACACCTTGGAAATCACCACTGCTTCCTGATACTTTGCATCCAGACCAACCCAGTTCCTTCTCAGGTCCCCAGGGACGCTCTGGGCCTGGCCCCACCCTGAAATCTGCGCCTGGCCCTGCCCTCCCCTCCCTCTACTTCCCTGGGCCTGCACCCCCCTCCAGCCTCTTTCCCCGATGTGGGGGCTGACGTTTCCTCTTCCTGATCCTTTGCATCCAGACCAACCCAGCTCCTCAGTGCAGTCCCCAGGAGCCCTTGGGGCCACCTCCCGCCCCCATCTTCCTTTGCATCTCTGGGTAGCACAAACACCAACTGCCCTAGACCAGCATCTTTCTTGGGCCCGGCTCCCAGGCCAGTCCAACCCCCAAATTCCTGAGGCCAAAATCTTTCCTAGAGGGATCCAGACCTTAGGAGAAAGCCTGAGAGCATCTGACCCTCATCTGACTTGGGCTTCTGTGAGAACTCCTGAAGACAAAAGCAATCCAACCACTCCAATATAAAATCAAAAGGGAGAACCAGAAGCTTAGAGGAACCAGCTTTTCATGCCCAAAAAGTAAACCACAAAGACACGTAAAGTTCACAAAAAGAAGCAGACCTAAACGCGAAGGCTTGAGTCTCACACAAGAATCAGAAACTACAAAAGAAATTCA
>NW_008342123.1:364757-365231 GCF_000622305.1 Nannospalax galili | reverse complement strand
TAATCAGCCTGAAATGAAGAAGGGTGAAACACTCAGTAAGCCAATTAGAAACAGCAGGAGAAAGCCTCACCAATAGGATGAATGAAATGGAAAGCAGAGTATCGAGACTGGAAGATAAAGTGGACAAACTGAACCACTCAAGCAAAGACTATGAAAAATTTAAGAAATCACAAGACTGGAATATGCAGGAATTGAATGATACCATAAAAAGACCAAACTTGTGAATCATATGCATACAGGAAGGAGAAGAATCCCAATACAATGGCATGGACCAGATCTTCAACAGAATTGTGGAAGAAAATTTCCCAAACTTAAAGAAAGACATGCCCATACAAATACAAGAAGCATATAGAACACCAAACAGACAGGACCAGAACAGAAACTCTCTGCAGCACATCACAGTAAAAACACTACACGTACAAAACAAAGAGGAAATTCTGAAAGTTGCAAAAGAGAAACAACAAGTCGGATATA
>NW_008342123.1:357134-362920 GCF_000622305.1 Nannospalax galili | reverse complement strand
TCTGGGTCAACTTTATGGCTTTAAACACCCAAAAGGAAAGTATAACCAAAGATTAAAGGGGCCAATATAATTTCTTAAGAGTCCATATGCATAGCTAAAGGCTACATAACAAGCAAAAGAAGGGGGTACCTTCTTTTGAGTTGTTGGCCAGGGTGGCCAAAGGGATTCCCAGATAGTAACCCAGCATAGAACTGGGAAAATGAATAGCAGACCCTAATCTTATCTGAAGGAATATTGACAAATGATTGCTGCTAGATGAACAGCTGACCCTCCTAAAACAAAGACCTCTAGATAGGCTGACTAGATTCACCAGAAGGGCAAGTAGTGGGGAATGGCTGGGGGTGCCGACAACACAGCAGACAGTAGCAGGGATATCAGAGTATAAGGGCTCTAGTGGGGGGAGGGAGGCTATGGGAGGGTGCCATCTGGGAAGTGGGTACATATTTGAATAAAATGGTTTGGGAGGTTCTGTGTGATACACACACACACACACACACACACACACACACACACACACACACACACACACACACACACACACACACACAAATCAACAAATTTTTTAAAATGTATTTGAGGAGGAAGCATGGAAATTTACATCATGCTAATTAGTAGAGGTGATAAGCATTACCATTGAAATCTACCCAATGACTTTATAGACGTACACAGGTGCCAAGGATCCAAGTGCATTTGCACTTATGACTCGTAATAATCAGATACATACAGATTGACATGTTGGCACATGCATCTCTAGTGTTAGTAGCAAAAACAATGAGTCTTTCTACAAGGAACAATATATTATAAAACGAAATGGAAATCTTTTTGAAAGGTTAAAAACCCATTCAATTTTATGTCTTATACAATATTGAACTCAGTATAAGCCCTTTAACTGCATTAATTCAACTGTGAACCTAGAAACTTGCACCCACTTGTGAAAGAGATGTACTCTTGCTCTGGTGTGTGTTACTGAATATGTTAAAGCTGTAGTGAAATGCTTCTTCTAATCATGTAGTTATTAAAAATTTTTTAAATGATTTAAAAAACTCAGCTAATTATTTAGGGGTGTATGGTACCTCCTCCTAAACCACACCTTCTACCTCACCTCTAGAGCCTTGAGTCCAGGTGTAGATCCAGAGGTGGTGATAGATGGCCCTTGAGACATCAGCATTGTTGTGTCTGATGTCTCCTTTAGGGAAAGTCATTGCGTTCTCTACGGAGGCAGGATTAATTCTTTCAGGAAAGGGCAGAGAGCGCACTAGTGTAAGAAATGAAGGTGAGGATACATGCTTTGCTAAGGACAAGGAGACTGCTTCCTCAGGAGGAGTAAACCCATAAGAATCTGAGAATTCAATGCCCTCCACCTCCTTACAACCCTCACACACATCTCCCACCCAAGTCAAAGAATCCTGTTCTTCTCCAATAAGTGTCCTCACTTTACTGACATTCTTTGAGGCTGGCAATTAAATTTAATCATCCAATCTTATAATGAGAGCTTGGGTTTGTTTTCTGCAACTTGAGCTCTGTGGCTGCTGGAGAGGAAATTCTTTCAGGGCACACCTAGAAACCTTTAGATTGCTTGTGTTCGTTTGGAGGTCATTTTGTCACTGAGCTCAAGTTTTAATTTGTCCAAAGACGCTGAAAGGAATCAGGGGCCATCCTTATCTTCCTTATTTTTCCACAAATGCTCGATGGTTTTAGAGTAACTAAATTCCATGCCTCTCAGAAGAGGTGAATCGGGAGAAGCAAAAGCACTGATCTTACATAGTTCTTCAAACAGTTCATACCAGAGATTTCCCACGCTCTTTGTGTTGCCAGAGGAGTCTAGTTAACTGGGTTTCATTGAGTTGGAGAACCTGCTCTGGATACTATCAAGCCCACTGCAGGAAGTCATCTTTACTGTTTTGTCTCTCCCGAACCACTCTTGGTACCACAAATGTGTGTTAGCCAGGATTCTCTGGAGGAACAAAACCATCATAAATAATGTATTTATGAAGAATTTATTAATCTATCACTGAAATTATGACAGGTGAGTCACACCCGAGAGGCTGAGATCCTGGTAGGTGCCTCTGCCATCCCAATCTGGTGCTGAACAGACACTGGTCTTCAGTCAATGATAGAAGCCTGGAAACCCTGACTCTGATACCGATAAAGGAGTCGGAAGCAGCAACAGGATAAATCAACTAGGTGGCAAGAGAGAATGCCAAATAAGCAAACGAAGAATAATCTTCCTGCCATGCCTCTGTTTTATCTGGGCTGCTACCAGAAGGCTCTGCCCACATTTGAGGTGGGTCTCCCCTGTCAAGTAATCAGGACAATTCTTCAGTTATACCTTCCTGCTCAGGTGACTCTAATCTGTGGCAAGTTGCCATTAAAGCCAACCATTGCCGTATCCTTGTGCAATCCTTTGAGCAGCTTTTTGAAGAAGTGGCCCTTTTTGAATAAGGCACATTAAATCTGCCAGCACATTCCAGCTGCGTTCCCCCTCATGTAGGTGTGAAACCATATGCACCATACCTTCAGGGAATAAAATCACCCCATGGTCATTATGTCTCTGTGGTGAATCAGTGCCTGTTAAAGCTCCATTCTCAGACTGGCTCCTGATCTCTGTAACGTTTGACATTAGCCGGTGAAGATTTTCTCCCACTCTGTGAGTTTTCTCTTCACTTCCTTGGTTGCTTCTTTTGATGTACAGAAGCTTTTTACTTTAATGAGGTCCCATTTGTTGATTCTTGACCTTGTTTCCTGAGCAACTGATGTCCGGTTTAGAAAATCCTTTCCTATGCCTATATCTTGTAGGTTTTTCCCAATGTTTTCTTCTAACAGTTTCAGAGTTTCAGGATTTACATTGAGATCTTTGAGCCATTTGGAATTGACTTTTGTGCAAGGTGAAAGATAGGGGGTTTAGTTTCATTCTTCTTGAGGTGGAGATCCAGTTTTGCCAGCACCATTTGCTGAACATGCTGTCTTTCCTCCAGTTAGTGTTCTTGGCCCCTTTGTCAAATATCAGGTGGCTAAAATTGCATGTACTCATATTTGGGTCTTCAATTTTGTTCCATTGATCTACGGATCTATTTTTGTGCCAGTACCATGTTTTTATGACTATAGCTCTGTAGCCAAACCTAAGTGGAGAATCGAGGCTCCAATGTCTAACAACTTGTGTCATGGTTCTGTTTGCTTTCTGATTGGCTTTAGCCGCACAGAAGTCAGGTCTTTTAATGACTTGGACATTACAGTAGTAGCCACTTGGGTTGGAAAGGCACTTGCCTTGATTAGAGCCAGTGTTTCTATTGGATGTCTGTCCTTATTTTATGAGCTTAATGATTTGCTTTCTAAATGGCTCATGTGTATTTGCAGATACTATCACACAGACATGCTTACCATCAGTACAGATGTTGGCTTGTTGGCTTTGTGACAACTGTAAAGCCTTAGGGAGTGCTGTGAACTCAGACTTTTGTGCAGATGGGCTGACAGGGAGGAGTGGGCTTCTACAAGCTTCTCCAGCCTGACACTGTGCCTGGATTAACAGCATCCTTCCAAACATTTGCTCCCATTGGTGAACAGTTTCCAGGTATGAGCTGCTGAAAACTGAGCTGACAGGTACAGACTGTTGTATAGACTGCATCAAGAATTCCTAAGCAGTTATGCTCCAAATCAGTTTCTCCTACAGGGAACCAAGGTGGCTACTTGGGGTGTGACATGTTCCCCACAGACTGTATTTGAATGCTTTATCTCTGCTGGTGCAACTAGTTTGTGAAGGTTGTAGAATCTTCAGGCCCATGCTGGAGAAAGTGTATCATTAAGGGATAGATCTTGATATTTATATCCCTACCCCACTCCTGTCCTTACTCTGTACTTCCTGTTCCACATTTTGCCAAGATAGAAGGAAGTGAAGTGCCCTAGTAGCTCACTTCCACCACCAGGAAGGCGCCCACTGCCACAGATTCTACCTCCATAAACTGTGACCCAAAATAAATCTTCTCCCCCCTAAGTTGCTTTGACTTAGTATTTTATAAAAGAAATGAGAAAACCAATTAAAGGCATTTGCAAGACAATGTTTGACTTTTCTATCCAAACACTTGGTATTTGCCCTTTTAGCTGGCTGTCAATCAGTACCCTCCTTTTGATCTAATAAAACCAACACTTGATGAGGTCCAAATACTGTGATCTCAGGGTAAAACATATCTACCTCTTACAATGCCATAGGAAATTGTAGCTACCCAAAGGCAGAGTGGCCATCCTTTAGCATCTTTATCTGAGCATATGAATGAACAATGTCAAACCTCTACCTGCTCCTCATAGACCTATGACTTGAAAGGGCTTCTAAGATTAGGTAACCCCAATTGACAAGGGAAAGACCCACAAGGAATGTGGGCAGTACCATCCCATAGTCTGTTGTCCCAGATTGAATAAGATAATGAAAGCATTCATTTCTCTCAACTTCCTGACTGTGAAAGCAGTATGACCAACTGCCTCATACTCCCGCTGCCCTGACTTCCCCTCGCCTTCCTGCATCACCTCTGTGAGCCAAAGGAAACCCTTTCTCCCTTAACTTGCTTCTTGTCAGGTATTGTCAAACCAATGAGAAGTTTATAATACAGTGCTGAACTCTAGGGTTCTTCCCCCTATATCCTGTAAGATTTAGCGCCTCAGTCTCCCCAGGGTGAATGAGCAGCATTTTTTGTTGAGTCTGCTTCCTGGGAATCTGAAAGAGAAGTCCTTTTAGAAAGTTCCTTAAGCATTTAATTTGCACATGCGTGAGCCCAGTGATGGAACTGATTGGGTATTCTAGCATGCAAGGGAAAATCCGTGTATTAAGTGTCCTGGTTGACATCCATAGGATGATGGTAGCTTTGTTGTATATGCCCTGTTACTCCAATTGTCCTGTATTTTTGCTTTCATTTGGATTTCTTTTGGAAACAGAATAAGTAGCATTTGTATCCAAAACAAATCTCACATTCTGGTTCCCCACCGTCCCTTCTAATAGGAGTTCCCATGGAGAAACTATGATTTGTTCTAAAAGATCAAGGAGAGTCCATGGGCCTCTCATGCCTGCTCTATTATCTGTATCATCTGTCTGCACTTCTTCCTTCTGTCTCTGCCCCTGTCCAGCTCCTTTAATTTTGTACAGTCACACTTGTGTGTTCCTCATCCTCAAACAATATATATGGGTCCTTCCATAGGGAATCGTTTCATATTTGCCCAAGTCAATTTTCTTTTCTCATGTCCAGTTTTCCTGTTAACATAAACACTGGAGCACAAGAGGAAGGAGAAAGATCATAACAGGCCGAGGTGGCGGATGACTAGACCCATACCCCTTCACGGACACTTATATACACAAAAGAGTATTGAAGTTCAAGGTCAGGGCTGGAGAGCTGGTTCCACACTTTAAGAACACTGGCTACTGTTGCAGTGGACCTGGGTTGACTTCCCAGCATCCACATAGTGGCTTAATAACCACCTGTAACTTCAGTTCCAGGGGATCCAATGCTCTTCTGACCCCCATGGGCACTGCATGCATGCAGTACTTAAATGCAGGCAAAATTCTCCCCCGTTCAAGGTCAGGGCTGGAGAGCTGGTTCCACACTTTAAGAACACTGGCTACTGTTGCAGTGGACCTGGGTTGACTTCCCAGCATCCACATAGTGGCTTAATAACCACCTGTAACTTCAGTTCCAGGGGATCCAATGCTCTTCTGACCCCCATGGGCACTGCATGCATGCAGTACTTAAATGCAGGCAAAATTCTCCCCCTCTCTCTCACCCCTTCCCCCCTTTCTTCCCCCTCTC
>NW_008342123.1:318491-356340 GCF_000622305.1 Nannospalax galili | reverse complement strand
TCTAGGGATTGGAGAGATGGCTCAGCAGTTAAGAGCACTGAATGTTCTTACAGAGGACCCAGATTCAGTTTCCAGCACCCACATGGCAGATAACACCCATCTTTAACTCCAGTTCCAGGGAATCTAATGCCTTCTTCTGGTCTTTGCAGGCATTGCATGTACATGGCACTTTTACATATATGCACACAAAAGACTCATACACATAAAAATACTAAAAAGACTTACTGTGAAAGTCTGACAGCCTAAGGTTGAGGCTGGAAGGGCAGACTGATTGTTTTTCCTTCCGGTAGCATGCATAGCACCTTCCAGCACTGTGGACACTAGCCAGTAGAGGTGAGACTCTGGAGTCAGCACCAGCTTGATTTCTCCTCATTGTTCTACAGCCCACGTATGTAGTGTCTTCAGCAATAGGGTTGTACCATCCAGTTCTTGTGAGTAATCAGAAGCAGGGCCAATGGTCAGTACTGTATGAGCATCTACAATACTGGGGACCCCTGATCAATGGCTTCTAGGCAGGGGGTCCATTCCTGGCATTGAATTTTTTATTTTTCATTAGCCTATGATGTCAGGTGGGATATGTGGGTGGAAGTCAACATTACACGTTGTATCTGGATTTTGTGTGAGCTCTGGAACTCCAACTTGGGTCTTCATGAAGGTGATCTTAAATGTGTGGAAGTCGACATTATCTCTGGATTTTATGGGGATTCTGGAACTAAACTCAGGTGGTCATGTTTCAGTGGCAAGCACTTTATTAGCTGAGCTCAGATCTTGAACTTCTAATCCTCCTGCCTCCAGTTCACAAGTGCTGGGATTACAAGCATGCAGCACCAACATGTTTATGCAATGCTGGAGACAAAACTAAGGGCTTTGTGTGTCTTAGGCAAGCACTCTACCAACTGGGCTATATATCCCCAGCCCTTATTTGTCTTCTCTTCTAAGAATCTAAATTACTGCATAGTCCTGAGATGATTACTGGTAGATGTTTGGCCCCATGTTCTACAAACACTGCATGTCAGTGAATTTCAAAACATCTTACTGTTCCTATAATCCCACAACTTGAATCCAATATTTACTATCCTTTAGTACTCTTAATCTTTTCCCTATGTTGAAAAGCAAAATCTCCATTGTACATACAACTGAAGCTCTAGCTTTATGTTTTATTGTGTAGGTACATTGTAAAAGTCAGAGGTGCAGGAGTCTGTTCTCTCCTTCCACCATGTGGGACCCAGAAATTAAACTGAGGTCACCAGGCTTGGCAGCAAGTGCCTTTACCCACTGAGCCATCTTGCCAACTCATGTTCTAACATATTGACTTTCTCCCCATTCAAAATATGTTTCGAGTTTTGAATGTATAAATTTCTTTAGAACAATCTTATCTCTCCCCAACTCCCACCCCAAATTTACAGGCAATAGTGTTTCCATTTCTAATTTGCTGTTAAGCAAAGGATGCAGCCACTCCCCTTTCAGGTACTTTTCCAATAAGTCTGGCTGTAACACTTTGAAGCATATTTTCTTAAATGTATCTTAGATTTAATGCAGTCTGCTGCTGTTATTGATCTATAATCCAAACAGACTCTAATACATTATAATTTGTTTAACATCTATCCTACATTGATTTTTGCTGCTGTAATAAAACACTGACCAAAACCAATTTAGGGGGAAGGAAAAGGTTTGTTTCATCTCAGATTATAGTCTGCTCTGGAGGGAAATCAAGGCAAGAGCTTGAAGTAGAAACGAACCAGTGGAGGAATGTTGCTTCCTGGCTTGCTCCCCATGATTTTCTCAGTCACCTGATATAGTGTAGTCCCATCTACCCAGGGATGACACTGCCCACAATGGGCTGAGCCCTTCTTCAGAAGAGTCCCCCAAAGATATGCCAATTTGATGAAGGAAATTCCTCAGTGGAGGTTTCCTCTTCCCAGATATGCCTAGGTTTGGGTTAAGTTGATGAACACCATGTCCTAGACTATTTTGTCTCTAAGTTTATTCTTTTTAGTCTTTATTTTTTATTTTCTTGGCTTTTTCACACAAGCAGATTTTCTGCGTCAACAATGCAGAAGACTAAACAAAGTTTGCAGAAGTATAGTCAGTCACTTGATTGCTTGAAGGAGTGTCATTCTGAAGAGAAGCCCCAGTCCATGGATTCATTATAATTGTTTGCCTTGGCTGAGGATGTTGAATTAAACATGTTTCTAAACTGAGTTCAACTTCATGAGGTATAAGGAGTAGGTTAGGTGAGAAGATGGGTTGGGCCAATCTGTTTGCCTTTGTCTCCATTTGTCCAGTGGTTACCCTTGCACTGATGAAAGATGCTACTATCGCTTCATATCTTTTAAATGACAAGCTTATCCTTTAAGACCCTGGTCACTCTTAAGAGCCCAGATTCCACAGCCTAAAGAAATAAGGCCATACCCGCTCTCCTTGTGACAGAGTTTAGAAGCTGTTCTGTTTTGTGTGGCCATTTTGGTTTTTTTGTGTGTGTTTTGAGTTGTTTTGGTTTTGAACAGGGTCTCCCTAGTGCTAGCCTACCTAGAAGTCACTATATGAACCAGCCTGGCCTCAGTCTCACAGAGATCCACCTGCCTCTGCATCCTGAGGGCTGGGGTTAAAGGTGTCACCACATCTGGCATCTGTGTGGTCATTCCTACAGCTCCTAATTTATGATCCTACTTGTATCTGGCTCCTCCATGCTTCATTATAGACTATCCCAGACCAAATTATGCAAAAGTCTCACCCCAGAAAAGATATAAAAGCCAGATAATTTTCCTTTTGTTCGGGGGATTTATCTGAAAGATCTCTTCTCTGAAGTCCACCCCCCCCCCCGCAACCTTCCTGTTCATGCTGGCTCTTACTCTTAATTTAAGCTAGTTCTCTTAATAAAGCTTCTTTCCATGTTTCAAGGACAAGCCTCTCTTTCCCTTTAAGGTCCATAATGTTTTAACATTATACTGCTTCCATTTTAATGCCCTCCCACTTCAAAGCCCAACCATGGTCTTGACCCTTTCTCCTAATAAACCTCATTCCTAAAGGGCAATTATATGCCATCCCCATTCACACACACAAAAAAATCAACCAATCCATTCCTTTTCTCTTATCAACGGGAATGGAAATGACATACTCGGTTTCCAGTAACCCTCATCTAAACCTTGCTGAAGTAGATACATGATGGCTAATCTTGGTAGTCAGCATGCCTGGGAAGAGGAAACCTTAACTGAATTTTCCCCATCAGCTTAGTCTGTGGCATGTCCGTGAAGCATTTTCTTCATTGATAACTGACGTAGGAGGGCCCAGCCCACTGTGGGAGGGGGCCATCCCTAGGCAGGTGGGCTTGGGCTGTATAAGAGGTAGTTGAACATCAGGTAAAGTGAGGCCAGTAAACTGTTCCTCTGTGGTTTCTGCTACAAGTTCCTGTCTTGAGTTTCTACCCTGACTTTGTTCAATGATGGACTGTAACCTGTAAGGCAAATTAACCTTTCTTCTCCTAGTTGCTTAGCTCATGGTGTTTACTGAAACCTAACTAGAATGGGTACTATTCTGTAGTAGATGCTTATAGATACCATCTAAGCTAGTAAAAAAAATCAAACTCGGTATCTTGACTAAAGGTTAAGCATGGGCTCATGAATGTGACACACTTGGGGGTCCCGTTTATAAAGATCCCACCTGCCAGGCTCTTCATGGACTATCAGAATTCAAAGAGAATTTGTGTGTACTGGTCAAAGGAGCAGACTGCTTTGGCATACACATCTTCTATAACTGTGCTACAGTCCGGTGCGCCCAGAGGAAGGAGTCAGGTCACCACAGTGATCCTCTATAGTTACCACCTGCTCAGACCAAAGTATGACTCACTTTCTTTAACTCAGTGCCCACATGTTTGGAACTTAGGAAACATCGAAAATCTTCACATAAGATCAAATCACCATGTAAAATGAGAAGATTCTAGAAATGCAAGTCAGTAACTGCTGTAAATCAAACTTGAGATGCAGGAAGAGTGTAAAAAAATTAGGACAATCTTCAGCTTTTTCTGTTAGTGAACTAACATCAAATTGGCTTTTTTCCTACTTTGGATGCTGTATATAAATGATATAAAACAGAATCCAATGCGATAGACTGGGGTGATAGAGTTTACAAAACCAAGCATTAACCTTTAAAATTGTGTATGTGTATGAATGTATTGCCTGCATGTGTACAAGTGCATCCATGTCATGCAATGCCTGCAGAGGTCAGAAGAGGGCATTGGATCCCCTGGAACTGGAGTTATGGACCATTGTTAGCCACTCTGTGGGTCCCAGGATGAGCCCAGGTCTACCAGAATGGCCAGTGCTTGTAACCACTGAGCCATGTCTCCAGTCCCAAGCACTAATCTTAATCAGAAAGCAATCTATGTGCTGAGCTCCATTGGTACCACCCACCTCTGGAGTCTTACCCATTAATGAGTGTGGACTGGTCTCAACAACCAGTGTCACAGATCTGCCTGAAGACTCCACCAAAGTCAAAAAACAGCCTTTCACCTTTGCAAAGATTAGGCTGAATGATTTATGGAATTTACAAGTCTTTGGAAAAGATCTGAATCAGTGACTAACTAGAATTCATGTGTAAACATCCCAATGCCTTGGCCCTTGTGATATAACGAGCGTTATTTGCCAACTTGACAGAACCTGGACTCTCCTGGCAGACAGGCCTCTGGGCATGCTTCTGGGGGATGATGTTGATCAGGTTAACTGAGATGGGATGCCCTGCCGTGGCCTGCCCAGTCGTGGGCAGCACCATTCCCTGGGCTAGGTCCTGAACTTTGAAGTGGCGGGGTCGGGGGGACCTAGGTGAGCAGCAACAAGCATTTGCTGCTCTGTTTTCTGATCATGGATATGATAAAACCCGCTGCTTCAAGCTCCTGACTTGATTTCCGTGCCCTGGTAAACTGCACCCTTGAACTATACGTCAGAATGTACCCCTTTTCTCTTAAGTTGGTTTTGTCTGAGTGTTTTCCACAGCAACAGAAAAGTAACCAAAACAGCCTTAAATGGGATTAATGCAGAATTTGGTTAAATGCAGAATTTTCCCATGAAGTTAAGCTCCAGTCACTCCTGGATTTAAGTGCCATAACTCAGTGGCGTCATATGTTACCTTCTTTCTTCCTTGTCTCACCACCTCGCTGTCCGTGTTTCCCAAACACTTCAAGCCCTGCGGAGGTGTTTTAGACAAACTCAAATTCAAATAACCATTCTAAAATATCCTGTAAGTAAACATTAGAACCTTGAACATGAAATACAATTAAAGGTGCAGAGAAATGCTATCCTGGTGTGGAGGCACACAGCTGCAATCCCAATACTCGGAAGGCTGAGACAGGAGCATCAAGAATGTGGGGTTAGCAGTGAGACTATCTCAAATTGTAAGTTACTTCATTATCTATAATAGTAATTTAAATATTAAGAATAAAAAAAATACAAGTGTGACCTCTTATGCAGAGGTATAAAATATATTAAACTTTTTCCAGGAATGTAAATTTGTCTCAATGTTGGCATATCTGTTGAGGCCTAATCAGGGAAACAAATCCCCTTACTTGAAAGATGAAGCACAGGGAATGGATTTACTGCGAGCTCGTGTGTGTGTGTGTGTGTGTGTGTGTGTGTGTGTGTGTGTAAGAGTGTGTGTGATGGAAGATCCTTGAAGCTAAACAGAAAGGTGCAACAGCACTGATTACTGAAGGTACATATTTCATGATCCCATTTCAGTAGTTCTTAAAGAATCAGAACTCCCCTGTAATGAGGAACCAGAGCAATTGTTTTCTGGAGTAGGAGGAACATTCTTCAGGCTATAAAGAATTTGTACTTCTTGCTCAGAAGAGTGATTGTGTAGGTGTAAACCTGTCAAACTCATTATGTTCTGATTTATAGGGATTTACGGACTCTCTGGATTCTAATCCTGTTACATGTCCTCCTAAAAATATTCTCCCCAATTCTGCACTTTCTCTTAAATTTAAATAAAGAACTATTTGAAAGCTTTGTTCTCTCTCTCTCTCTCTCTCTCTCTCTCTCTCTCTCTCTCTCTCTCTCATGTGTAGAGGCCAGAGGTCAACCTTGTCTGTTCCACATCAGCCATCTGCTTTCTTTTCGAGGCAGGGTCTCTCACTAGGATCTTAGGCTCGATGATAAGTGAGGCCAGGTATCCAGCAAGCCCCAGGGATCCCGCTGTCTCCTCTGCCTCTCCGCTGCTAGGATTATAAGCATGTGCCACTCTGCCCAGCTTTTTATGTGGCTTTTGGAGATGGATCTCAAGTCCTCATGCTTGACTATCTCGCCAACTGAGCTCTCCTCAACCACCTTTTCTTATTAAAGCCATATAGACACCCTATATCTTTAGTGATGTGAAATTTTATAAGTATTTATCTCACATCTTTTGCCAATCAATTATAGATGAATTAAATATCCAATGCTGTTTAATTATAGATGGTCTACCAGGTAGTCTATCCCGTCCCCTTTGATCAGTAATATAGCTAAGTCAATATATCTTTTTATTTTTTAGTTCTTTGAGAATTTCATGAAATGCATTTATCATTTTACCCCCTCCCCACCCTTGTGCCAGATTCAAACCCCCTTCGGTATTCACTCAACTTTATGTTCTCACTTTTAAACCCACTGAGTCCATTTTGTGCAGCCCATATACTTTTGGGTGTGTGGCAACCCACTGGAGCATGGTCAACTTTCTAGGTGCCACACCCTTGAAAACTGATTCTCCCAGCAGCTCTCAATTGCCAGTAGCTCTTCAGTAATGGGTGGGACTTCATGCTCAGCTTTCTCCCGTTCTGCTGGTCTATCTTCCTATCCCTGCACCAAAGCTCACTTTAATGCCTTTATAAAACCAATAGCATACATAATGAGAATGTTGACTTACTAACTGGTACACTTAACTTTGAGTCTCTACTTCCCTTAACCATAATGACTCATCAATAAGCAAATGAAAAATTAAAACTATTCCCTGAAGCTAGAGTAGTCAATCAAAAGCAAAGTCACATCCCAAGAGGGCAAGAGGGTATGGTGGAGATTGCTGCCACTTGTACGTAAAGGAGACAGGGATGATGCTATCTGTAAATCTGGTTCACCAATCTAATGGCTACAGAACCAGATGATCCAGCGTGGTTTTTACTAAGTCTAGTAAGCCCCATCTGTGGCTATTGTGGCATCAGCATCTTTGCCAGGGCTGATTGACTTGGCCTCAGTCAGATACATGGTATGTAATCATTTGTGTGTGTGTGTGTGTGTGTGCGTGTGTGTGTGTGTGTGTCTTATCAATTCTTCTAAGATGGAAGAATTTATCTAGGAGGAAATTGCTACATACAACAGAGGTATCCTCCTGCTTTTCTCAGGGAGGACCCTGACCAATGAATGACTGTCCCCTCACCTTGGCCTTGCATTGGCTTAATACTCTCCAAAGAGGAACTTCCTTTCATCAATCAGCACTTTGGTTGAGGACTTAGTTGCCTGTGCACTGTGCCCCTTCTGTGTAGCTTACTTGAAGCTTTTTCTGATACATCCTTTGTCGCATCTAAATCACAATCTGGTGCATTCTTGTTCCCTTTTCCCCTTTAGTTCCCCCAGTAAATCTTGCACATCTAAGTCTTCAGGTCAATTATGGCTGCTGTGGTATCAGCCATCTTTGTTAGAATACCCTGGCTTAGCCTCAGTCACTGGCTACGTAGTCATTAATGTAGTAAATGTTTCTTCTATCGATTCTCTTCTAGAAAAATCTTTCCCAGAAATCTTGATAAGTGATTTATGTCTACTCTTGATCAGCCCTACACTGTCTTGATTATGGCAATTTTAAGTCTTAATAAAATTTAACTTCACTCTCCTGCATAGACTATCTAAATTGTTTCCATGTCCATGTGAATTTCAAAATAATCATACCAGAATTTTTCTGTAGAAATTAACATTTGTCTGGAATTCTGCTGATTGTATACATCTATGGGAAAAAGTAGACATCTTATTTATTCATAAATAAGGAATATCAATTTTTATTATTTCAAAGAGATAAGACATATTAGATTAGCTAACATGGGCTTGGCTTTCCTTATTTGATTTTGAGTGGTCCAGTAGAACACTAGACCTCAAGAAAAGTGTTTTTTGCAGATGTTATAAGAAAAAAGGATGAGTGCGGTTACCCTGAGCCTGGCAATAGCTGGCAGTGGCCAACCCTCCTGGGCTAAGGAGACAAGAGCTCGAAAGTTCCCAGAGCCCAGGAGTTAAAATCACTGGAGGCTATCTGGTAAGAGCACATAACATGTATGGCCTCCACAACATGGTAGGTCAAGTTGAGTGAAAGTTTGCAAATACTTGAGCCTCTTTTTCTCCAATGTCTAATCTATTAACATGCATGATTTGTTGAGCCTAGTTAGACACTTTGTGGAAGATGGATTTAGACCTCACTAGCCATATTACCTCATTTTTCAGCTTAGATGCAACACGTGTCTCAGATTCTGCAAACAGGGAGTCCGGGCTCAACTTAACTGGGTCCACTGTGCTGGGGTCTCAGAAGGCTGCATTCTCAGCTTAAATTCAACTGGAAAAGAATTGCCTTCTAAGTTGGTAAATTTTAGTTCCTATATGGTGACTGAACTGAAGGCTTCATTTACCACTGACTGTTAGCTGGAGAAAGTTCTTAGTTTTAGAAGCTTCCAGAATTTCCCTGCTGAATGCATTTGCCCAACACAGCACCTACCTTCCTTAAAGCCAGAAAGGGAAAGAGTAACTTCTTTGCAGGATAAAGGTTCCCATCCGTTCATATCATCACAAAGGTGACATGTAATCATTTCTGCCATGTGTTGTTGGTTAGAAACATGTCAAAGGTCGTGCTCAAAAGCAGAGCATTCTGCCAGTGTGTGATATCAGCAGTCCAGGCTCATGAGGGTCACTTTGACCTTGTGTATCATTGTAGGGGAGCCTGGACAGCATTGTTAGAAAAAGCTAAAGTAGTTCTGATTCAGATCATTTCATCTTTGGAACCTGAATTATTGTGTTGTCCTTTGATAAGCTAATTGATGGTTATAAATTTTTATGCTAAAATCTTGTTTCAAAATTTTTTTTTAATTCAGAATATTTGCAGGAAAAGGAAATGTCCTGGATGTCTCCTCTAATCCTCTTCTTGTTTAACAGCTCTCCTTAGGAAAGCTTTCCACATAGTTGAATTCTTGCTCAACACAGGGTGAAGCCATTTTTCTTCTGGCCCCAGTGAGGGCAGAGAACCAGCCAGTCCTGATTCTGTCTCCCTGAGGGTCCCACTTGTGTGTCTGGCACTCACGTTTAGTTTCTACACTCAAAAGTTTTATTCATTCAAACTTAAAGCATAAACATGTGCTGTTACAACTTGCGGAGACAATCATGTGGCCAAGTCAAAAGTCAGAGTCAGCTCCTGAAAGGGAACACTTTGTATTCCTTAAACTCTCATAAAACATTGGGTTTAATAATTCCCTTTTCTTTCCTCTTTATCCTTTTCTCAACTGATTCCTTATCCAATTCCCTTTTTTTCGATGTATTAAAAATATTTTATTTGGGGCTGGAGAGATGGCTCAGCGGTTAAGAGCACTGACTGCTCTTGCTGAGGACCTCGGTTCGATTCCCAGCCCCCACACGGAGGCTACGACCCGTCCTTAACTCCAGTCCCAGGGTAATCCGAAGCCCTCTTCTGACCTCTGCAGCATTGCACGACATGAGTGCACTCACATACATGCAGGCAATACACTCATATACATAAAATGTTTTATGTGTATGAGTGTATTCCCTGCATGTACATAAGTACATCCATGTCATGCAATGCCCTCGGAGGACAGAAGAGGGCATCAGATCCCCTAGAACTGGAGTTCTGGACTGTTAGCTGCCACGAGGGTGCTAGGATTGGAACCCAGGTCCTCGGCAAGAACAGCCAGTATTCTTTACCGCTAGGCCTTCTCTCCAGCCCCTCCCACTTCTTTCACTAGTTGTGATAGGATTTTGAGCCAAGGTCATTCATCTTCTTTGCATTCTGTTTGATTTTTACTGTTGCTCTTTTTCTTTTTCCTCTTCCCCATAGCCAGTCACTCAACAGTGCTTTAAATGCCTGAAAATAATGCATTTGTCTGAAGTAATGTAGAATGTTACCCATAGTTTGAATTTACATGAATAACTGTTATAGGTCCTTTTAAATTTAACTCCAAGACTGCGTATTTAAGCTAATGTCTCAGTTTGTAACTGTGGTTTTTATTTTCTCTAATGAACACTTAGATTCTTTTTCAACTTTCCTTAACCAACACCAAATGAATGTCCCAGAATAGTCCCCTTAAAAATTATGTGAAAATATTTTAGAAAAGATCTAGAAATATAGTTACTAGGTCAAGCGGTTTCTTGTCTTTGGATTTTTTTTTTTTTCCTTCCTGATTTCTCAAGAGTAAGAAAAAAAAATATGAAGCTTTCCGGCAAATTGATAATCACACATTGAACTTTGGCCCTGTTAACAGAGCACCTTTTCAAAGCATCCATTGAAAATCAATTCTACATCAGACTAGAGAATCTTAAATCTCCAAAAGCAAAAATTCTATTTCCATGAGAAAATACGACCTGTGTGATTTCAAATAATTTCCCATACCCTCCTAATTTTAAATGTTTCGCTTCATAATTACTGGGTCAAAGAATAAATCAAACACCCCAAGGTAAGCGCATAACCTTAAATACTTGTCTTTTTGAAAAACATTACAAAATATTCAAGTTTAATTATAGGTCTAGGCAGTTCCATAAATACTTTTTTTACTGTTTAAGATTAAAAAATGAAAGAGAAGCACAAATTAATTCATTAACTTACACAGGAGATGAGTGAAATTTTTCCTCACCCTTAAATTTTGTTGTTTTGTTCAGGGACTAGACATGTTGGCTAATGACAAGACATAGGTCAGCAGACTTGCCTATTAACTGGTCACTTAGCTTAGAATTAACTGCTTCTCTCTGTTTAATCCCACTCCTAAGCTAAACTCAGAGTTACAAAGGAAGGCTTGACTAGATCTACCAGTAAATGAGTACTAATTTTGTCTTGGTAACCAATAAGGCAGTGTATTTGAGTCTCATAAATGTTGAAAGGACTCTGCAATTCAGTCTAAGTTAGTTTTAGGTCCCTCCCTACCTTTGAATATGAACCACAGGAAGTTATCTCTGACCCTTCCCCAGGGAGATAGAGGTAGGAGGTATCTGTGAACAGTTTTGTCTTAAGCAAAGGATCCAGCCATGTCACCCACCACCTAGGTTTGTGTGCCAGAACTCTGAGCACTGATTTAAGTAAGGCACCTCTTTGAATTTAATCCTAAACATGTATACAGTGTCATTTATGAGGCTTTCCTTGTCCTAAAATATGGGCTTGTACAGTAAATGTAAATATAACCTTGAATTCAAAATATAATTGCAGCTAAAAATAGTTTTCCCTTTAATATTAGCATTAGTTTTAATTTAATCGGCCAGAAAAGTATTGCAATGGAGAAAAATAGTTACAAGAACAGTAATACTTTTCTAACAAAATGGGATGCTTTCTGTGAACTCTGTGTGTGTGTGTGTGTGTGTGTGTGTGTGTATGTGTGTGTAGCTCTGGGGGCTTCCCTTGTAGCTCTGGTGGAATTCCCTACATCAATTTCTAGAAATTTCCTTTCAATCTTAACAGAATTTATTCAGTCATAACTGAAAAGTTGCAAGTGCTTGCCTAAGATTTGAGATCTGAGTTTTTGCTTCAACATGTTAGTGAGTTACTGATCCCCTTCCCACCACATCAATCTGCTCTTACATTTCTGAGATGAATCCTTTCATCTCTGTTCCTTCAGGGCATTGGTAGGCTTGATTTTTCCAGTATGTTCACACTTCTTGTATCCATATTAACTAATGGTGTTGACCTGGCTTGATTTTGTTTTATCTATGGTGTCAGACTATGCTAGCTTTGAAAAACGGGCAACTTTCATTTTCCTTTAGGAATTTCTCTAATGTGTCAGTCAGGATCTTGACTGGGACAACAAAGCTTCTTCAGTATTCAGAAAGAGAATTTAATTCAAGTAATTAGCTATTTTGAGGATGGAGGTGCTGAGAGTCGATAGGGTACAGACATAAACTAAGACATTAATAGTGTCAGGTACTAATGACATGGCTCAGTAGTTACTTGATGTTCTTTCAGAGGACCCAGGTTTTGCTCCCAGCACCCACATTGAACAGGTTACAACCATCTCCAATTTCAAATATTCTAATGCCCTCTTCTGGCCTTCATGGGCACTTGCACACATGTGGTGCACACACAAAATATTTGTTTCTAGGAAAAGGTAATTTTTGTGCACAGTCCTTAGGAGGAATTATGGCATTTTGGAAAAAAAAAGGTTAATTTCTCAAAAAAATGTGTAGGCTGACAAAAATTTAATCTTTAGAAAAGGCAATGGACTCTATCCTCATTTACATCCTTTTAAAAATGTTTTTATTGAATTTTGTGATTTTTTTCATACAATATAACCTATCCACACCTCTCCTTATGCCCCTGCCAACTTAATATACTCTGTTTTATATACAAGGCTTACAGACTCTAATTTGTGTGATCTTGTCTGGCTTGAGCTTGCATAGGTATTGTGCATGCTGTCACTATTGTGACTTTATATGAGTAATTGGTCAGCTGTCTGGAAAGCTCCATTTCCTTGTGGTCATCCAGCACCTCTGCGTCTTACAATCTTTCCGACCCTTGTTCTGCAATGATCCCTGAGCCTTGGGAGGCAGAAGTTTGGTACAGATGTCTTATTCAGAGATAACCCTCTGCAGCCTCTTGTTCTCTGCACATTGGCCGGTTGTGCATTTCTGCATTAATCACCATCTGGAAACTCTCAGGAAACTTCTCTGAGAGTGGAAAGATGCATTAATCTATGAGTATAACAATAAGTCACTAGGAGTCAGCTTAATATAGTGACTATTTAGTAGAAAACTAGTAATTGGGCTCTCCCCTATATTTTGTGACCTTTCTAGCCTCAGGTATGGACTCCATCTTGTGATACAGACCTTAAATCCATAAGTTTTTGTTTATTTATTCATTCAGAGACAGGGTCTCTCTATAGCTCCAGCTGGTCTGGAACTCACTATGTAGACCAGGCTGGCCTCAGACTCAAATGTTATAGGTCAGAATATTCCTTCTCCTTCTTTGCTTTAGGCAGATCCTAACTCCCACTTTCCAATCCCCTTGCTACCAGACCACTCACTGAGCAAGCCCATCTGAGGAGCCTGGGAAAGGCACATGAAAGGGGTGAGGGTCCTACCGTGAAGAGCAGAAGGGTAGAGGTAGAAACTGGGATCAGAGGCTATTAGAATGGTTGCAGATTTGGGTTGCCTGAACCCTGATGCCATGTCCAAACCAGATGTCATTCAAGCAAAGATATAGGACTGTATTCAGTGGTCAATAAAGGGAAGAAACTGAGTCAAGCTGTCCTATCAGCACATGCATGCACACACAGGTGAAAGAAGTGATTCTATGCTTTCTTAGGATGTGGATATTCAGATTACTAAGTGGTTGGGATGTTTTTTTCAGGAAGGCACAAATGTCTCCAAGAGCTCGCTCTCCTCCTTCTCACTGCACTGTACTTGCTCAGTGGAAATTGTAAACTTCCATGCAATGGAACATGCTACATTCTCTGGAGATAGATTACAACCAGATGGTAGTGAAACTGAAGGGCAACCCACAGTCAAGATGACAGCCAAGTAGCTTGAACTGACCTGGCTCTGTTGACTCTAATGTCTTGTTTTCAACAGAAACTCACCATCATGATGTAAAATGGGCATCTTTAGTGATGTAGCTGATCATGTGGTAGTGTGTGGATTAAAGTTCAGGAAATGGGAAGCAAGGGAGACTACCGGAGATGATGGAGAAAAAGAATTACCTGCATGGCTATGGAAACACAAAGAGATGTTTGTGCTTGGTCCCCTGCAGCAGTCCATCCTTCCCTCATGCCTACATTTCCCACTTCTGATCCTTGTCAATCCTCACGTACAGCCAGTGCAAGACCTCAGGAAAGAGCTTATGCATGTAATCTCTCGTGAGGCAGCTCCAATGTGGTTGAATGTGAAATGCCCCCCATTGGCTCATGTGTTTGACCATTGGTGCTGTTTAGGAGATAGTCTTGCTGGAGGAAGTGAGATACTTGGGGCAGACCTTGAGGTTTTATAGTCTAACTGGAAATTCAATATTATCTTCAAACTGTACATCAGAATAAACCCTTACTCACTTAAATTGTTATCAGGGAGTTCTCTTGTAATAATCCACCAATTACTCCACACTCCAGTCTGCATTTGGCCTCTAAGGCTTCTTTGTTTCCCTAATTTTTTTCTTACCCTTCTTTATGGTTGTTTCTATGCTGAGAGCAAAGCTGTGCTATGTCCAACCTCCAAGAGGTTTAACAATTTAACAATTCCAATTCCAAAGAGTTGTTTAGTGACATCAGCTCTCTGAATGGCTCAAGAAAAGTGGACTTGTGTGGATTATTTGACCCCTTGTTGTGGGAACTGTGGTGATCTCCTGATGTTTTCTACATTTTTAGCAGAAGCAGTAACTTGTCTCTAAAATATTTTCTAATTTTCACCATGAGTTTTTTTCCCCAAGTATAGGATGAATTTCTCCAATAATTTCTACTACCATTTAACTGGAGCTCATTCAGTCTAATTTCCTCTTGATCTGATTGACTTTGTATTTGGCATTCCTGAAAATGTTTTATGTACTGTTCTGTCCACATTTATTCATTGTGATCAGATCATCAGTTCTTATTACTGCTACCTCTGCCTTTCCATCAGTTGCTGAGGAAGGATTATAAATGGTTTGATGCACTTCAGACTTTGTCTTTCACCTTGAACTACACATTTTGGTTACTATAATCTAAGATCAAGTTATTGCGTATGTTGCATGTATGTTAATATATTTAAAGTGATCAGGCTATTCTGAAGTGACTGTCTCTAAGACAATTTAGCTCCCATGTTAACGTGTGACAACAGTTGCTGCCTTCTGGTTTTGCTTATCTTTACTTCAACTTTTTGGCAGCATGTTTTGGCCCTTTTTTAATTTCTGTACCTTCTCTAAGGCCTCATGGTATTTTTTTAGGATTAGGGTTTTTTCTATTCGTGTGTGTGCCATCTGAGGGCAGGTGTTCACAGAGGCCAGAAGTGTTTGCCAGATTCTCTTGAGCTGGAGTTACAGGTGGTTGTGAGCCACCCAGTGTGGGTGATGGGAACTGAGCTCAGGTCCTCTACAAGAACAGCAAACAGTCTTAACCACTGAGCTGTCTACCCAGCCCCAGCCTCACCATATCTTGATTGAAGTATTTTGCCCCTTTTTATTACTGACAGTTGAGTTGAGGACTTAACGCCGTATGAACTAGGTTTATTTTTCTCCTCTTGCTGCCTTTAACTGGCTATATTTTTGGTTTTGTTCACTAATTTCCTCTGTTAATGAAGTCACATTTCTGCTATTTCCATGACAGAGCTTAAACATTACAGATCACAATTAGCCTTTGGCACCTATTGTAGATTTCTATCTAGACAGACCGAGCACACCAAAGTTTTTGAATCCTGATTCATTGACGCCGTGATTATCCTTGGCCAGTGGAAGTCTAGGTTATAAGTAGATGGGATTCTGGAGTTAGATAAGTCACTTACCAGGTGTTAGGTAACAAGACCACATAAAATGTGTCACGGAGGATGGTGACACCTCTCAGCATACTATACCACTTCAGAGTCACCCAAGATACTTGGTAAACATCTGAAGTCCACTTCTTGCTTTCCTGTCACTGAGTGACATCTGACAAAGCTTGAGAAGCAGCTGGGACAGCTCACTTGTAGTGATTGGTGATTGAAGAGGGTGTCTAGTGCTAATCCTGATTCCATTGCCCCTCTCAAATCTCAGCGACAAGACGCTGGTTAGATTCTAGTTTGACAAAATTCGCTGGAGAGGGTTCTGAAGTTGGGAGCACTGGCTGCTCTTGCACAGTGGCATGGAAGAGAGAATAAGGAAGCTCAGGCGGGGGGACCTATAGACTGACACTTGTGGCTCTTCTTACTTCCTACTGAAGTTATTGATGAAAATCAGGCCCAGGACATGGCTAGTGTAGGAGGTTTGTCAGGTCTGAGGTCTTGAACTTCTGTTCTTCTAAAGTCCTACTCCAGTGAGTAGGAAGCTAGAATTGGGAAACCTGAGTCAATGTATCTCCAACTCTTGAAGCCCCAGCTCTCCAGAATCTATTGAGCCTTTCTCTTCAAGGATAACAGAAATGTTCCGTCTAAGCTACGTTATGCTCTTGAGACATACATTCCTGGGGCTGGAGAGATGGATCAGCAGTTAAGAGCACTGGCTGCTCTTGCAGAGGACCTGGGTTCAATTCCCAGCACTCACATGGTGGCTATTAACTATCTGTGATTCAAGTTCCAGGGAATCTGATACCCTCTTCCGACCTCTGTAGGCATTGCATGACACAGGTGTACTTACACACATGCAGGCAATATACTCACACACAGACAATAAAAATAATAAAATATATTTTTTAAAAAAGACATTCCCATCTTTCTTATGGATTCTAGGCTTGTCAAGTCACATCATGATGAACTAGGGAAGTCCTTGCCACCACTTATGAAATGGTGTTGGAGTAACTATGGGAAACTTCAGGAGAAAGACTTACAATTGCAGTTTTCAAACTCTATTTTCAAATCATGGGAGACCTTTAAAATTTTTTAGTCCCCCAGTGCAATAGTCCTAGGATGTCTGTAAGGATGTTTTCAGAGAGGATTAGCTAAGAAGGGAAGACTCACCTACTTTAAATATGGCTGGGTGCCAGACTGAATAAAAGGGAGACAGGAGCAGGGTGGTAGCGATTCATCTCTTCCTGACTGCAGACACAATGTGACCAGCCCTTTTGTACCCAGTGCAAGTCACAGAGGAGCACCACACAGTGATGTTTGAATTGAGTCCGTTTATTAGCTGGCAGTCAAGAACAGGTTAACACCAGAAGGAGCTCTCAACCTTGAGGAGCAGCATAGTGGGTTTTATAAAGCCAAAAACCAGAGTTACATCATACCAGGGGCAGGTCAGTTAACAAAGGTTTCTACTAGACTCAAACAAGTTTCCCAGTATTTCAGAAACAATGGACTTCCGGAAATGCAAGTGTAGCCGGATGACATCTTGCCTGGCTGGATGTGGTTAGAGGGGCAGAAGTGGGGAGCAGCTGGGTGAGGTAAAAATACAGTCAGAGAAAAATGGAGTCACGTGGGCAGTTCATTTTCATGTGCCTGCTGCATAGCTCCCCCTTCATGATGGACATGATCCCACCAAACCGTGAACCAAAATGAAACCTTAAGCTACTTTTACCTAGTGTTATTTCACAGACAAGAGAAGTGACTCCTACACCAGGCTTCCTGCAAACTTCTAGAAATCAATCTTGGGGCTCTAGCCTCAGTGTCTCCTAGAACTCCTCAGGTGATTTTAGTGGGTGGTCAACTCTGAGAGACATTGATGTGCAAGCAAGTGAGGGAAAAGTACCAGATCTACCTCTGCAGTTTTGAGGAAGGGGGTCAAGAACTCAGACAAAAATCCTACTAGATGGAGCCTCTTTATAGATGACCATAGAAGCCATAGCGAACCCAGTATGCTCCAAGAGTCTATTTCTGAATGGAAAGTGATCGCAAAAAAATACCAACCTCACTGAGAAGCTGGTAGTGGTTGTCCTGTCTGTGGACCAGGGCTGCTGATAGAGGGGGAAGGTTGCTATGAATCAGCTTCTCCATGTCCACAGAGATGGTAGAGTTCAGAAATAGAAGAGCCAGGAAATAGCACTTAACTCTTAAAGTCAATGCAGATATAATTACTACAAACAGCCCCATAAGCCAAATGGCAATCATAAGTCCTAGCGCATAGGGCTCATATACCACCATAAATCTGCTGGTGAAATAGGTGAGCAGTCTGTTGGATTTTGAAGGACAGAGAATAAAGTTTAGAGAAAAAACCAGAGCCAGACCTTGCAGGAGACTGAACAGAGGATTTATTCCTAGTTCAGTGAAGGTGATACAGCTTCTCCGCAGATAAGCAAGGTGTGCAAAGGTATGAGGGGTGGAACTGAATTATATATGGCTGGAAAATAAAGACAGACACACACAACTATGAAGTCTGAGTTGGTGTCCTTGGGCACTCTTCCTGGAGTTGCAGAGCAAAGCTGTTTAGCTCTGCTGTGATAACAGTGAATCAAGGACAGCAGAGAGACATCCTGGCAAGAGAAGTGGGTTTTCTGGCTTACTGCCGCTGCGGCATTCTATCAGGCCTGAGATAAGGGATGTTACTGTTAATAGTGGGACCAGGGTGAGACATTTGTCTCAGGGAACTTCTGGTTTCTATCATGGTAGAAAAAGTATTTGCCTGTTTTAGTTACTTTCTCTTTCCTGTGATAAAATGCCCAGACAAAAGCAATTTAAGGGAGAAAGGGTTTGCTTTGGCTCATAATTCCTGAAGGATAGTCCATTTCTGAGGAACACAGCCCATCATGATTGGGGAAGGCATGGCAGTCTTCAAGAGCAGGAAGTTGGCTGATCATACTGCATCTGCACTCAGGATGTAAAGAGTGAACAGGAAGTGGGCTGGGCTATGCTTCAAGGCTCTACCTCTTATAGGTTTCATCACCTCAAACAATGTAACCAGCTGAGGACCAAGTGTTCAAATACATGAGTCTATGGGAGATGTTTGATAATTGAACCACAATACCTATCTAACCAAAAGAGACTGGATGGAGGCACCTGATAGTAACTGACCAAAATGAAGGTACTCTCCTCCCTTACTCAACTTGAGCCAAGGGTGACCAAGTTCACTTGAAGAAACTCACAGTATCATAACATACATATTTCAGTGATATCTCATGTCCTTCTAAGGCACCTATGGTTGGCTGTCAAAGGAGGCGCACAGTGGGAAAAACAGTGCTCAGATTGTTCAGGAGTGGTTGCACACAGGGCTGGAGATGTTTCCGACATGAAAGGTTAGACCCATGTGTGCCCTTCCTATTGGAGTAAGAACTTGTAGTCAGTGGATCACGAGACATGCTAGGCTGATCACAGAACAGTTGGGTGAGGATTGACTTTCTAGTCAGTTCAGTTTCTGAATGGAGAACAGCTAAGCCACTGTCCTCATTGGAGGATTATATAAGTTAAAGTAGGAAAGACCAAGGAGAAGCCCATGGAACTGTCACCTGTGCAAAATTGTAATCCAGAGCAGATACTCCATGTGGGTGAAACAGGGATTCCTGTTCCCTCAAAGCGGGAGTGGTGGTCTGCCTCAGATCCCTGTTCCTTGGCAGTAATGTACCTGCAAAATACATTTGTTGAAGATGATGGACCTGATGTGGGATCACAGAAATGATTATTACTTCTGAGGTGGTCAGACACTGCTGGCCTGTAGAATGGAGTATAGCCTCTTGTCCAAAGCCATTGCATCAGCCTTTAGGTCATGGACACATGGCTCTCAAGAAATGCCCGTGTGCTCTGAACCAATGGCTATCATTAGATTATGGATATTGTACCTTTACACGTGGAAAATAACAAGAGTGCCCACCTTGTTATTTCTTTGAAGGTCCCACATGGGGAACACTCCTGCCAAAAGATACAGAAGAATTCCACAAAAGTTAATCCTGACAAGTCATCTTGCCAAGATTGGCAAAGATGGCAATGCACGATTGGCTTGGTGATCGTCAGGAGCGAAGGCAGCTGCTGCTGGAGTCCCAGCCGCAGAGTTTCTAGGATTCACTAGATAACACTTGTTGCTCCCATGATAGGTGGCATGGGAATTTGAGTAAACAGGGCCTCTCAAAAGCTTGTTAACCCAGGGTCTTGGAGGAGGTCTAAGGAGAGGGATAATGTCTGGGTTAGGCCTCTGGGAAAATAACTTATAGCCTGCAAATGAAGGCTAAGATGAAAGAAATCTAGGCTGAGTACTGATGAACAGAATATCAGCAGGGGCCTGTGGTCTTGCAGGTTTTGTCTTTCCAAAGCAATTACCCTTGATGTGGAGGGAATGAGATATTGATTGGGTATCCACACCTGTGAAAGGAACAGGGTGGAGAAAGTGAATTGATCAGATGGAGAAGATAGCGAAGCAGGTCAAGAGCCTCAGTCAACCCAGCTCGGACTTGAGTATCACCCATCTGTGACCCACGCTGGACCCAAGGGGTCAGGTGCACATTTCTCCTCTGCACTATGTTATCAGGGCTGCCTCCAGGAAAAATTCCCTAGAACAACAAGACCCTGAGGGACGCAGACCTTGAAGGAGATGGTGAATTTGAAGATTCCAGGCAAGGTGACAGGCAGAAAGAGTAATTTCTGCTGTGTCAAGTGTGACCGAACAAAGGGGAACTGAAGCTGTTTGCATAGAAAGCATGAAGGCAGGTAGACCATAGAAGTGGCCTTGGTGACATCCCCAGTCTCGCCCATGTCAATCAAGCCTTCCTGTTTGCTCTTTATGGTCTGCCTAAAGCTGCCGATGAGGTTCACTATAGCTGTTCTTCCTGGCCTTGCTTAGCTCTCGCTAATCAGATCTTGCCAGCTTGGGCCTCATCAGATCAGGCCTCTCCTTGATGACTAGGAGGGTTGGATTTGTCCCTCTTTCTTCACCCCATTCTTTCAGAGACTGTAGTCTCCCACTGCTGTCTCCTCATTGGTTGTGGTCCCTAGAAAAGTCACACAAAGATTCTACAAGGCTGGCTGACTGAGAACTTCTGAGATTATGGAGAACTAAATTGTAAGCCCAGAGACAGATGATCTGGGGCTATCTTTAGGCCCCTTAGCAATGATTCATTCCCCACCACCTGTTTAACTTAGCATCTTGATGACTGTTAGTACATTCCAAAGGGATTTACTTAACTTCCACTAACCCAAAGGCAGAGAATGTCATCAGATAGAATCTGAGGCCTGTGCTACATTTCCCTGCTCTGTTGTAGCCTGCCTGCCTGATGTTTCTAATCTTTTTTTTTTTTTTTTTGGTTTTTTTGGGACAGGGTCTCCCTGTAGCCCCAGCTGTCCTGGATTCACTATGGAGACCAGGCTGGCCTTGAACTCACAGAGATCCGTCTGCCTCTGCCTCCTGAGTGCTGGGATTAAAGGCGTGTACCACCACGCCCAGAATTATTTTTTTAAGTAACTTGATTTCTGACTTTGTTCTAATGCTATAAAAACTTCATGAAACTGTTTACACATTGGAACATGCTATTGGGGCAACCTGAATCTGTGGTCCCAAGCCACAGTCACTCATATTTGGCTTCAGAATAAATTATCTCTTATTCCCACTGTGATAAGAGCTGTTTTTGTGTTGAGCGTTTGGGGAGTCTGTAACACAGGACTCTAAGGAAGACCCGCTTTTGGGTGTCTTGGGACTTAGATCTCCTGTGGTTTGATTGGTAGCCCTGTGGTTTATTCTGAGCTGATTGTATAGATCCCATTTTGTTATCTTTTTAAATTTCAGAGCATTTGTTTGAGATTTCTTACATTTATATAATGGATTTTAGTCACTTTCACTCATTGTCCCATTGTTCAACTCCCCTCTCCCATCATCACCCCCTCTTTCATTGTTTCATCACCTCCCCATGGTGGTCGGGTCCCACCTTCCCCCTTTGTCTCCCCCTCCTTGTCTCCCTCTGCACCCCCAGGAGGGTGAACACTCATGTATAACTGCCCCATAGGGAAGCCCATCAAAACATACCCATTCCTAGGTTGGAAGAAACTTTATTGGCCGTCTGACAATGTCAGAGTTAGCTGATGTACAGCACCTGACATTCCGAAAGACAAATGTACAGCAAATCATTTTCTAAAGATTATGTGCATGCGTATGCATCTGTGTCTGTGCGGATGTACACGTGAGTCTAGATGCCTATGGCGGCTATAAAAATGTGTTGGACTCCCTGGAGCTGGAGTCAGAGGCACTTGTAAGCTGTCATGGGTACTGAGAACTGAACTCAGATCCTCTGTAAGAGCGGTACACACCTTAACTATTGAGCCATCTCTCCTGCCCAAGCTCTTTAAGCACTTTTTTTCTCTTTTCAGTGAGATTGTAATGAAAAATACTTGTGCTACAGACATTTGTTAGTTGTAGTTGAAAAGTACCATAAGACGTCTACTGTGATTAAAGTCTTGTTTCTGTGGAAGCTGTCCCATCAATGGCCTCTTGTAGCAGCATGCTCTGTTCCCAACTTCCTCGGGGAACTAACCCCTTACTTGCGAAGAATCTAATCGGTGAATTGCACCTCATAGAATTGGAAGCTCACCCTGGTATCAACAACGGTTCGACTTATATTTTCCATGAAGGGGTTATTTCATGTTGAATATTGCTTGCAAAAGTAATTTTAGGTGTATATCATTTTTGAAATGGAATCTGGCAACACCACAATCTGAAATGCGTTCGAAACATTTGTTCTTTCATCCTGCTGAATAGCAAACTCCCATACCATGTAATTTGTTCTAAACCTCATTTCTTGCACTCTGTATTTTGTGTGTCCGTCAACAGTGTCTGCTGATAAAGGAGTACACTTGGCTAGATCCTTTGTTTCCAATGTATTTCAGAAATTTATATCATGGCAGCAAGAAACTGAATTTTTGCCAGTGGTAAATGGGTTTTTATCTTCCTTTCACTCCTAAACATTTATTGCTATGTTTAGTGAAATCTTTCCCAGTGTTGGAGTAAGACTCGCATAATTCCACAGAATGCTGACAGAATTGTAGACATTTATGTTCTGTAGGCCTGTATGAACTTATCAGAATTAGCAAGACTTCAAAATTATGACTAGCATAGTGAGACATCATCTATACTTAGCAAAGAAAAATTATCTGCAGTTGTTAATGGCAACTTTTATTCTAATAGCCTTGATAATTTCAATTAGTCTTTTGGCAGATTCTTGGGAAAACTGATTTGTATTTTATAATAGCCATGTTTTGAAGTAAAACTATACCAGGACTAGAAATAAGCTCTTCAATTCTCATATTCTCTGTGAAAGGTCTTGGGGGGGGGGGGGCTTCCAGGGATCACTGAGACAAATAATTGGGGATAAGTAGTTTATCAGAAGGGTTATTAATGTCAGGAACAGACTACATACAGCATGGTGAGGGCTCTGAAGAGACTCAGGCTCACATGGTATAGTCTGGGTTCCTTCTCACAGCTCTCTGAGGATGAGGAAGGCTTCACACAAGCCTGCCCCCAGGCTCTCTGATGCCTCAGTAGGAAGCAGAGAAAAGGACAGGGGGCAGGATGTGTAGTGATACCCCCTTTGATGCAAACTCAGTTCTCCAGGTGAAAAACCCTGGCATCTAGAAATCCTTTAGCTAGAAACCCACAGTGCCTCAGTAGATACCTGTGGGCATTTGTGAGTGGGAAAGGACTGGAGCAGTCTGATCTGGATTCTAACATCATATTTGGGTGCTTATTGGTTTCTAAAATCTGTAACTGCTGTCATGAAGATAGCAGTCTTTATCTCACAGGGCTGCCTAGGTTGTGAAGATTTGTTTAGTTAAAGCTAAATATTTGCCAGGCATGGTGGTGCACACCATTAGTCACAGTGCTTGGAAGGCAGAGACAGGCTAATCTTTGTGAGACTGAGGCCAGCCTGGTCTCCATAGCAACTTCCAGAACATCTAGGGCTACAGAAAAACTCTGCCTCAAAAAGACAAAGCACTAAATATCCATTAGCCCACTCTGGATGATATGTCACCACAGGCTAGAAGCAGGGCTGTGCTTGAGGGATCCTCAGCCAGTATCTCTTCCCATATCTTACATCTCAAAGATGACCATTTCTGCACAGACCAACAAGGGTCAACTTGTGGGTCCAGAGTCTTATTAGAAGTAACAACATTCATGTCTGTGTATACTTCGGATTTTGTTAGAGTAGGCAGAGGGTCTATTCACTTCAATTTAGAGTCCATAATGCATTCATAGAACTGATTTTGAGAAAGTTACTGATAATCAGGGAACAGGAAGTTGAAAGGTTTTCTATTTTAACTAGATGAGGGAAGTTTGAGCAGTCTAGTAGGCCAAGAGACAGAAACCACTGGAAGTTAGGTTGATGGGTCAGGAGGGAACATATAATAGAGTGTACCAGGGACAAAAGGGATAGTCTGGGGTCTAGACTGTTTTTTTAACTCAGAGGAAGCCAAGAGGAAGAATTTAAGGATTGAGTTTATGAGCAGATCCATCCTATGTGACTCTAGGGATTGGGGTAAGGGGAGGTTTGGAGTTTATACTTGGGATCATTTTGTATGGTTAAAATAAAGAGCATGGGGCCGGGCATGGTGGTACACACCTTTAATCACAGCACTCAGGAGGCAGAGGCAGGCAGATCTCTTTTAGTTCAAGGCCAGCCTGGTCTACATAGTGAGTTCCAGGACAGCTGGGGCTACAGGGGGACCCTGTCTCAAAGACCAGATAGATATATAGATAGATAGATAGATAGATAGATAGATAGATAGATAGATAGATGATAGATAGATAGATAGCATGATGTTGTGAGTCATGTGGCTTGACCTAGAAAGGAAATGTTTAAGGTTCACAGTGTTGAAAAGGTAGAGAAAATGAATATCTTACAGAGAGGCATTTGATAAAGAAGGTCCACTAACCACAGACTGAACTCTAAAATTATTAGTCTGGTGGTCCAGTTAGGATGAAAGCAGACCTCTGTGGAGAGTAAAGTAAAATCTGAGGGACCATTACGCAAGCAGTTCTTAGGAAAGGCCATGTCCAACAAGGCAGAGCCATGAGGGTGAACAGGAGGAAGTGAGGCCCAGAGTTGTTTGAAGACTCATACATAGTATGTGGCCCTGTACCACCTGAGCTGTGGGTGCAGCATTGACATGCCGCCCTGTCACACGATTTGTTCTTTGAGCTGGCTATTAGCAACATCCTTCCAGTAAATTTAAAGTGTATATCAAACGCTTGTTTAAATACTTTGAAGTCTAGTAGTGGAGGTCAGGAACCCACTCATGGGCCTGGTAAAGTGTGATGCCATGTTAGGAAGAGTTGACCCCAAGTTCCCACATGGGAGCTGATAAAAGGTTACATTTGTGCTTGTGTGTATGTAGTGCATGCATGTAGGTATAGTGTATTCACATGTACATGTGTCTGGTATATGCATGTGAGGATGTGGTGTATGCACGTGAACCCTGTTTATGCAGATAACACTCACCCACGTAGGTACATGTGAAGGTCAGAAGATGCCAGAACATCTTCCTCAAATACTTTCCACCTTGTTTTTGGAAACAGAGTTTCTTTACTGAACCTGAAGCTGGCTTTAAGATGGACTGGCCAATAAGCACCTGAGATCTGTTTCTACCTCCCCTCTCTGCCAGCACTGGGGTCACAGGTGCACACCAGCACACCCAGTGCTTAGGATCCGTACTCAGGGATTACAGATGCATGCCACTACATCCAGTATTTTTGTGGGTTCTGGGAATTGAACTTGGGTCATCAGGCGTGTATGGCAACTGCTTTTATCCCTGGCCCTTTATTTTTAAAGCAACAGTTTTCCTCCTGGCATTTTCACACTCTTATTTGCTTCTCTATTGCTGTGATTGAAGCAACTTGGGGAGGAAAGGGTTTATTTGGCTTACAGGTTACAGTTCATCACTGAGAGAAGTCAGGGCAGGAATGGAAGCAGAGACCATGGAGGAACACTGCTTACTAGTTTGCTTCCCCTGGCATGCTCAGCTACCTTCCTTATACAGCCCAGGTCCACCTGCCCAGGGATGGCACCACCCACAGTGGGCTGAACCCTCCTATATCTATTAGCAATCAAACACATGCCTCACAGACAGGTCCACAGGCCACTATGATAGGCCAGTTCCTGAGTTGAGGTTCCCTCTTCCCGTTTGACTCAGCTTTCTATCACGTTGACAAAAACTAATCAGCACATTGTATAAAGACTCATTAACTCCAGATTTCCTGAAGGATGAAACTTTGAGGGAACATTGTGGAACCCAAACACATGAAATTTGTTCTTTAGAGCTCACCATCCTGACAGCATGCTGCTTCACACATGGTTAACTTCCACCAAATAGTTTAATAAGGTCAGGTGATGAATATGTGTGTTCTTTTCCTCTGTCTGTCGCCCTTTGTCACTCTGTCCCTCAAGCTCTTGGTTCTGACTCCGGTTCAGATAATCAGAGGAAAATGGGGAAATCAGGATAGTTAGATTATTGTGGAGTGAAGTTTGTCATCAGGAGGGAGAAGTTACTACAGAAGTGAAAATGGTAAAGCTAGGACTATCAGGAAATCGATTGGGGTTGAGTAGAACTCAGCTGCATTGTGGGATGGTGAATGACATCAGTGGAGAAAATGCATCAGCTCTCCCACTGAGCAAAAGAAGGCAATTCTGGTTATTCAGTCTTGAGAAAATGTATTTGCGACAATTGGAAGACTCTGTTCCTTTGAAAATATCCTGAAGGGCTTAAGTGATAACGCTATTGTTGCTGAAACCATGTTCGGCTTCTCACTGCTCAGAAAACCCAAAGTCCAGGACAAGTTGTTGGGGCAAGGAGGAAAAATGATTTGAAAAGCCAGCAAACTGAAGAAGATGGAAAGCTATCGCTAACAGACCATCTTCACTCAACCAACATTTTAAGCTCCTTTTATCCATAAGTAAGGAAGAGAAGGGAGACTTAGATTAGGAATGGATCAATAACTGGAGACTTCTATATGACTCTCCATTGGTCTGGAACAGGACATTGTAAAAACTGCTGCTGGTGATCTGTTCATCACCGTGCCTCTACAAATCCTAAATATTTTATCCTAGTGTCTTCAACCTTAGAGGAGAGAGAGATTAGGCAAATTGAAGAGTAATCAATATTAACAGCTTCACACGTTCTTTGAATGATTGGCGTGTCTATGTATGTATACAGCCTAGAAGAAATCTGACCCAAAGGTCAGCTATCGATTGCTTAGCTGTGTAACTTCTGATGCTAACTAAAAATACGAGTGCTTATTTATGCTTTTCCTTCGTTATTGTGGTGGGTAGCATTAATGGTCAAGTTGACATGATTTAGACTCCCTTAGGAGATGGATCTCTGGGCATGCAGAAAGTGAGCTGAGTACTTGCATTCATTGATGCTTCCTGACTGTGGATGTCTTGTGACCAATGGCTGCACGCTCCCACTGCCTGGAATTCCCCTCTGTGATGGACAGTAACCTTTAACTGTGAGCCAAAATAAATGCCTTTCCCTTAAGTTGCTTTTGTTAAGGCATCTTATCACAGCCCCAGGAAAAGAAGCTAAGACAGCTCTAAAATTATAAAACATGTAATTGGTGTTGCTCTCCTCGTGTCTAGGAAAAAACTGACCAAGGCAACCTAAAGGGTTTATTCTTGCTCAGTTGGAGGGTGGAGAAGTCACGCTGGTAGAAGCATAGTGCAGCTAGCCGCATCGCATCCACAGGGAGGAGGCAGAGGGATGAATGCTCAGCCTGCTTTTGTATTCAGTCTGAGACCCCAGTCCATGTACTGCCCACATTCAGGGTGGGTCTTCCCTGTTCATTTACACCTTTCTGGAAACTCCCTCATGGAGTATCCAGATGTGTTTCCATGGCGACTCTAATTCCAGTCAGGTTGGGAATGAAGATTAACTATCACACTCGTCTTTGATTTCCACTGTACGGCACCTGAAGTTCTTTGAACTCATGAATGGTAAGTGTCTTTTGTATGCTAATAATTGGAGCACCAGTGACCCTTAAATAGGTTCAGGGTTGGGACCAGTGACTAGAAAGAGGGCATCATTTAAAAGATTATTTCCAGCCAGGTGTGGTGGCACATGCCTTTAATCCCAGTATTCAGGAGGCAGAGATAGACAGATCTCTGAGTTCAAGGCCAGCCTGGTCTGCATAGTTCTAGGACAGCTGGGGCTACAGGGAGGCCCTGTTTCAAAAAGAACAAACAAAAAAAGAGTTCCACTGCAAACCTCAAGAAAAACAGGCTGAAGGTAAAGTTGATCATCAATGGCCAATGACACATCAGTCATGCTTTATATAAAGAATCTTCCATATAAGCTCAAAAGAGGCTCAAACTTCCATATGCAAACATGACTGCTCCTCTAGCTTGCTCAGTTATCGTTCTTATACAGCCCAGGCCCACCTGCCTAGGGATGGCACTGGCCACAATGTGCTGGGCCCTTCTACGTCAGTTAGCACTCAAGAAAATGCTCCACAGACATGGTCATGCCGGTATGATACAGAAAATTCCTCAGTTGAGGTTCCCTCTTCCCAAGTGCCTCTAGTTTGTGTCAAGTTGACAAACTAACCAGCAGATATATTAATGAGAGTAATAGGTAGTTTGCGGCAAAGTGAAGAGATTCTTAAGTTTCAGATGTTATCAAATTCTTTAGGGTTGGTGGAAGTTTGTGGTCTACTAAACAGTCATACTGAGAGATTTATCTAGCAGTCATGAGACTATGTAGTCAGACACAAAGGTTAAAAGTGAATGTCTTTTTTTTTTCTAAAAGGCCTAATAAGGCCCAAGATGATATAAGCTATAAGCATGCAAATAACACCAAATATTCATTTCTCAATGAGGTTTACCCAGCCAAGGTCAGTCTACAAGCTCTTTAATATAGCTGTGGTGGCTTTGGAAAATCAGCATCATTATACTGTTAGCTGTGGGGTTTTCTTATGTATGATGGCTAATCTTGTCAGTATGATAGTTAGTACTGATTGCCAATGTGATTGGAGTGTTTTAAGATTAGTGAAGCCCATCTGGGTGTTAGAAGTTGTTTCCAGACAGACTAACTAGATGTGGGGGAGGGGAGGAGGAGGGTATAAAGGCTTATATCGAATAAAGTTCAGGGAGGGTGGTAAAGAAAAAGCCAAGTTTCAGGGGCTGGAGAGATGGCTCAGCAGTTAACTGATTATTCTTGCAGAAGGCCCGGGTTCGAATCCCAGCACCCACATGGCAGCTAACAACTGTCTGTAACTCCAGTTCCAGGGGGATCCAATGGCCTCTTCTGTCCTCCTGTGGCATTGCACGAGCTCTTGCAGAGGACCCGGGTTCGATTCCTAGCACCCACATGGCAGCTACGAACCATCCTTAACTCCAGTTCCAGGGGAATCCAAAGCCCTCTTCTGACCTCCACGGCATTGCATGACACAGGTACACTCACATACATGCAGGCTATACACTCATATACATAAAATAAAAATAATAAAATTTTTAAAAAAAGAGCCAGGTTTCACAGACATGTCCTTTTTCAGGTTGCTAACTGCTGTGAGTTGGTCTGCTTCACGGTGCGTGCCCATCACCACAATAGACCACTCTGAGATCATTAGCTAACACAAATCCTCCTTTTCCCACATTGGTCGAGTGTTCTGTAGCAAACTCAAAACCTGACACTCAAATTAGTACCACGGGTGTGGGGTCATTGCTGTGAATATCTGACAGTGTGGTCTGACATCCAAAGTCTTTGGAACTGAATTTATATGAGGAATTTGGAAGAGTGAGGATGTAAGCCAGAGAAAACCTAGGATGCTGTGGGAAGAGCTTAATGGAATTCTGGTAGGCACTCAGAGGAGGAACAGGCTGACAGCAGCACAGACAGTAAAGTCTGTGCCACAAAGTTTTACATGAGAATGAGGACTACTGGGAATTGGGCTAGAAGTGATTCATTCCTGTAGCATTGAGCTAAAGAACTTGTCTGCATTTTGTCCATTCCCTAGGACTTTGTGACAGGTCAAGTTAAAACATGCACTTGGGCTGAGGAGATGCCTCAGTGGGTAAAGTGCTTGCCGCATAAGTGTGAGGACATGTGCTCCGATCCCCAGAACCCACATAAAAATGAGCCAGGTGGGCAAGGTGCTCTCAGGCATGGGAGATAGAAACAGGAAATCACAGAGCAAGCCGGTTGGTGACTCGGGTACAGTGAGAGACCCTGCCTCAATTTACAAGTGATAAAGGGAGATACCTGACATCATTGACCTCAGGCCACTGCACACACGTATGCGCACACATGTGAACATGCATGCATGCCAAAAAATTATTTGCTAATTTAGCAGAAGGAATTTCAAGGTATCCCAGCATTCAGTTTGACATATGGGTTTTGCTATCTGCTTTTATCTGGGTTATATTGAGAAATGTGTACTAAATTGGAGCAGAAATGTTTGGAAAACTTGACGTTCACCTGGAGAAGTAGTATGTGCAATGCTTGGGTCAAGGAAAGTGTGGCTGCCAAAGAAATTAGGGCTGTTACAAAAGCCAAGTGCTTTGCATTGGGACAATGGAAAAGGTGCCTGGAAGTGGTGCCGGACTTGGCGAAACCCTCCCCATTGCGGCCTGAGGGATATAAGGGAGCAAACTCAATCAAAAGAAGCTGCAATCCCCTGCATCTCTTGCATTCTGCATCCTCCCAAAGCTTGCAGAATGCAAGAGTT
Source organism: Nannospalax galili (assembly GCF_000622305.1). Classification (NCBI taxonomy): domain Eukaryota; kingdom Metazoa; phylum Chordata; class Mammalia; order Rodentia; family Spalacidae; genus Nannospalax; species Nannospalax galili. Next base: position 325,926 of record NW_008342123.1, on the reverse strand, counting down.
ACAGAGGATTGTAGGCTTCCACCCAGATTTCAAAGGGAAGTCTGGAAGACTGGGTCATGTGTAGCACGATTTAGAATCCTGTGGGTGGCCCCTGTGAAGGTGATGCATTAACATGTGAGATGCCGAAGACTCAGAGACCCAAGATATTCCATACCAAGATTGAATCTGGAAATTCTCCCAAGGAGAGATGCCAGCCAGTTGTGGAGCCCGTCCAAGAGGGAGCTACATAGGCTTCAAATGGCAAGCCCAATGCACAGGATTCCCAAGCCCTTTGGAAAACACATCAAGCTATACCATGTGCCCTAGATGTTGTATATGAAACTATGGGATGTGAAAGAAAGTTCCCAGAAAGAGCTCCTGCATCTCTGACTGAATTGCCTGAAAGGTTAACCAACTGATTAGCACTCTGGAGATTGTGAGGAGTCTAGAATGTTACAGATCCAGAGTGACAGAATGTAAATTGCAGGAGAGCTCTAAGCTTCCTTACATAAATTCCTCAGCGGTAGCCAAATGGCCCCAATTGGAGCTTGGCCTTTGATCAGGCCTTATCAGCTGGTCACTTCCCTGGCTGACAGAGACTGGTTACCAGGGCGCTGAACTCCTGCTGTGCCATAGCCTGCTCTGGTGGCCTGGCCTTATCAACTGATCACTACAGAGACTGTTTGTCAACCTCAAGTACCCCAAGGACACTGAGGCCTGACACCCAGCAAATTCCTACAGCTGCGTTCAACAGAGTCCCTATATAAAGACCAAAATGCTCTGCTAATGCTTGCTGATGTCTGTACCTGTGGACAAGACACTGGCCATTTGCTATGTTCTCTTGAATTAAAGAGAACATATCCCTTGCCTGTTGCAGGTCTGGCTCTGGTTCTTATTTCTCAACTTTAAACTCCTTCCTCTTTCTGCTCTCCTGAATCTAACATAGAGCCTATTTAACAAACTGTCTGGGGACATCTTTAACCCCATTAAATAGCCACACCTTGCCTACCTCTGTTTCTGAATTAACATTCTTGTGACTAATAAAATGTATTAACTTAGTGGGGGTATAAAGATGATTAAGATGTTCTATATGAAATATACAAAAATCAGTAAAATGTATTAACTTAGCAGACCACCAGGTCTCACTCCATCCAAAAACTAAGAATGTCATCAGATAGCATCTGAGACCTATGGTAGAAACCCCCACCTTTGCTATGACCTGCCTACTCAACGTGGATACCAATGCATTTGAAAGGTGTCTTGACTTATGACTTTTCTTTGCTCTGTTACTATAAAAACATAATGTAACTATTACCACCCTGGAACATGGAATTTGGGGCTGAAGGACCCGACTGACAGCAGGAAGGCCATTTTAGAAAAAGAACTGTAATCAGCCATTCGATAAGCCAAGATTCTAACCCAGGTCTTGTGAAACTAGCAGTGGAAGATAGGACGTTTGCAGTCGGACCACCTGCCACCACCCTGAGGCCCCTACCGGGAAGTTAGTGATAACAGCCCCTACTGGGAAGTTAACGATAACAATCAGTTTCACCCATAGCCCCCTCTGAATTTGGCAATACTGTTTCCTCATACCTTGTACCCATTGAAATGCACTAATAATAATCTTGTAACCATGCATCTGCTTCTGTACCTTGCTTCTGCTCTATAAAAAGCCCCCCCAAACTAAGCCCGGCACGCAAGTCCTGACTCGAGCGGGACTCTGCGTCCGCAGGCGCCTGTGTATGAATAAATTCCTCTTGCTTTTGCATCCCGAAACTTGGTTTTGTCCCTGTGTGTTGAGCGCGATTCTTCAGGGCAACCTGAATCTGTGTTTCCAGGCCGTGGTCACTCATCTTTGGCTCCAGAATAAACTATCTCTTATCCCCTTTGAGGTGAGAGTTATGCTTTTGGGTCAACAAGAATTTGACATTTTCTCTTTTGGGCTTTTGTGTTGCTTTGTCCTGTCCGTCCTTATCTCGGAATCAGTTTTCTCTCTGCAATTGTATCTTGGAAGTACTTTTCCTTATGGCAGAGGCTCATAGGAGTCTACCCTGAGTCTCAGGAGACTTTGAACTTGGACTGTGTTGGAACTGTTAAGGGTATGAGAACTTTTAGAGAGTGATTGAATTTCCCTTATGAAATAGACCTGAGCCTTTGGAGGAAAGAGGTGGGAATACTGGTTTAAGGAGATGTGTTTGGGTGTTACGTTGACAAAGGAGTGGACTTGGTGATTACTTTTGATGGTTGATGTGACTGAGTTGAGAAGTGCTTAAGATAGTACTAAATCACACCATAGTGTCTGGGAGGACATTACTAGAGAAGATTAAACCAAGGGACCTTCCCTGCACGTGGTGGTGAGGGGTGTTTGTGTATGGGTTGGGAGGGGTTGGGGGGAGACCATTCCCTAAGGAGGAGGAAAAAAGCCAGTTGGCACAGATGTTCTCTTTCATCGTTTCCTGGTTTGCCATGATGTGAAATGCCCCACAATGCCCTCGTGACCTTGGTGACCTTGAAGAATGGAAAAGTCTGAAACTGTGAATCAATATAAATCCTTTCTCCCTTTAAGTTGTCTATATCATGTACCCTCTCACAGGGACAAAAACTAACACACTATATGACCTTTATTGAGTAATAGTGGTCTCCCCTGCTATCCTTTATTTTGAATCATGAAAAGGTGCTAAAGTGTCTTGAAATGCTTTTTATGCATCTGTACAGATGAGAGTGGAGTTATTTTTACTTTCATTTGGGTTAATCTGATGCAATATATTCTATTTATTTTATGTGTATGAGTGTATTGGCTGCATCTAGGTAAGTGTACCCATGTTGTGCAATGCCAGAAGAGGACGTCAAATCCCCTGGAACTGAAATGGGGAGAAAGAGGGTCCCCTAGAGGGTTCTTAGTCTCATTCATAAAAGAATTTAAGAATGGACCCAAATGGAAGCTTTTACAATTTTATTAGAATCTAAAAGAAAATCCTCAGGTCAGGCAAGCTGGTAATCTTGGCAGCTGCCTTGAGGAGGTGAATGATGGGAAGAAAGTAAGTTATGAAGCCATGCAGGTTTAGAGCCTGCATGGAGGTCGGACACATGGCTGACTCACAGAGAAGGAAGCTTTAGAGAAAAAGTGAAATACAAGATGCTAGAGACAGCCCAAAGCCTTAAAGAAAGCGTGGCTAGTAAGAAACATGAAGACGAAAAGGGGAAATTACCCCTTTCTGAAGGATTCTGGAATGCAGGCTTACAGAGACCTACATGACTGTGGCTCATCAGGAAGTTCTGTTGAGTTCTGAGCGGCAAGGCAGGATTCCAGGCAGAAAAAATTCACTACCTCATTAACGTACCAGGTATTCTGCCCAACTATTTAGCATAACTTAAGGTGAACCTGCCTTCCTAGGGATGGTTCTATCACCTGGTGTTTGACCAGTGAGATTGGAAAGGTGGGTCTTCCAACAGATAGACCAGGGATTTTATAGTCTTGACCAGCTAAATTTATGGGGCTCTTTTGCTGCTCTAACAGAATTGGAGCCACAGACCATTGTTAGCTGTCATGTAGGTACTGGGAATCGAACCCAGGTCCTCTGCAACAGCAGGCAGTGCTCTTAACAGCTGAGTCATCTCTCCATTCCCTCTATTCTTAATATGCTAAACAATTCTTGAATTCCATGAATTCTTTGAATTCTGCTAGCCTGGTGTATGATGTTTTTTAATGGATTTTGAAGGGACCATTTGGACCCTGGCCCCTCATGCCCTGATATTTTCTTCCCTTATCAGCTATCAGGAGGTTAACAGATTTGTTTGCTATGTGATCCTCCCTGTGGTGCTCTGGCTTATCACAAACCCAGAGCAATGGGGTCCAAGTGACTGTGGACTGAAATCTCAATAATCCAACCCAAATATTGCTCCTTTATTATGACCTGATTCTTTTATTAATACAGTTATCTCAGGTATTTGTCACAGTGAAGAAAATGTTGGCCTCCGGAAATGCTTCCTCTTTAATATTTTAGAATTTGAAGTTTTTTTTATTTTTTCCTCTCCTTTTTTTTTGAGATAGGGTCCCTCTGGGTAGCACAGGCTGACCTTGAACTCCAGACTCTTCTAAGCCTTCCAAGTGCCTGGCTTGCACGTGTTTACCACCAATCCTGGCTTATTCTTTTTAAATTTTTAGTTTTTATTTTGTGTATGAGTGTTCTACCTACATATATGTAAGTACACCTATGTGTACAATGCCCCTAGAGACTAGAAGAGGGTGTCAGATCCCCTGGAACTGTAGTTATGGACAGTTGTTAACCACCATGTGAATGCTGGGAATTGAACCCCGGACTTCTGCAAGAACGGCCAGTGCTCTTAACTGCTGAGCCATCTCTCCAGTACCTGCCGTGTTTATTAAATGTTTCTTGTCTTCTACTTTTTATTGTTGGGAGGTTCTGATTACTAATTCAGTTTCATATTAATTATAGCTCTGTTCATATATTCTACCTGTATTTTATAAATTGCCTTTGCTTGTGTTTCTAGAAGTATCCATTTTATGTAGGTTATCTAGTTTGGTAGCAAATTGCTCCCAGAATCTTTGTTAATCACCATTTTGTTCTGTGAAATCAATTGCACTACCTCTTTAATTTCTTGGTCTTTTCTTTTTCTTAGTCTAGTTAAAGATTTGCCAATTTTCTCCTCACAAAACTAATTTACTTTTCTTGTTCTTATTTATCTCTGCTTTTATTTCCTTCTGCTAGCTTTAGGTTTAATTTTTACTTTTTCTACTTTCTAAAAGTGCAACGTTAGGGGATTTGAAGTCTTAGTTCATGTTGATAGATCACGTTCCCTCTTAGCTCTGATTTACAATATCCCCTAAGTTTGGGTTTCATTTGTCTCAAGACTTCCTAATTTCCATTGTGATTTTTTTTCTTTTGATTCATTAAGAAAATGCTTTCTAAGTCCAGTTATCTTTATGCTGTTAATTTCTATCTGTTTCATTGAGACGAGAAAATATACTTTCTGTAATTTGAACCCTGTTAAAACTTATTGAGACGTGTTTTGTGGCCTAACATCTGGTCTATCCTCAAATGTTCCACATCCACTTAAGAAAAATGATCATCACGGCTGTCGAGTGTTCAGCATGTGCTTAGCACAATTGGTCTAGCTTATTATTCAAATCCCACATCCTAATGGAGCCTCTCTGATAGTTCTATGCACTATTAGATTATTGAAATTTCCTACTGTTATCATAGGGATGTCATTTACTCAATTCTCTCAGTGTTTTGCCTCGTGTTTTGGAGTCCTTACATTTGGTGTGTGTCATGGTGTGAATGTAAATGTCCCCCACAACCTCATGCATTGGAAAACTTAGTCCCCGGCTGGTTGGGGTGTTTTAGAGAGTTGTGGAACCTTTAAGAGGTGGAACCTCACTGGAGGAAATAGGTCACTGGAGAGGACACATATTGAGGTTTAATAACCTGGCCCCACTTCCTATGAGTCTTTTGGTCTCTGAGTGTGGATACAGAGTGATCAGCTACCTCACACTCCTGCTGCTACAACTAGAGCACAGCTCACCTTCCCCACCACAATGGCATAGAATGTGTCCCTTCTTAAGGGAGGAAGGGCTTATTTGGGCTCCTGGCTTAAATGGTATTTTTTTTTTTCATGTTTTAGGACTTATTTTTATTTCTGTGTGTGTGAGAGAGAGGTGCAGGTACCCACGGAGGCCAGAAGAGGCTGTTAGATCTCCTGGAACTAGAATCACAGGCAGTTTTGAGCCACCAGACATGCATGCTGGGAACTGAACTTTGGTCCTCTGGCATAGCAACAAGCCCTCTTACCTGCTGAGCTCTCTCTCCAACCCCAATACTTGCTTTTTAAAGACCAACTTTTTTCTTGTCAGCAGTTCAGAGTTTTAAAGATTCTCATACAGCAAAGGGGCCGGCAGTCAGTAGCTCCACTTTGCTGCTTTCAATGAATCAACCGCAAGCCCTGAAGGCCTCATGTGACAGGAGGCAGGGACAAGCATAATGACTTCCCCTGCTGCCCGCCCCCCCTCCCGCAACTCATCTTATTCCAGAGAAAGTCACAGAGCCTTCCCACCTGGCCTCGTCTGCACGGCCGGCTGGGACAGCACATGGAATCTGCCTCTTGCCTCCCCTCATATTTGTCTATCTCTCACAAGTACAGTGCTAAAGGTTCCTAAACCTCACTTTTGAAGAAACTTCACTTTTGAAGTGGTAGTTCATTTTTCTGTTATCCTTAGATATTAGTCATAACAGCTTATAAAATCTCAGGTATAAGGAAACATTACAGAAAATCCTAGTTACATATTTTCATGCAATTTTTTTAGCAGTCAAGTAATCAGCTTTCTTCTTGATCCTGTAACCCAACTATTAAAGTTTGATGTGAAGCACTTTTTAGGAAATACTTGACACTGGATTGCAAAGTCTGTGTTCCCTCTGTTTTTCCCAGGCTTCATTATGTTAATTTCAGGTGTCTTCACTAGAAGTTTTTCCACAGGAGTGTCAGTCACCACTAGGACTCTGCAGTGTGAATCAAGTTCTTGCTAACATTACACTGTTTGGTAAATGACATTAAACAAGTGAGTTTTGCTGTTTGTTATTTGGTTTGAGACAAGGTCTTGCTTTGTAGCCATGCCTGGCCTAGTACTCACTATGTAGCCCAGCCTGGCCTCAAATTTGTGGCAATCTTCCTGCCTTCCAAATGCTGGATTACAAACATTACAGTTGGCTTTAACTTTTTTTAAAAAAAATACAGTATCTCACCATGTAGCCTTGGCTAGCTACTGTATAGACCAGGCTGGCCTTAAACTCAGAGATCCATCTGCCTCTGCTTTCTGAGTGCTGGGATTAAACGTCTGGACCACCACACGTGTTTTAACATCCATTAATTTTTTTTTTATGGTTTCAGAAGTATTTTTACAAAATCTTTATTAAGAATTTCATACATATATAGAAGGTGTTTTGATCAAATCCATGCCTGCTCCCTCCCCTCCAACATTCCCCCCTCTGAAGAGATAACCCTAAAATCTTTTAAGGATTAGGTACAAGCTCCCAAATATTTTTGACGTTTTTGGCCTTTGGAACAAAATATGTTAACAGGCCCAAGGACATTTTGACATTTAGCAAAGAAACTGGCTACATTTCTTTGGAGTCTTTTTTTTTCCCCTAACAGCCTAGACAATTCCTACCTCCTATTCTTGTCACACCATCCTCTGAAGGGGTTACCCAAATTGCCAGTAGGGAGTAGGGACACTGACCATTCGGGCTTCTTCCATGCTGAACAGGGATGCAGGGTGAGGCAACTGGGTACCCCTTCAGTGGGTCTATCTAAAAGACTCCCAAATTGCATAACTCTTGTCTCTAAGGGAAGAAGTCCTTGAATCATGAATAGGAGATGTGAAGCAGAAGTAAAGGCAAGAGTAATTAGCATTACAAATTCTAGACAGGGAACTAGAAAA
>NW_008342123.1:315569-317964 GCF_000622305.1 Nannospalax galili | reverse complement strand
AATTTCATTATTTCATCTTTCTTTACTGCTGAATAGAACTGCATTGTGTAATATACCACATTTTTGTTAACCAGTCATCAGTTGAGGGACATTTAAGTTGCTTCCATCTCTTAGCTATTGTGAAAAGAGCAGCAACAAACATGGTTGTACAAGTGTCTCTACAATAGGATGAGTCCTTTGGGTATATGCCAGGGAGTGGTATAACTGGGTCATACGGTAGATTCATTTTGAGTTTTTTAAGAGTTCACACTGTTTTCCACAGAGGCTGCATGAGTTTGCAATCCCACCAGCAGTGAATGAGCGTTCCCCTTTCTCCACATCCTTGCCAGCATTTGGTATCATTTGTTCTCTTGATCCTAGCCAGTCTGACTGGGATAAGATGATACCTTAGAGTGGTTTTAATTTGCATTTCCATAATTACTAATGATGTTGAACACCTTTTGAGATGTTTCTTAGCCATCTTTATTTCTTCCTTTGAGAACTCGTTTAGATCTTTAGCCTATCTTTCAATTAGATCATTTGGTTTCTTGATTCTTTGTGTTTTGAGTTCTTTATATATTCTGGATGTTAAACTTTTACTCTGTCAGATGTGTCACTGGTGAAGATTTTTTCCCAGTCCGTGGGTTTCCTCTTCACTTTTTAGATTCTTTTGCTGTACAGAATCAGCGAAAATTTTTAGTTTAATGAGGTCCCACTTATTGATTGCTGACCTTAATTCCTGAGCAACTTCTGTCCAATTTAGAAAATCCTTTCCTACACCTATATCCTGTAAGTTACTGCCAATATTTTCTTCTAATAGTTTCAGGGTTTCCAGTTTCACATTGAGGTCTTTGATCCATTTGGAGTTGACTTTTGTGCAAGGTGAAAGATAAGGGTCTAGTTTCATTCTTCAGGTGGAAATCCAGTTTTTCAAGCACCATTTGTTGAAGATGCTGCCTTTCCTCCGTTGTGTTCTTGGCACCTTTGTCAAATATCAGGTGGCTGAAATTGCATGTACTCAGGTTTGGATCTTCGATGTTCCATTGATCTATGTGTCTGTTTTTGCACCAGTACCATGCTGTTTTTTTGTGACTACGGCTCTGTAGTATACTTGAGACCTGGTATAGTAATCCCCCCAGTGTAGCTCTTTGTACTCAGGGTTGCTCTGGCTATCCAGGGTATTTTGTGCCTCCATATGAATTTAAGGACGCATTTTTCTAATTCTGTGAAGTATGTCATGGGGATTTTGATTGGGATTGCATTGAATCTATATATTGCTTTTGGTAGGATGGTCATTTTAACAATATTAATTCTTCTAATCCATGAACATGGGAGATCCTTCCATCTCCTGGTGTCTTCCTCAATCTCTTTAATGATTTAAAAATTTCATTGTATAGATCTTTGGTGTATTTTGTCAGATTTATTCCAAGTTATTTTATTTTTTTGCAGCAATTATGAATGGGAGCATTTCCCTGTATTCTTCAATTGCTTATTATTGGTATATAGAAAGGCTACTGATTTTTGTAGGTTGATTTTATAACCTGCCACTATACTGAAAGTGTTGATCAGTTCCAGGAGTTTTCTCATGAAACTTTTGGAATCTCTTAGTATAGGTATAGTATCATATCATCTGCAAAAAGTGACAGTTTGACCTCTTCTTTTCCAATTAGTACTCCTTTAATTTCCTTCTCCTGTCTTATTGCTCTAGCAAGAGTTTCAAGTGCTAGGTTAAAAAGGAGTGGAGATAGTGGACATCCTTGTCTGGTTCCTGATTTTAATGGGAATGCTTCCAGTTTTTCTCCATTTAAAATAATATTGGCTGTGGGTTTGTTATATAAAGCTTTAATTATGTTGAAGTATGTTCCCTCCAGTCCAATTCCCTCTAGGACTTTGAACATAAATGCATGCTGAATTTTGTCAAAAACCTTTTCTGTATCTATTGAGATGACAATGTGGTTTTTGTCTTTGAGTCCATTTATATAATGATTGGCTTATGTATATTGAACCATCCTGTATCTCTGGAATAAAACTGACTTGATCACGGTGGTTGATCTTTTCGATGTGTGTCTGTATGTGGTTTACAAGTATTTTGTTGAGAATTTTGCATTTGTGTTCATTAAAGATATGTGTCTATAGTTTTCTTTTTTGGTTGTATCTTTACCTGACTTTGGTATTATAGTAATGCTAGCTTCATAGAAGGAATTTAGGTGTTCTCCCTCCGTTTCTATCTTTTTGAATAACTTAAGTATTATTAAATGTAGATCCTCTTTTAATGTCTGGTAGAGTTCTGCTATAAATCCATTTGGTCCTGGACTTTTTTTAGTTGGGAGGTTTTATATTACTGTTTCAATTTCCTTATGTGTTATGGGTCTGTTTAAGCTGTTGATCTCTTCCTGGTTTAGTTATGTTGGTTACC
>NW_008342123.1:312312-314634 GCF_000622305.1 Nannospalax galili | reverse complement strand
GTCTTAAAGTCCTATAGTGTTGTTTTTATGAATTTGGGTGCACCAGAACTTTGTGCATATGTTAAGGATTGCAATATCTTCTTGGTTAACCATTCCTTTAATCAGAATGAAGTGACCCTCCTTATCTCTTCTGATTCATTTTACTTTGAAGTCTCTTTTGTCAGATATTAGAATTGCAACCCCTGCTTTTTTCTTAGTACCATTTGCTTGGAATATTCTTTTCCATCCTTTTACCTTAAGGTAGTACCTGTCCTTGAAGGAGAGAAGAGTTTCTTGCAGACAGCAAAGAGATGGATTTTTGTCTCTTAATCCATTCGCTTAGCCTGTGTCTTTTGACTGGGGAGTTCAGTCCATTGATATTTGAGGTTATTATTGAAAGGTGTGTATTGGTTGCCATCATTTTGATTGCTGTTTGTGTTCTCTGTGTAATTCTGTGTTTCCCAGATTATAACTCTGTTTATTTTCTTTCGCTGCCCCAAAGTATAGTTATTTCTCTCTCTGGTCTCTGCATTGCTTCAAGTATTCTTTGGAGGGCTTGTTTTGTGGACATGTATTCTTTCAGGCTATTCATGTCATGGAAGATTTTTCTTTCCCCCTCAACTATAATTGACATTTTTGCTGGGTATAGTATTCTGGGCTGGCATCTATTGCCATGTAGAACTGGAAAGACCTTGATCCAGGGTCTTCTGGCTTTCATAGTTTGCATTGATATGTCAGCTGTAATTCTGATGGGTTTTCCTTTGTATGTGACTTGTTGTTTTTCTTTGGTGCTTTTCAGTATTCTCTCTTTGTTCTGTACATTTAGTGTTTTTACTATATGTCACGGGGAGTTTCTTTTCTGATCCTGTCTATTTGGTGTTCTATGTGCTTCCTGTATTTGTATGGTGATATCTTTTCTTAATTTCAGGAAATTCTCTTCTACAATCCTGTTTAAGACCTGGTCAATACCACTAACCTGAAATTCTTCTTCCTCTATGCCTGTGATACATAGATTTGGTCTTTTCATGGTGTCCCACATCTCTTGCATATTCCATTCCTGTGTTGTTGTTTTTTTTAATTTTCCACTCTTTGCTTGAGTGCTCCAGTTCTTCCACTTTATCCTTCAGTGTTGATATTCTCTTTTCCATTTCATTCATTCTAGAAGTGAGGCTTTCCCCTGTTGTTTCAAGTTGGCTTATTGAGTTTTGCACTTCCTTCTTCATTTCTGCCTGGGTTTTCTTCAATGTTTCTCTTGTGAATTCATTCAGATGTTTATTCCTATCTTCTTTTAGCTCTTTTATTTGTTTGTTCATGTGTTCTTTAAATTCATTGATTTCCTTAATCATGTTTATGATTGTTCTTTTAAATTCAGTGTCCTGGGTTATCTCTAGGGCATTTTCCTTATAGAACTCTTCTGCAGGAGTGGTGGGGATATAGTGTGTTTGGCTTTCCATTTTTATCATTTCATTGTGGTTTTGGCATGTGAATTTCTTTTATGATTCTGATATGAGAATTAAGTTGAAGTATGCTTCTGTTTTTGGGGTGCCTAGATCCTTTCTTTATTGGTTATGTAAAGCTGGTTGGTACAGGGTTCAGGTTCTCTTGGGTTTATTTTGGAAGGAACTGATGGTTTCAGATCAGCTATTCAGGGGTACCCACAGAAGCCCAATTCAGGTTCCAGTGAGGTACACTCATGCTTCCTTCACCACGTGGAGTCAGGATCCAGGCTCTCTTAAGCAGTCCTGTGTGTTGTCAACCCTATGCCAGAGGAGGGCCAGAGGGGTGCCAGAACCCAGCACTCTCTGGCAGTCTTCTGAGCTCCCAGCCACTACCCTGATGGAGGTCCGAACCCACCCTCTCAGGCTGTCTGATAGGATCTCAGGCTTAGCCTGCCAAAGCCAGATCTGCCCTGGGGCCTTGCTCACCACCATGTGGAGGGAGGATCCAGGGGCTGTCAGACTGTCCCCTGGATTCTCAGGCCCTCTGGTAGTTGGAGGCCAGAAGGAGGCCAGAACCCAGCACACTCTGGCAGTCTGCTGAGCTCCCAGCAGCTACCCTGATGGAGGAGGTCTCTTAAGTGGTATTTTATTCGTATGGTATTTTGTCACAGCAACAAGAAAGATTACTAACACAGTATGTGCAATTATAATTATATGTGCATTTGCTTTGAAATGCCATAATTATCCTTAAGAGTCTGTTGCTGCTGCTGACATTATACTGTGCTCCTACACCTGAAATCTCTTGCCTCAGATACCCATGGTTTGCATAGTGGCCACCACCCCAATATTCAAACTTGTCAGCCATTCCCATTAGTGCTTGAAGCCAAGTGAGACAAACCAGGCT
>NW_008342123.1:275535-311909 GCF_000622305.1 Nannospalax galili | reverse complement strand
CATGGAGGCCAGAAGAGGGCATCAGATCCCCTGGAACTGGAGTTATGGATGATTGTTAGCTGCCATGTGGGTGCTGGGAACTGAACCTGGGTCCTCTATAAAAGCAGCCAGTGATAACTGCTGAGTCATCGTTCCAGCCCCTGGATTTAGTTTTAGTTATATATAGGTGTCTGTACATATGAATCCAGTTATTTATCGAGGCCAGAAGAGGCCATGAGATCCCCTGGAGCTGGAATTATAGACAGTCATGAATGTTGGGAACTGAATTTGGGTCCTCTGCTCTTAACCATCTCCACAGCCCCCAAAGCTACTTTAATTGATGTATAGATTCAGTTTCCCCAGCAGGGATAACAGAGGGTTGTTTCCTCTTCTGCCATTTCACTCCCTTGGGGCCTTCTTGGCAATTCGGCCTGTCTCACCAAGGCTCTGCTTTTGACTCCAACAGCCTGCATACACACCTCTTTGGAAGGCTGTCCTCAGTCCTGGAAGCATTCCTTGGTAGTACCAGGCAGGCAAAAGGGCTTGGGAGTTCTGCCGCAAAGCCTGGTGAGTATTGACCTCCTCTGTCTCCCCAGGGCGGTCCTCACCCAATGGAGGAGGCGAACTTGTACCCTAGAGTTCCCTTGCGGAATCGGGCTGGAGCTACCCTGTTGCAGGACCTTGCCTGAATCACCCTGAGTAGCTTTTGCTCCTTATCCTGCTTCCCCAACTCTCTTCCTCATTCTTCCTGGTGATCCATCCTTACTGTCTTTCTTTCTCTGTTGCTTTGATAAGATACTCTAACAAAAGCAACCCAAGGAAGGGCGGATTTATTTTTGTTCACAGTTTGAGGTTACAGTGCATCACGGTAGGGAAATTGCATTGCCAGGTGCGTGAGGCAGCTGGTCACATTGCATCTACGGTCAGCAAGGGAGCAGGGAATGCTAGTGCTCAGCTCATTTTCTCCTCTTTATACAGTGCGGGATGCAGCCCCAGGAAACAGTGCAACCCATGGTAGGCAGATCTTACCTCAACCAACCTAATCAAGATAATCCCTCACCGGGTTGCCCAGAGCCCTATCTCCCAGGTGATTCTGATCTCATCAACTTGACAATTACAATTAATCATCACAGCAAACCATAAAAACCTCATGTCCATTACTCTAACAAAAGCAACCCAAGGAAGGGCGGATTTATTTTTGTTCACAGTTCGAGGTTACAGTGCATCACGGTAGGGAAATCGCATTGCCAGGTGCGTGAGGCAGCTGGTCACATTGCATCTACAGTCAGCAAGGAGCAGGGAATGCTAGTGCTCAGCTCATTTTCTCCTCTTTATACAGTGCGGGATGCAGCCCCAGGAAACGGTGCCACCCACGGTAGGCAGATCTTACCTCAACCAACCTAATCAAGATAATCCCTCACAGGGTTGCCCAGAGCCCTATCTCCCAGGTGATTCTGATCTCATCAAGTTGACAATTACGATTAATCATCACACCAAACCATAAAAACCTCATGTCCACATTTAAAGGTTCGTTTCTAGGGAACATCATGTAAAAGTCACAGTATGTATTGCATTTCTGTGTACAAAAAGCAGCTTGTAGCCTCTTGAGATTGAAAACAGAAACAGTATTCCTTTGTACTTAACTTCTCATGTTACAATAGGAAAATAGTGTTCTTTAAACACATCAGATATGCACAAGATCTTGAAAATTGCAAACAGAGGAGAAACAGCAAAGAAGAAAATCCCTTAATCACTGATCCATTTGGGTGGTGGCCGGAAAGAGGGGCGCAAACTATAATGGATTTAGCTAAAGAGAATTTAATAAAGAAAGGGACTCTTTAAAGAGATGGGGCTGAGTTAGGCACCCAAGGAACAGTAACTAGGGAGTTTTCTCCACTGGGACCTAGGGGCTGAGGAGAGAAGGTGGTTACCGAAACCAAGCCTGCTTAATAGTCATAAAAAAGGCTACCTAGCAGATGGTGTTTGGAGGAAGAGTAATGATCCTTCCAGCCACCACACTGCCGTGAGTGCCTCCCATTGGCCGAGTATACACAAAGCCGGAAAGCAACTGTGGTACCAAGAGCCACTTCCAGGGCAGGCTTGCAGGCCAGGTATAGAAAGCCATTCACCCAAGTTATGGTCAACCTGAAGTCACATCACAGACTGAAGGTGAGGCCTTAAAGGCCCAGCCATGTTGCCCACACATAGGGCTCTGGGGTGAGTAAACTCTGCTTCAGAGCACTAAGCTGATGGAAGCTCCTGGGCCAGTGTTCAATTCAAGCAGCTCTGTTTTATCTCCCCTTCCTCCACTTCCTTCAAGCTCTGATACCAAACAAGCATCTTGTACCCTGATCCATCATGGTGACTACTTACAAAGAAGCCAACCCATGACAGCACGAGAACTGGGTGACAAGATCTGCAGGTCATCCTGCAGAGAGACAGAATGGACAAGCGCAGTGTGCTGGATAGCTTTAGTGTCAACTTGACACACCTGGGTTGAGGGAGCCTTAATTGGGTAATTGCCTCTATTGGACTAGCCTACAGCCATCCTCAGTTGGGGAATTGCCTCTATTGGGCTGGCATGTGGCCATGTCTGAGGGGCATCTTCTTGATGAGTGATGTGGGAGGGCCCAGCCCACTGTGGGTGTGCCACCCCTGGGAAGGTGGGCCTGTGTGGCATAAGAAAGCAGGCTGAGCAAGCCAGTAAGAGCAAGCCAGTAAGCCACATTCCTCCATGGCCTGTGCTCCAGCTCCTGCCTCCAGGTTCCTCCCCTGAGTTCCTACTTTAGGCTCCCTGATGAACTGCGACCTGGGAGATATAAGCTGAATAAACCCTTTCCTCCCCAAGTTGGTATTGGTCAGAGTGTTTTGTCACAGCAATGAAGAACAAACTAGAACACACAGAATAACCAATGACTACCTAACTCTATTCCCATTCTGTCCACTGCCCTAACTCTATGGTAAGAGGAGGGATGAAGGGAGCCAGGTGCTGTCCATCTGAGGGTGCCTGGACCATTTGAGAGCATCTATAAGCATCCGATAGAGCTTTAATATGTTCCCATCACATACCCCACATGGTATGAGAGGATCTGTCTGCACACAGTTGTCACTGTGTCTTGTGGGAAAACTCCCCCACTTCCAGAGCACTGTCAAGGAAAACTCAGCACTGATGCTAAATGATGCAGCTCTAAGTGAGGTGATTAAACAGTTCAGTGGCAGGAGCATCCTCTCAGGGAGAAGAGCAACAGGAGGCTCCGGAGGACATGCCTGAGTGAGTCACAGCCGGATTCTAGTGAAGAAAACTGGCTAGTGCCCAGGGAGGGGCTGAGCATACCTCATCCTAAGAGAAAGCTGGCCTGACCTGCTTTGGGAACCGTCCCTTCACACAGTAAAGGGGGCTATGCTCTGAACAGGTGTTGGAGAGCCCTATGTATGTCAGACCAGGGACAGGGAGCTGTTGAGTTGATGCAGGCTGATGGTGTAGTCAGTCCTCCCTGCTCCAGCCCCATAACTTGGGCCCCCTATGGCCCTCTTGTAAAAATTCTGCATTTTTAGATTTTCTTGCATTTAAAGGCTATGAGTTTAACTCCTCTGAGTGCCAAGTTTCTCCCTGACAGGGAGAGATGACAGTTTGGGGAGCTGGGTGTTGACACACCAATACTTGTGAAAAGTGGAGTGTGGCAGAGTAGAAAACAGACCTATAAGGCAGTTCTGTGTAAGGCTCTGTAGGCACTCTAGCCCATCAGTGTTGAGCCAAAAGACCAAGCCCCCAGACCAAGCTCCTCTCTGTCACTGAGCACAGACTACCCCAGGAAAGTGTGGCGTCAAGCCCATTCTTGCTGGCAACCTGGGTATGTTCCCCCCACTCTCCATTGTGGGGCTGCTGGCTTGCAAGGTGGGACTACTCTGTCAGATGTCTGCTGACTTGGGACTGCAGAGGGGAAGGGGGAGAGCCCTTGAATCACCCATGAGCAAGCATAGGAGAGGTGGTAATGGGGTTCTATGATGGATCACAGAACCCATGATTAGTAGAAAATACTATGCTGAAGAGTGACTTGGATATAGAAGCCTGGCTGAGCTCAAACTAGCATCTATCTTCCCTCTCTGCCTCAAACAGTCAGGACTGGAGTCAGGGAGAGGGGTTTAAAGGCCCTGGGAGCCTTCCTTGGGTACTGATTAGTGATTATAGCCTGTAAGTGCATTAAAGAACTACATAATTAGGTAAACACAAGTCATAGATTGTGAGCCGACAAACTTGCGGTAGAAGGCTTTTCCTTTCTGGTGATAGCTTCATCCCCACCCCCATCATTTGGATGTGGCTGAACAGTTCTGTTCCATTGGAAGAAGAGCTGGGCTGCTCTTGCTAAGTCTGCCCTCAGCACTCTGACTAGGCATTGCGCTCTCCTGCCAGCCAGCCCCTGTGGGTGCCTGTTTTGTATAAAGACATGAAGAGCAGGACAGCCAAGTTCACATAGCCATCTGGCTCAGAGGCTGGGGAATGACTGGCCTGAGCTCAGAGGCAGCTGTGGCCCTTCAGGATTCTTGTAGACACCCAACAACCCCTTCTGCCAACACTTCCTCCAGGCTGTGCTGTGTGACATGACCGGCCCCCAGGGTTTGTGTTCTTCTGACCTTCACCCTGTCCCAGTTTCTGCAACCTGGCTTCCCTATCACTTGTCTTTTTGGTGTGTACTGCTTGCTTCTGCCCAGATGTGGTTGGACAGGCAATTGGAAGTGTGCCTGGTGACCAGATCTCCCAAGATGTCCCTCAGGACTGAACTAAGCTCATCCCTCAGACATGGAGCCAGGATCAGAGTTTCAAGATCCCACCAGGCTTCATTCAGATGTCAAGGCTTCCATGGCCTGGCTATTGCTAAGACCTTGTTTCCAAAAGCTAGTCTTGGGGCTGGAGAGATGGTTCAGAGGTTAAGAACACTGGCTGTTCTTGCAGAGGTCCAGGGTTCGGTTCCCAGAAACCATGTGGCAGTTAACTATACTTAACTCTAGTTCCAGTGGGATCTATCACCCTCACAGGTGACTTACATTCATGCAGGTAAAACATTCACACACAAAATAAAAATACAATTTTAAATTTCCCAAGACCTACAGTATGCCCTGCTATGTGTCACCTTTGCAGTGTGTCACTCTGGCCATGGCTTCTAAGTCTAAAATAAGACTTTGTTCAGAATAGAGTGGGTGACAGATGCTTACTGTCGGGCTGGTCCTGTCTCCAGAGGCAGCTGTCAGCAGAGTATGACCAAGTTCCCAGTCCTCCAGCCTCTGTCAAAGGAGTATTTTTGTTGCCGGAGACGGTTGCAAAGACCAGCAAAGCTCAGGTGAGTAGGGCCCCAATAGGAAACAGGTTTCATGCAATCAAACTTTGATCAAAGAAGACTGAGTCCCAAAGGAGCTCATTTCAAAGCTTGAGGATAGGAGTTAGACACTGTCTTAGTGTCTGGCATTTTGTTGCAGCATCCTGAACCAACTGACTGGCTTATGATGCTCAGCTCTGGAGGCTGAAGGAAGACAAGGGGCTGGGGTACACAGAGCCTGGTGTGAGAAAGGATTTTTCTGGTACATAGATGGTACCACCTGCTTACATAGAAGGCCTAGTGAACTCTTGAGGCTTTTCAGAAGGGCATATGCCCCATTCAGAAGGGCTCCACCCTCGTGCCAGGACCATCTAGGCCAAAGGACTCTATCTCCTAATTCTCACTTAAAGACTTCAACATGAAAACTGGGGACAGGGCCATTCATAACCATTGCTGGAAACACAAACACGAGAACTGGGCAGTCATCTAGGAAGCTGCCATTTTTGCTGAGCCCAACAGTATGGAGGAGTAATGGGGAGAATTTTCCAGAACCTAGGAGTCAATGCTTAAGGAAAGTGAACTTTGCAATAACAAGGAACTTTGGTCAGGGCCATGGCCAGCCGGAGTGACCTGGTATTTCCCTGTCAACCTAGAACCAGAGAATATGGGGAGTGTTCTTGATAAGGTCCACACAGCTCAGTCTTTCAGGACACAGTAAGGCAGACATGGGCAGAGGTTGTGTGCTGGGAACAAGTAAAGTACTTCAGAATTTTCCTTTTTTATGTCTGTACCCTAGGAACATCGCAGAAGTGGAGAAAGGGTGGAAAGATTGTAAAAGCCAGAGGTTGAAGGTTGGGGCAGAACAGCATCTTCTAGACACAACAGGGCCACTGCACGCAAGAACCCACAGCAGCTGTGCACAAGAGCAAGCCAGTCAACAGTCCAGCATGGAGGGGGTGTAGCACGTGAGCCCCAACCCCTAGCTAAGGAGCTATTGCCAGTTAATGGTGCTAGGGGAAGGACAGTCAGTTGTGTTTGAGGATGTGGGCCCTGGCAGGTTGACCATGTTCCAGTGGATGGCCCCACAGTTACGTGGATATGGGCAGCACTATTTAGACTTAGTGGGTCTAATGACATGACGTTGAGAAGGGAACATAGTAGGTGGATCCCAGAGGAGTTGGAGAGGGGTGATGGGATTATATGATTGACATACATTGTGTGCTTGCATGAAATTCTCAATGAATAAAATATTTTAAAACATCCACACCCCATCAGAGCTCATTCCAAAGGTTGGCTGAGGAGCTGGTTCTTATGTGCATGTATTTGTTATCTATATATGTGTAAACAAGTTGCTCTAACAAGCAGTAGCTTAAAACAGAAAATGTATTCCCTGTAGTTTCTGTGGGTCAGGACTGGGGCAGCTGAGCTCTGAAGTTGTGTTTCAGGCTATCTCAGAAAGCTACAGTCACAGAAGCCTTAACTGGAGCTGGAAGACCTGCTTCCAAGGCAGCTGGTTCCCACATTCCTACATGCAATGATCCATTTATTCTGACTTGCTCAGGAGTGCTTATTATCAATGGCTCTCCGGCATGCTGTGAGTATAATAGTTCTGAGATCGTCTGGGCCTCGAATCTTGAAATATTTAGGGTCTAGCACTTTATATAAAATATGCCAACCCTTGACAGCCTTGTGCTGGTGTCAACTCCACAGGAGGCACGAAGTCAGCCACCTTCCAGATTTTGTAGCAAACTGTGTACTTGGGTGAACAGACATCCTCAAAAGCTCCCTAGGACCAAGCTAAGCTCATCCCCACAGGCAATGAGGCCAAAACTGCAGGATCCCACCTGGATGGGGATTCCAAAGACATCTGGAGCCTACATTTAACATATGTTACAATGTACTTGTTTATGTGTTCATGTATGTGTGCATATGTACGTGGAGGCCAAAAGCCCATATCAGATGTCTTCCTTAGTCTCCACGTTTTTTTATTTTTGGAGACAGGGTACCTTACTGAGCCTGGAGCTAGACTGACTAACCAGTAAACCCCAGGGATCCTCCTGTCTCTACCTCCCCAGCTCTGGGATTACAGGTGCATGCTCCCCTGCTCTGCTTTCTATGAATGCTGGGACTGAACCTAGATCCTTGTACTGACGTGGTGAGCACTTTGCCAGCTGAGCCACCTCAATTTCACAATGTACACAGTGCAATAAAAATTGCTTTTATTACATCCATTTATTTCGTGTGTATGAGAGTGCACATGTGTCACAGCAGGCGTGTGGAGTCTGTTTTATTTCCCTCCACCCTGTGGTCATCAGACTTGGCAGTAAATGCCTTGGTCTCACCAGCACCATGATGTGTTTTTAATATTTGCTGCCAGATTTAGCATCATGTGTGAGAAATCCATCTAAGTGTCCTAGTTTGCTTTATGTGGCTGTGATAAAACCATGACCAAAAGCAACGTAGGGGAAGAAAGGGTTTATTTCTCTTACAATTTGCAGTCCATCACTGGGGGAAGTCAGGACAGGAAGTCCAGGGAGGGACTGAAGAGGAGACCATGGAGGAATGCTGTATACTGGCTTGCTTCTCTTGACTTGTTCAGTTAGTTACCTTTTACAACTCTGGCCCACCTGCCTGGGGATCCACTTAGCGCAGAGACCATGGAGGAATGCTGTATACTGGCTTGCTTCTCTTGACTTGTTCAGTTACCTTTTACAACTCTCGCCCACCTGCCTGGGGATCCACTTAGTGCAGTAGACTGGGCCCTCCCACATCAATCAGCAATTAAGGAAATGCCTCACAGACATAGCCACAGGTTATTTTGATGGAGGAAGTTCCTTGAGGTTCCTTCTTCCCAGTTTGGAGTTGACAAAAACCTGCTCAGCAAGGCAGTGGTGGTGTTCCCCACGTCTCCTCACACCTCTCACCCCTACCACTTCAGAGTACAAAAGTTCAACTACCAACTGGCTCACCTCTGACTTGGCATTGCCAGCCTTTTCTGGCTATGGAAACCTGACTGTAGCCAGCCAAGAGGGCTAGGGATTTAGTCACTGGCCAAGACTGCTCCCAGTGGTGTTGATCGAGGTTGCTATATCAACACCCCATCTCCTTCGCCTCTCTGATAAAGTGATGGAGAAAACCCAAGCAAGGCAGAGCTACCCACACCTCCCCTGAAGCCCTAGTCCCTACCAAGGGACTGCAGGAGTAACAAGGCAGCCATGTAGATAGTTGTTTCTCCATATCTCCACAATCCCTGACTGAGGTATGGCCAAATCTGGTCCCCTAAGGGCCCCCAAGTGCTGCTGACCACAAATCTCATTCCCTAGAACAAAGGCATCTATTTTCTACCTCAGGAAAAGATAAAGGAATTACTCCCCCTTTGTAAAGTCTTGGATACAGGTTCAAGTGGGACACTGAGATAGATTGTTGGCTATTAACTACGGACAGACAGACATCATGGCAGGGTCTCCGAAGAGAGGAATCAAAGACAGCATGGGAGACTGAGGGGAATCAGGCCTACATGGCAAAGTATGGATGCAAGTCCCCATCTTAGTGGCCTAGGTGAATAACCCACTTTACCTGAAATTTGCTTCAGGTATCTGTCAATTGAACTGGCTCTCTGTTACCCACTGCCACATCTCTAGCAGTGAGAGTCACAGTTAGTTTTC
Source organism: Nannospalax galili (assembly GCF_000622305.1). NCBI lineage: Eukaryota > Metazoa > Chordata > Mammalia > Rodentia > Spalacidae > Nannospalax > Nannospalax galili. The sequence goes on along the minus strand of NW_008342123.1, from coordinate 302,953 downwards.
TTCATGATGGGTCTATATAGGATTTTGCTGACTTTCCAGTTGCATATCTAAAGGTTGCTAAGAAACAATCCCCTCCTTTCTAATGCGGTCCAAAGATTGTAATTTGTAACAAGGTTAAAGAATTTTTCTCATTAAAGTTATAAGGCAAATTTATGAGAGGTACTCTTTAGGTGAGGGGAGATGTGCTGGGAACATGGGGTTATACAGCATTTTAGCTCTAAGCTGAATCTCTGTCCTTTGTGTCCTGATTGAGGTGTCCCTGGGAATGCATGATGTGGTCCTGAGGGAGCAAAACATACTGTCTCTGACAAGATGCCTTTTGGAGAACACACACACACATTGGCCCTGAGGGTGTTTGGTCCCCATCCTCAGTGTCACTTGCCTTTCTCAGCTGTGAAAGCCAATCAGATCCCAGGAATGGAGCTCCTCCCTCTCCCACACTTTTTCCTGTGTCACTGTCATTCCATCTTCCTGTGCAGCTTCAAAAGGATTCAAGGATGAAAAAAGGAAACATTTAAAGAAAGACCGAACAAAGGATCACAGAAAGCCCCAGGTTTTCTCATTAGTCTTGAGTCACTTTCCAGATGAGGGAATGAAAAGAAAATTGCCCAAGCTTTCAGGGCTGGAGAGAGGACCCAGTGAACACTGGTTGTTCTTACAAAGGACCCAGATTCAATTCCCAGCACCCACATGTTGGCTAACAACCATCTGTAACTCTAGCTCCAGGGGATCCAATGCACTCTTCTGACTTCCATGGGCATTGTGTGACATGGGTGCACTTACACGTGCAAGCAATACACTCATACACAAAAAACAAAATTACAAAAAGAAAATTACTCAATCTTCATGTTTTTGAATATGTAGCATGGTGTTACAATGTGGCACTTTTTTTTTTTAACATGGTCATTCCATTGCCTTGGCCTTGTAGCCATAAAACTAATTGAAGTTATTGACAGCCAGGTCTATTATAATGGTGATAGAACTACAGATGCTCCCTAGTAGGAGGGGTGGTCACAAGACCCCTATCTGGAATTCCAGCTATTATTTATTTCCTCTTGCCTTCCACCATTTACAATTGATAGTGGAGGTGCTAGAGTTGGCTGATGGGGAGACTCCATGAATGAAACTTCCATAAGATCATCATCCATGATGGACTAGGACTCTTCGTTAATACTGCTGTTTGGGGATAACCCACATTCCTTTAAGTAGTCTCTCATTCATTCTCTATAAGCAAGTCCAATAAACTCATTACTTCATCAAGTTAGACTGGAATCATTACTTGGGTCTGATGCTAGTACCTTATTCAGGTGAATAGATGCTTGTTCACATCTCCCCCAGGAGAAGTTAATGTAATACATGGGAATTTATAACCCCAGTGTTTGCAAAGAGGGTTCAGCACAGAAAAGGTCTGTAAACAGTAATCATGCATGTTCAAAGGCTGACCTTTGAAAGAGGAGGGATTATAGTTCTTCACTGGTGTCTGGGGAAACAGATATGCCTGATATGAGAAAAACGAATTAGAGACTGGATGGTTCATTAGGTAAAGTGCTTTCCACTCTACTATAAAGACTGGAGTTCCAGTGTTCAGAAGCCAAGTAAAAGCTGGCTATTGGCCAGGAACGGAAGCTTACTTATAATCCCAGTTCTTGAGAAGTGGAGATTGGACTTCTGGAGCAAGTTGGTTAGCAAGACTAGCCAGATCCGTCAGCTCTGGGTTCAACTGAGAGAACCTGCCTCAATATATAAAGTGGAAAGCAATTGAGGAAGATTCCTGATGTCAACCTCTGGAATCTCCATGCATGAGTACACATGTTTATGTACAGTCTCACACAGGTGTGTCCATACACATGGGAATACCCATACACACATACATACACATGCAAAAAAGTCTGACTCATAGACTGGCTTCCCCAGGGAGTGGAGGAATCTTTGTCCACCAGAAGCATTGAGTATGCACAATTCTCATACTCACCTCTTGGCTGGGCTTCCCTGCTGAAGATCTGTGAAGCAGCAGGGTGCAGTGCTTTCTGATGTGAACGTCACTTTAACACATCTTGTTCTTCAGACTTGCTAGGTTTTGAATGGACCCTCTTTCTAGCTCAAATCTTTAAAAACTGTTTTGTTTGTAAGTCTTTTCTTCTTAGGACCTTGTAGCCCTTCACAGCCTAATCATGGATTTTCATTAGAAGTGAGGTTGAATATAAGTATGAAAAATGTTTCTACCTCCTTCTTTAAATCTAAGGGGAAATAACCCAAATTACATTCCAGCAAATTTATTACAAATTGAGATTCCATACATCCCTCTGCCCACCCCAGATATGTTCTCAAACCTGCACAAATTAAGTCATGTTAAATGCACCAAGAGAAAGCACTCTGTTTAACTCACACTAGAGAATATTTTGTGTTAGAGGATTCATAATAAGATGACTGTGTTTGTATAACATTTGGAGTGATTGGAAACCATTTTCCCAAGTACTTATTATAGAGTGAGAGTTACTGCCTTTGAGGAAGGTTTTCTAAAGCCACTGGCAGACTCCTGATTTTTGCCACAGAAGGACTTGCCCTGCCTGCACCAGCTTGACCTTAGGGGTCCTCTAGTTATACACGTCTGACTTGATATTAGCTATGGCAGAATCCTGTGTACTTCTATTTCCCACAGACCTTTTTAGTATAAGAGACTTTCTTTTTTATATGTCTAATTTTACATGTATTTGTGTGTGTGTGTGTGTGTGTGTGCGCGCGCGCGTGCGCACGTGTGTGCGCTCACTTATCGTGGTGTGCTTGAAGAGATCGGAGGAAAAGTTGTGAGAGTCATTCTCATGTAGGCCCTTCCTTCCATGTGGGTCCCGGGGATTGAATTCAGGTCCTTAGGCCTGGCAGTCAGCACCTTTACCAACTGAGTCATCTTTCTGGTCCTTTGGGACTAATTTCAAAGTCAGTTACTGCATCTCTGTCTCTTACCTCTTTTTTTCTGAAATTGCAGGGCAAAGAGATGCAGACCCAAACCCTGGGCAGTTGCCATTCATACATCTTTCCCATCTCCCACCTTCCTCCTTGCCTGGGTGAGCTAATTGTGAGGTGCTAACTTTGTACCACTTCCTGGGCCTTCCCTTGCCCTCTCTGGCTTTATCGGTGTCCTTTTATTGTCTCAGTTTATCTTCACTGTCCACTTGACTTAGAATCATACCTTTGGGTGTATCTGTGAGGGTGTTTCAAGAGAGCCTTAACAGAGGAGAGAAGATATACCTGAATATGGGTGGTATCATCCCATGGGCTGGGTAAAATGAGAGGACTGGAGAGATGACTCAGTCCTTAAGAGTGTTTACTGCTCTTGCAGAGGACAGGAGTTTGGTTCCCAGCACTCACATCAGGTAGCTCACAAACTGCTTCTAACTCCAGTTCCAGGAGATCCAATGCCCTATCCTGGCCTCTGCTGGAAACTGCACTCATTGCCCATACCCACGCTCAGACACACATGTATGCACGTAATTAAAAATAATTGTTAAAATGCCCTTTTTAAAGGAAGCAAGCTAAACACCAGTCTTCATGTCTCTACTTCCACACCGCAGACATAACGTGGTCGGTGTCCTCATGCTCCGGCCGCCATGACTTCCCACCATGATAGACTGTGCCCTTGAACTATGAGCTAAAATAAACCCTTTCTTCCTTAAGTTTGTTTTTTCTCAGATATCTGGACACAGTAATGAGAAAAATAGCTAATAACCTTTCCTTCCTTGTGTCCCCTCCCAAGACCTTCAGTTCCTCTGCACCTTCCAACCAAACTACTTTCATTGAACACTTTCTAACAGAACAGACTGAGGCTTGAATTTACTGTCTTCTAACCAGTCATACATGGGATTTCCAGGAATGAGAGAGAGAGAGAGAGAGAGAGAGAGAGAGAGAGAGAGAGAGATCTATGAGCCATTGGAACAGGATGCAATAGGCTCTGGAAACTTAGAATTTCTCAGTAATTCTGGTTGCCTCCCCCAGACTGCTGAGTGCCTGGCCTCTGTGATCATGCTGGTACTTTTTGCCTCAGGTTCCTAAGGCGTCACAGACAGCCCTCACATATGATAGAGTCGTGGGACTTGGGTCTGGGGAGGTTGTTCTCAAGGACACTACCTAGAGTCCATTTAGCTATGTATTAGAATGTACCATTTAGAACCAAGGCATAGATTGGTGCAGGTAAACACGTTCATTCCCTGTGTTCTTACTCTGAAGAAAGACCTGGATGTTAGTTTCAGAAAAGCAGAGGGTTTATTATAGAGTCCATAAAGGAGCTGTTGGGTGGTGCCCACTTCTCTCTTCATGATAGACATCCAGTTACCAGAAAATCCTGTCTCTACTCATGTTGGAGGAGAGCTTTGTCCAAGTTGAAGGATTAGCAAAGTTATTCTCAACTTTAATGTGTTGCTTCTTATGGGAAGAATTGCAGGAACCTGAGGAGGCAGCAGAACTTCGGTGTAGAGATTCTTATCAGAATGCCTTGTCTACCCATTTCTTGAGGCTACTTCCTTCTATGAACACCGATTCTGTTCCTTGTTATTACTGCCCAAAGGTAGGTGACTCTTGCTTCCAACCCACTGGGCACATCAGACACTCCTGTCACAAAAGAAGAAAAACTCACTTGGCAGCAAGGTCCTGATTTCTTCTGAATGAAGATGACATTGTTCAGGCAGAGTAGCCTAGGGTGGTATCTGCCATTCAGATGAGACCTGGTCTGCCTCTGCTGTTGTACGACGTTGACAGAGCCTCTCCACTTCCTTTGCCCCTTTCCACCTTCCGTAGAAGGGAAGGGAGCATCTGGAATCTGTTTTGAGGAAGAGAAAGAGGTAGTGTCCTGGTTGATATAACAAGGCTGTCTTGTAAAGTGACTTCTAGCCCATTGTGTATAACCATAGGTATAAGACATACAGTAGTTTAGTGGTAGTGAGACATGAGACTCAGAAGAAAATCACGAGTGGTGTTTTACAGCAGATATTCTGAAATTTTAATTTTAAAATGGTTTAAATGGTTTCTGGGACTGGAGAGATGACTCAGTGGTTAAGAACACTGGGTGCTCAGCCAGGCATGGTGGAGCATGTCTTTAATCCAAGCACTTTGGAGGCAGAGGCAGGCAGATCTCTGTGAGTTCCAGGCCAGCCTGGTCTACTTAGTGAGTTCCAGGCCAGCTGGGGCTACAGGGAGCTCCTGTCAAACAAACAAACAAACAAAAACAACAACAACAACAACAAAAAAAAAAAACCGCTGGCTGCTCTTGCAGAGGACCTGTGTTCAGCTCTTTGGTTCCCAGCACCCACGTGGCGGCTAACAACCATCCATAACTCTAGTTCCGGGGTAATCCAATGCCCTCTTCTGACTTCCTCGGGCATTGCATGACACAGGTGTAGGCAATACTCATACACATAAAAGTAATAAAATAAAATGGTTCCTAACTCTTTATGGGTAAATATCACTTTTGAACAATTTTCTGCCACTGGACATTTATCCAGCAGCACCACTGCCGATCCATTGGTCCCATTTGCCTTGTTTCAGTAGTCATGAATGTGGCTCTCCATCTTCCTTGCTCTGAGTTGGAGGGGACTCCTATTAGGAGAAGGCACTTCAGGAGGCAACGTAGGGCAGAAGGCAAACTGCAGACGGTAGTTTGAAGGGACCATGGGTCAAGGGTGCATTGGGATTCCAGAACATAGAATGCCTTAGCATTTCTTTTGGTTCCGTCGCAGATTACAAGGTGCCGATGAAGTCTGTATTTAAGTCCTTCCTTATCTAAATAGGTTCAGATTGAGAATCATCACAGGAGACGAGGGAAAAGATCCACTTTGCTGAAGGAACACTTCTTGGGATCCAAGAGTAAGCTACACTCTTGGGCAAAAAAGCTTATGGTTTGTCCCTGGGAGGATGTACAGATAAGTCCGGGGTTACAGGTGAATCTTCAGCATCCAGACCCTCAAAAGGCTCATTTGAGGACAAGGTGAGGTGAAGCTCTGTGGAACTTATCGAGGTATCTGGATAGAACACAGAGCAACAAAACTGGTCTAGGTGGCAAGCTTCGCCATTTGACTATAAGCTTCCTTAAGGAAAGCAAGTCTGTCACATCCATCTTTAGTCCCCGGTGACATAAAAGATGTTTTGATAAATGTGACATGTGTTTGTTGTCAGAAAATTCATGTTTGGATGAGGAAAGGAACCTCCTGAGCGTTGTCTGAGCTGCTGAAGGCCAACTCCGGCCTGGAAAGCTGAACCCCGTAAATGTCAGAATCCTTGGAGGGAGAAGTAATTACAGCCTTGACATTTGGAGCATGAGGCAGAGCTCCTGAAAGCACCTGGACCAGGGAATTATTTAGGAAGTTACCAAGCATAGAAGGCACCCTGGAATTATGGGAGAAGCACTTTAAACTTTCTGATCTTTCCCTCCAAGTGTCCTCAGCCATGGGTGTCCACCACATTGCTTTTTTGGTTCTCATTGATCCACACCTACCTCACTGACAGGGGTGAGGGCTGAATTAAAGGAAATGACACACTTAGAGTGGGCGCTGCAGTCTAGCATGGAACAGGAGCATTAGCTGGACAATTGGACTTCATAAAACAATTGAAGCTTCTGAAGGAGGCTCTGCCCATCATGGTGGTTTGAGGATGAAGGGTACCTCTGGTTACTTCACCACACCTTTCTTTGATCCTCACATATCATGGTTGGCACCTACCTACACTAAAGATATAGTCCACCCTAAAGACCAGGACACCACGTTTTCTATTGGCCAAGGTAGAGATTTTGTAATGCTTCTTCTAAGATAGTCGTCATGATTATTCTTTAAATTACTTATTTTTATGTGTATGAGTGTTTTGCCTGCATATATGAAAGTGTACCATGTGTCTACAGTGCCTGTGGAAGAAGGTGTTGGGTCCCCTGGAACTGGAGCTATAGATGGTTGTTAGCCACCATGTGAGAGGTGAGAACCTAACCCAGGTCCTCTACAAGAGCAGCAAGTGCTTTTAACCACTGAGCCATCTCTCAAGCCCCAGATTGTCAGGATTAATTTTGTCAACTTGATGGAATGCAGAATCACCATGGAGTTACCTCTGGGTATGTCTATGAGGGTGTTTCCAGAAAGATTTAACTGAGCCCTGAATGTGGGCAGTACCATCCCAGGGACTTGGTCCAGGATTCAATAAAACGCAGAAAGCAAGCTAAGCTCTAGCATTGCGTTTCCTGACTGCAGAAGCAGTGTGATCAGTCATCTCCCCCCCATCACCATGTCTTTCCCACCATGATGAACCATAAACACTTAAACCAGGAGCCAATACAAACCCTGCCTTCCTTACATTGTTCCTTGCCAGGCATTTTGTCATAGCAATGAGAAAGTGGACAATAGAATCACCCTGGATAATTTAACAGGGTCTCTGACTTATTTAGGAACTTACTAAGAACCACCACCACCAAATGAAGGGGCAGTTAAATAGTGGTCTCCAGCATCATCTTATCCCCAATGAGCTAATCTTCAGAATTGCTCTTTCTTGCCTGGACCAGTTTTACAACAAGAAGGAACAGGTTGGAGTTATAGTTGTGGCAAACGCTTCTTCAAACCCTAAGTCCCTGCTTTGGGCTCAGAAAAAACAGGATCAGTTTCTAAATTAAAGTCTGATATTCAGAAGGCCTATGAACTTTTCCATCTGATCAGCTTAAACTCCTGATATCTGTATATAGTTATTAAAACCCCGAAATAATTAGTGGGTAGGTAAGGCTCCTTCTTAAATGAAGGCAATCAAACATGTTATATTTTATAGGACTGTTCTAGTTCATTTTTGTTTGCTGTGATAAGCATTCTGACCAAAAGTAACCTGAGGAGGAAAAGGTTTATTTCACCTTACACTTCTGATCACGGTCCATCATTAAGGGAAATCATGGTAGGCATTGACGGCAGGAAGCATGGAGGAGTGCTGTTTGCTGACTTGCTTTTGGCCTCTGTGACCTACACTCACATGCACATACATATAATTTAAAATAAGTTTAATCTTTTTTAAAAAAGAAAGAAATGGTTGGCTTGGGTGATACCCTTGTTAGCATTAATTTTGGCTCCTGGTTGTATCAAGATGATAATAAAAACTAACCAAGAAAGGACCAACCTCCCAGAGATACATCGTGGTTCTATAATAGTTCACTTGCTCTGTGTATCCTCTGTAAACAGTACCAGGATGGCACACATACCAAGAATATTTGTGGAAATTGCATTTGGAAATCACACTGCAAGAAAGTGGTACATCCTTAAGATGTGAGTCATTGGAGCACCTTTATCATTGAAGCATCTTTGCTAGGGACCAGGAGTCAAATCATGCTAAAGAACGCATCGCCCAAACCAACCATTTCTTTCTTTTCTTTAAAGATTTGCTTTTGGTTATATGTCTGTACACATGAGTGTAGGGGACACAGAGGCCAGAAGAGGGTGTTGAATCCTCTAGAGCTGGAGTTACTGGCAATTGTGAGCTGCCGTATGTGAGTACTGGAAACTGAACTCCTACCTAGACTTTGTAGATGTATAAAACTTACAATGGAAATATTCCTTGGGCTGGGGGAGTTTATTAACCAAAACACTTCATATATGAAGAGTTCACAGGGAAAATGTAATGATGTGAGGGAAGCAAGGTGTGATCTGGGGTGAAGCGTGCATGCTGGAGGTAGGAGGGTACTGGAAGTTTCTTCCCCTAGGGACTTCTAGCTTCTATAGGGCAATATCAGTCATACCTATCTTTCTAACCCTGTGTCTGGCACATAGGAACCCACATGATGGAATGAAGTCCTGAATAAGCTCCTCACTGAGCTCCCTGCTCTCGCCTTCTCTCACTGTTCTGGCCCGCTGTGCCAATGGCCTGAATCTGGTTTTGTTAAGCACAGCTGGGAGGAGAGGAATTACATAGAGCTATAATCCAGTCCACCAAAATATCAGTCTATTAAAAGCACAGTTCATTACAGTCCACGATGCTAATTTGATGGGAAAGTGTCTCACTGGATCAGACTTTTAATTGAAATGAAATGCAACCCAGAAAGCAGGGGTCTTGAGGAAATTCTATTCTGCACCCTGGCAGTAATTAGTGGACCTCCTCCAGAGTTACTGGCCCCTGGAGTATTAGAGTTGTTAAATTACCAGGCAGGGGAAATTCTATTACCCAGAAGCTTGACTTCTATATATTCCCAGTTCACTCCTCTACTCTCCATCCTTCTCTGAGCGCCCACGAACTCTAAGACCCTATATAAAACTCTGTGAAGAACTGCTTATAAGACCATCTCCAACTTATTTTCAGGAACAAAAATATGAAGGACAGCCACAGTCTGTTTAGATTCATGTAACAAAATATCTAAGCCTGAGTGACTTTAGCAATGAATTTTGGAATGTTCTGGAACAGACTGGGAAGTTCAAAGTCAAGGCGCTGATGGATTCAGTGTCTATTGAGGGTCCTCTTCCTGATTCAGAAATGCACCTGCCATCTGGGGATTTCAAATAGTGGAAGGTGAAGGTAGCTTTCTAGGGATTGTCTGTCATGGCACAAATCTCTTTGATGAAGGCTCCACCCCAGAACATATAATCACCTCCCATTCAGCTCCTGGCCTCTAAACTCTATATTCTTGTCACATGTGCAATACATGCATTCTATCTCAATACCACATGACTAAGATCTAGTAAAGACCTGTTTCCTGGCTCATAGATGATACCTTCTTACTGAAGGAACCCACAGCTCTCTGGGACTCCCTTTTCAGGAAGTACAAATTCTATTCATGAAGGTTCCACCTTCATAATCACCTTGCGCAGGTCCCCTACGTGCACACCATCATACTGGCGATCGAGTCTGGATGGATTCACCGGGAAGGACGTGAGCATTCAGTATGTAGAAGAGTCCTTTAGACTTCACCATTCCAGACCTTAAAAGATTTTCAAGAGCTGGGGGAATGGCTCAGTGGCTAAAGCATTTGCCACGCAAACATGAATTCCAGAGATTAGATTCCCATAAACCTACATAAATGCTAACTGGACATGGGAGCCCACTTGTAATTCCAAGAGAAATCGTCTTGTCATGTAGCTAGAAAACACTCAGACACAGTGCTGTTATCTCCTGGTGAAACAGACAGCTAACACAATATTAATAAAGAGCCTCCTCTTCCCTTATCTGTCTGGCAAAGTCACGCCAGGCCAAGTGGGCACCATTCTGGAGTCTCATCATTGGAGGTCCGGAATCATAGGTATGTGGCCTCCCATGGGTGGCTTCATTCCAGGAGTAGGGACCATGAGCATCTTCCCAGGAGGAGAAGAGCCCATCACGGAAAGGCCTGCCATGTGAGTGGGATGCTGGCATTGTAACAGGGTGGAGAACCAGGACCAGCGGGGAGGTGGGATCGTGGCCCCTGCAGAAAAAGGTGCAGAGAACGGAGCCGGAGGTATCCTTCCTTGTTAAGACGCAGCTGCTGTTCTGTCAATCAGGCTCTTCTATCCCTGTCTAGTAATAGTAGTTGGTCTCTCCCATTTTCTTTGTATATCTTTCTCACAGATGGAGACTCATGGGCAAAGTAGTCACAATAAAACGTGGGCATGTTACTGTATAGGTCATCAACTACCCAACCTCAAGTACCATTTTATAAGCCAAGATTGTAGGCCACTGCTGCAAATTGTAATGTTCGATTTTATTTTTGATTGTTGTTGCGTTACTTGACTATAACAAATGACGTAAAATCAACAGAAGGCAAAGTGGTGGTTTTCTTAGAATGGAATAATATAATACAATTCCGATCAATGTAAAATCTAAAAGAGAATGGGTTGCTAGGACCTGTGGTGACACAGATGAATCTCAAAAACATGAGTTTGGGTAAAAGAAGTCAGACACAAAAGAGAGTGTCCAATCAAGTGTTGAAATGATGATTATAAAAAGGCATGAGGGAGCTCTCTTAGGTGATTGCAGTGGTTTGAATAAAAAACATCCCCCATAAGCTCATGTGTTTGAACACTTGGTCCCCAGTTGGTGCTGCTGTTTGGGAGGTTATGGAACCAGCAGGAGGTGGAGCCTTTCTGGAGGAAGTATGCCACTGGGCGTGGGATTTGAGAGTTTATAGCCTCACCTCACTTCCTGTTCTCTTTCTGCTTCCGATATGTGGAGGAAAATGTGATCAGCCAGCTTCCTCCTCCCCCACCGCTCAGTCCTCCCTACCGTCATGGACCCTGTAAGCCAACATAAACCCTTTCCTCTCTAAGTTGGTTTTGGTCATGGTGTTGTATCACAGCAACAGGAAAGAAAATATAATGGTGGAACTAGTTTATATATTGAGTCAATGGAAGATGGTTAAATGGGTTGGGTGCCTTTGTCAAAACTCATTGGGTTGCACACTTAAGATCTATTCATTTCCCTCTATAGATTTTTCTCCCCAATAAAGAGAATTAGTCTTGAAGGGAAGAAATGCATATATTCCCTTTAACTCAGTTAATTCCACTGTGAAAATATATCTTATGCCATTAGGCAAGTATATAAAAACAGCCACTGAAGTACTTAGAAAAAAATAGAAATACAATTCAAATACTCAGCAGTGATTAAATTACAGTAACTCTATAGTCAAATGCTCTATGGCCATGAAAATACTATGAAATGTACTTTGACATGGGAAAATATAAAGTGTAGCAAATTAAAAGCAGAGTACAAATCCGTTTTAGCAAACATTAAATATAATAGTGGCTTTTTATTTGTGGGGGAGAGCTGGCATAATTACAGCAACACCAGTGCTTTTCAGAGTTCTATAAAGTGGACAGTGCTACCTGTTTGGTTTAAATATATGGGTGCATTGCTGTGCATTTTAATTAGATTTGGAGCAGATCCTGTCATAATAGCAACCCCTAGATTGCCAGTGCTTGGACTGTTTTGCTGTAGAACTTCTAGTTCCACAGGCTCAGTCCTGTATACTTCTTTCTCTCTTGGGAACACCAAGCTCCTAGTCTTCATCTCATTAATCTACTACCACATTTAGTCTAGAAGAAATCATCTGTATTCTTCCTTCTGGACCTGACCATCAAAGCTCCTACCAGAGGTCTTCACCTGCCCATTGATTTCCATTCCACACTCCCACGCTTGTCCCTTGGACTCCGTGTGAGGGGCCTGCTCACGCAGTCTTCTGTGTCTCAGATTTGAGTCATGTCTTTACCAGTTCCAAGTGCCTTTTCTCTCTTAGAGCTTTCCTTAGGCAGCTTCTCTACAGCTATGTTCCAGGTTTCCAGATCCTGAGAGTCTCATTTTAAGGCATGTGTGCTTATCCCCTTATGCTGTCCAAAGGTGTGGTATATAAAACTAGATGGCACCCCCAAAAGATAGGGAAGGTCCTCCTTGATGCCTGTGACTTTGTTTGAAGATCGGGTCTTTGCAGATGACATGAAGTTAGGGGTTTGTTATGAGATCATCCTTCTCTAGGATGGGTCCTTGGCAGGCATCTGTGATGGGTAATCTTGACTGTCCACTTGATTGGATCTAGAGTCAAGAGACACACCTCTGTCTGGCCTGTGAGGGCATTTCCAGGAAGGATTAACTGGGAGAAGACCCTCCCCAAGACCCGTCCAGCAGTAGCCCAGATGTAAAGCATGCTGAGGAAAGCACAGCTGCTTGCTTGCCTGCCTTTGATTTTGTTTCTTGCTCACCTCCCCTGTGGTTGCTGCTGCGGCTGCTGCATCCATCATTAACATCAGGGTCCAGTCACATCAGCCTTCCAATGCAGACTGAAGACCAGCAACTCTCCAGGAATCCTCCCAGCCTCAGCTCTGGACTGGGACTGCTTGTTGGGATAAGTCAGGAGTGCCTGGAATATAGAGCATGGCCACACCAGACTGGCCTGCTCCATTCTAAACACACTGTCTTACCCAACAGCCCCTAGGCAAAACTATTAGGTCTCTAATCCTTTAATCCTAACTGGGTCTCTTGTAGATCATGTGACCAGAGGACAGGACAAAAGCCCCTCCCTCCCCTACCTGCCTGCCTGCCAGAAAACCAACCCCACCTCTTTGCCTGCAAAACTTTCCTATATAAACCCCTGCTTCTGCCATAATAAGCTGTCCACTGACACAGTCTCTCGGGTGTTTCTTCCTGTCATACTTGCCACTGCCGAAGGCGCCTCTCCCCCCATCGGTCTCTCTCCTCACCCTGACCTTCCGTGATGGGGACTGGTGCACAACAGTTTCCCAGTAGCAGTGGAGTCCAGGCCGAGGAAAAGCTGACAACTGCTGAAGCCTCCAGCTTCCTGAACTAAGCATCTACTGGGTTCTCAGCATCACCAGTGTGAAGGCAGCCATTGTCAGGCTGTCCAGACCATATTGAATAACTAACAGGAGGTTTGACACAGAAAAGAAGGCAGAGTGTAGATGACCTAGTTACTTTCTATTGCTGTAATAAAAAGCAACTGACCAAAAGCAACTTCTGGGAGGAAAGTGTTTATTTCACCTTGCAGCTTACAGTCCATCATGGAGGGAATCCAAGACAGGACCCAAAGTACAGACCAAGGAGGAGGATGCTTACTGGCTTGCTCCCCTGGCCTGTGCTCATCCTGCTTCATATATAACTCAGGACCACATGCCCAGGGGTGGTACCACCCACAGTGGGCTGGGCTCTCCCATATCACTCAGCTATCAAGAAAATGCCTCACAGACATGCCCACAGGCCAGTCTGATAAAGGAAATTCCCCAATTGAGGTTCCCTCTTCCTGGGTATGTTGAGTTGACAACTGAAGCTGTCCAGCACAGTAGGCTTACACTACAGTTAGCCAAGGGACACCTGGAGTCACCAAGTACTAGATAAGGTGAGGGAGGAATCCTTCATTGAGACTGAAGAGGGAAGAGGGCTCTGCAGATACCCAACCCATCCCCCACCACCTGGCCTGGTGGGAGAAGAAGGACTCAGGATGGTCTTTGCATGAAAAGCACAGAGACACAACCTGAATCAAGGGCTGTGTGTGCAAGGAGTGATCACTGGAAATCCAGAGAGGAAAGAGATCAAATGAAATTGGAAAGGAGGAGGAGATTAAGCAAGCATGTGTTGCCTGACACACTGGCCCTCTGTGCACACTTTGAGGTCTGATCTCACTGGAATCTTTCAAGGTGCTGTGGCAGGGTTCCAGGGTTGTTCATCCATAGGACCCCCTCCCCACCACTTCTGTCTCTCTTCCTAGTTCTTTCCGCAACCACCCCTTTCCTTTTACACCCCTATTCACCTTTCCCTTCCCCTATCATGTCTTCCCCTCTCCTCTTTTGTAAATAGTTGCCCATTTGGGTTTTTCGCCTTTTTTTTTTTTTTTTTTTTTTTTGAGACAGGGTCTCATATATCCCAGGCTGGTCTCAAACTCGATATCAAGTTAAGGATGACCTTAAACTTATCCTCCTGCCTCCACCTTCTGAGTGCTAGGATTACAGGAGTGCACCACCACTTTCAGTTTCATGTGGTGCTGGGGATCAAGCCCAGCATTTTAAGTCAGCACTCTACCATCTGAGCTGCACCCCCAGCCCTCCTCGGATCCTAGCTGCTGAATGCAGGTGCGGTGTCCATGCTGTGTCCAGCTGTGATTGAAGGACTCAGGTGAGAGAAACAAGTGCTGCTTCAGAGACATAAAGGGACAGCCCTGGCTGGAATGAGACACTGGCCAAGAGGACACAGGAAGGCCACCAGAGGCATGATGTCATGTTGTGGAAAAGTGTATCCTCAGACTTCAATTAGAATATGGCCTGTCAGGGAAATGCTCTAAGTGAAAATACTAAGTGAAATGACAATAGAAAAATCTGGGCTTACAGATCTTTTGAGGATTAAGACTGGCCCCAGCCCAGAACCCACTACTATCCTCCTAAGTGGACATAGTATTAAACTGACTCCTAAAACTTATTGCTACAACTATAGATTAGCACATCTCTCAACCCTCATTGGAGAAGCTTCTTTTTGCAGTAGATGGTGATTAACTCGGAGACCTACAAACGGCAGAGAATAAGAGTGTGGAGTGCTCAGTCGTAAATGGGACATCTGTATCACACTTCTCCCTTCAAGGCTCAGGAAACTTCACAGAAGAGGCAAGGAAAGATCACAAGAGGCAGAGGCAGGGGTGGATGGTTATAACTCAATAGTACAATTACACATATGAATTCACAGGAGTTACGACAGTGTCCACAAGACCTGAGCAATATCAAGCCAGATAAAATCCCAGCATGGAGCTGAGAGGTGGGCACAAAAATCCCACCCTTAACTGAGGAGATGTTGGTAATTGATAGCTGCTGGGTAAAGGAGAGTCAGTTCCCTTTTTTCTTTAACACGTATTTATTTTTGGAATTTTTATTGAATTTTTGTGCATTTCATACAAAACATCTTAACCATCTTTATACTCCATCCCCCATCCGCCCCCACCTGCATACCCCTACCGGATTTCATGCATGCTGTCATACATATCAATGCCTATGGAGTCAGGTTTGTGCAACCAGGTGTCCCTCAAGAGTCAGTTTTCTTTAAGGGTGCGACCCCTGGTAAGTCACCCACACTCAAAGACGACATGGAGCCACACCCAAGTGTTTAAGTGCCCCTCAAATTGAACTCAATGGATTTAAAAAAAAAAAAAAAAAAAGACAAGACTGTTGGGTGGATAGGGAAGAGGAGGGGGTGGATCTGGTGGGATATAGGGGAGGGGAATAAATGTGGTCAAAATACATTGCATGAAATTCTCAATGAATTTATAATAGTGTTTTCCAAAATAAAAATAATAGTGTTTTGCAAACTGTAAAACACAAAGTAATATAGCCAAGATTCCTCCACTCGTCTGTGGGCAGCAGTCTGTAGGGAGCTGTTTCCCCAACCTCAGTTCTTTTTCTGGTCTCCTCTCTGTCTCTACTCCCCCTTGTCACGACCTGTTCCCCACAGACCTGCTAACATCTCCGAGAGGGAATTAAAGCCTCCAGGAAGAAGACTCCGCTTCCCGGAAGGCAGAGAACAGTGTCCCCAGATACCAGGCACTCGCTCTCCATAGAAGCCTTTTCCCATAATTGCATCTTCCCTCCTGCTCCAGCAAATGAAGTTTAAATATTTAACAAGAATGTAGTCACTGTTGGGGTGGCTGGGGCTCCCCCACCAATGAAGCCTCAGGGGCCTAGAATCCACATGGCTCATGACTGAGTCAGGCAGGCCCTGTCCCTCACAGACCATCCATCACATCATATCGCCTAGGCTGCAGGCAAGCTTGCCAGACCAGTCAGATGGGGCTGTAGCTCATGGCTGGCTAGAGGTTGGTCCAGACACTGACTGTGAACTCTCTGGTTTGATGGAAGAGCTGGTACCACAGCATGGAGACTAGTCTAGGCTGCTCACCAAGCAATGGGAGTGCTAGTTCCCTGAGGTGGGAGATGTCTCCATGGGCCCAGTGGCTTTTCAGTTTCTAGCTTTATGATGTGCCGTGTCTAATCACAGGACTCCTTGTTTTTCCACAAGAAATATTATAGAAGTATTTTGTAACTATAGTCAAATATCATTATGTACATTTGTAGCTATTTTATAAGCAAGCATATTGATAACTATTATATAAACTCCTTTAAATATTTTATAAGTACTTTATAAATTATAAACTATAAGACCATATAGTTCATGATTTATAAGATAAAGTTTTTATATCTTATAAATGTGAGCCAAGGTCTTATGAACTGAAGTTCCCAGATAAGAGTCATACCTGTGTTGAAGACTCTACAAGACTGACTGACTGATTAGAGTGTCTGTGATTGTAGAGAGTTGGAATGTTGCAGATTCAAAGCCACATTATCTTTAGTTACCTTTAGCCCTTTTAATAACCAATTTATTGCCTGCCCCTGTGTTTGAGCTAATATCTTTTTGAGTAGAAGGTAAAATTCTTTTTTGGAATATATAAACAGCCTTGATATTGATGGAAGATAGGGATCTAAGAATATCATTAGATAGCATCTGAGACCTGGAGCAAAGATTTCCTAACTTTGCTGTGACCCACCTACCTGAAACTCCCACCAACATATTTTTTATTTATTAATATTGCGTGTATGATGTACATGGGGGCGGGGGTTGTTGACCATGCTGTGATGCATGTGTAGAGGCCAGAGGCCAACTTTGTGAAGTCAGTTCTCTCCTTCTACTTTTATGTGGGTTCTGGGGATCAAACAAGTCTCCAAGCTTATGTGGCAAATATCTTTACCCACTAATGTTACAGAGTTCAGGACCACTGGGAAGGGACCACTCAGACTCAAAAAAAGTTCTGAATCAGCCAAATCTATTTACCAGAGACTGAGACTCTCTGAGCCAATTTAGGGAGTGCTGCCCTAACTGGGAGGAGACAGGAGCTTTTTAAAGGTGAAGTCCAAAAGATAAAGTCCTTGGTAAAGGATTTAAGCTTTTACAATTTTATTAGAATTTTAAAGAAAAACTCAGGAGGGGGCAAGTGAGCTGATAATCTTAGCAGCTGCCTTGAGGAGGAGAAGGGGGGGTGGGGGTGGGGTGGATGGAGAGAAGGAAAGACGCCATGAGGCCACGCAGGTTTACAGCCTGCATGGAGGAGGTCAGACACGTGGCTGACCGGCAGTCACATGGCTGGGAGAAGGAAGTGTTAGAGAAAGTAAAGAAATACAAGATGCTAGGGCAGCCCAAAGCCTTAAAGAAAGCATGTTTAGAAAAGGGATGTGGAGAAGAAAAGGAGACATTACGCTTTTCCAAAGAATTCAGAAAAGCGGGAGACTTACAGACTACATGACTGTAGCTGGTCCAGAAGTTCTGTGCTAGGAGGCTGGATTCCAGGCAGGAAAAATTCACTATCTCATTAACGCACTAGGTATTCCACCCATCTATTTAGCATGACTTAAGGTGAACCTGCCTTCCTAGGGTGGTCCTATGACCAGATGGTTGTCCAGTGAAACTTGAGAGGTGGGTCTTTCAACAGACTAGATTTTGTAGTCTTGACTAGTTAAACTTATGGGGCTATTACATGAAGCCATCTTGCTGCCCCTTGACACTCATATATTTTTAAAATACCTTGAATTTGTAACTTTTTTGCTCTATTACTAAAATAAGTTTCATGATCTGGGCACTTTAATCCCAGCACCCAGAGGGCACAGTCAAGGCAGATCTCTGTGAGATCAAGGCCAGCCTGGTCTACATAGTGAGTTCCAAGTCAGCTAGGGCTACAGGGAGACCCTGACTCAAAAAGGCAAAAAACAAAACAAAACAAAACCATTTCATGAAACTGCTAACACATTGGAACATGGGATTTAGGATAACCTGAATCTGTATTCCCAGGCCATAGTCACTCATGTTTAGTGCCAGTATAGACTACTAACACAGTTCTCATCTCATGGACGACGATGTAATCTCCATAACACAGATTGCTCACTGGTATTAGAATTGTAGGGAAACCTGTTTGTAGGAGGGCTCTTTACAAAGCAGAGGTGAGGCAGAAGGGTGAACTGCTATGCTGGGCACTGGGATCCAGAGGCTCAGGAAGTCCTGGTATTGGCAACTGGCTCCCTCCCTAAGCAACTTCAGAAAAGACTCCATGATGTGACCCACATACCACATTTTACACTTTGTAGGTGTCACTAGAAAATGGCAAAGAGAATAGTCTCTTAGGAGGTGGGTCAGAAAGGAGATAGACTCCTGGAAGGCTTTGTAGGTGGTCAGT
Organism: Nannospalax galili; assembly: GCF_000622305.1. Taxonomy (NCBI): domain Eukaryota; kingdom Metazoa; phylum Chordata; class Mammalia; order Rodentia; family Spalacidae; genus Nannospalax; species Nannospalax galili. The sequence continues at coordinate 284,283 of NW_008342123.1, read as the reverse complement.
GAAGTGAATTTAGGAGCAGGAGGTGAGTCTTGGGTCAGGCTTAGGAGAAGGGAGCAGCAGATGTGGATGCCCAGTGGTATTTGAACATCTGGCCCATTTGGGGAATAGATGAAGTTGTGACACAGCCGTAGGGGTGGAGAATAGAAACAGGGACCTGTTCAGGGGCAAAGCCAAGGCTATGCTTCCCCACTCCCTTCTGCTTCCATCAGAGGAAGCTTCCTCTTTTCCATTTACTACCTACAAAGTATAGAATGTGGTGTATGGGTCACATCATGGAGTCATTTGGGGGAGCCGCTTAGAAAGGGAGCTAATTACTAATACTTGGTGAGAACTGGTGAAGCCATTGTGAAGTTGCCCACACCTCAGAATCTGAGTTAGCTGTCTAGATGTACCAGCCCGCCTTCCACACCTTTCCAAGGCTATCTCGTGCAAAGAGTATACTTGGATGTGAAAAGTCAGGTGGTTTGTGTAGTAGGAGGGCGAGCAGCCTTGGAGGGTCTAGAGACGGCTCAGTGGGCAAAGTACTTGCTATATAAGCGTTAGGACTAGAGTTCAAATCCCAAGCATTTACGTGAATACTGAGCAAGTGTGGTTGCCTGCCTGAATCCCAGCACAAAGCCCTACTCTGGCCTCCATAGATACCACACACACTCACACTACTCCCACAAAGACACACATGCATACACACAAATAGTAAAATAAATCTTTAAAAAAATATTGGCACATAAGGATAGAAATGCTCAAATCAGGATCACGGGAATCCCAGAAAGAAATCTCAATGAATAGGAGACCAGGGAAATATTTGGAGAAATGGAGATGAATTTCTTAGACTTTCAAAAAAAAAAAACAGAAAACCTCAAATTGAGAGAGTACCAAACAGAAGAAGGAAAAAGACTCATGTCCATTATTATGAAATATAAGTTTTTAATGAAATAGAAAATTCTAAAGTTTATGGGATGGGGCCAAGAAAGGAGATTTGTCTTTTTGCATGTTTCTGTTGAACATTGGATGCTAAAGTATTAAAAGAAAGTACATCCTAAGAAGAGTATATCCAGTCAAGCTAACATGGGACTTCAATGTTCTCGTGCAATCAAAGCCTTGGAAAATTGCGGTGAAAGATCCACATAGAAGATGGCTTTGTTGTGCTTGGAGAGATGGCTAAGGTTAAGAACACTTGCTGCTTTTCCAGAGGACCCAATTTCTGTTCCCAGAACCCACATTGGGTGGTTCACATCCCCCTTAACACCAGTTCCAGGGGGATCCAACCAACAACTTCTTCTGGACTCTAGGGGCACTGCATAGGTGCACACATGCACACACACACACACACACACACACACACAATTTAAAATAAGAAAATATGTCAGGTGTTGTGGAGCACACCTTTAATCCCAGGATTCAGGAGGCAGAGGCAAGCAGATCTCTGTGAGCTCAAAGCCAGCCTGGTCTACATAGTAAGTTCCAGGTCAGTTGGGGCCACAGGGAGACCCTGCCTCAAAACATTTTTTTAAAGATGTTTTCATCAAGTATGTACAATTATTTTTTACAGCTTTATGGAGGTATTCCAGAGAAATTAAAATCACACATAGGGGCTGGAGAGATGGCTCAGCAGTTAAGAGCACTGGTGGTTCTTGCAGGAGACCTGGGTTTGAATCCCAGCACCAACATGGCATCTAACAACTGTCCATAACTCCAGTTCCAGGGGATCCAACGGCCTCTTCTGTCCTTGTGGGCATTGCACAACACGGGTACACTTACCTACATGCAGGCGTAACACTCATACACAGAAAATAAAAATATTTTTTAAAGAATCTCACATAGTAAATATATACCACATAATGTTTTAATGTATGATGCAATGATTACTCAAGATAATTAATATATAGCCATCATTTAGCACTTAAGATCATTTAAGATCAACTCTCAGTCAGGTGTGGTGGGGCATACCTGTAATCCTATTACTTGGGAGGCTGAGGTAGAAGGATCGTGACTTCAAGGCCAGCCTGGTCCATCCAGTGAGACCCAGTCTCAAGGAAGAACAAAGACTAACAAACCAGGGCTTGTCTGGATGGCTCATGAGATAAAGGCACTTGCTGTCAAGCCTGATAACCTGAATTTTGTCCCTGATACCCATATGGTGAAAGGAGAGAATTGACTCCCACAGTTTGTCTCTAACGTCCACATATGTGCTGTGGTAAGCTCTCTCGCTCTCACTCTCGCTCTGAACTCTCTCACCAGGAGCCCTGGGCTTATTTCCAAGCACCCACATGGCAGCTAACAACAGTTTCCAACTTCAGTTCCAGTGTATCTGACGCCCTCTTCTGGCCTCTGAGGGCACTGTGTGACATGGGTGTATTTACATACATGCAGGCAAAACACTCATACACATAAAATAAAAAGTTTTAAGTAGGAATTATGCTTTTTTTTTTTCAAAAAAAAGTTCTAACAAATTCCTAACTGTGAGTCAAATAAACCTCCCTTAAATCAGTTCTTGTCAGGTATCTCATTGTAGCAATGAGAAATTGTATACTAAAATTATTTTATGATTTGTTATCAGTAAATGTTTGATTGGCATGCCTATTTTATATATCTATATATCAGGAGTCATATGAAAAATCTCTTAGGCACAAGGGTTGCAAGTGGAAAAAGTTTAAGAAGCTCTGAAGTATACGAATAAAACTGATTTTTCTCCATGCTTGCACAGCTGTGGGGGAATGTCACAATGCCACAAGGGCCTGAACAAAGAAAGGCCTAACTCCTGGAGGCATTTAATCCAAGAGTAAGCCAAATCTGTTCTCAGAACTGTTCCTCTAAGAACAGGTGTACTCTCTTTGTATATTTAAACAATGCATCCAACATGGCATAGGAGAGGAATGAGAAATTTGTCTCATCAGGGATGATTTTTCTGACCCCCTTCTGATCCAGAGCAGAATACAAAACCACAAACAGAAGTCATCAATCTAATCCCTCATGTTGTTTGTGGCATACACTGATGATAATTCATTATTTTGAACACAGCTGCTTTAAGAAATGGTATTTTTACAACATACACACACACACACACACACACACACACACACACACACACACATGTTCTGTGTCAGGAGCAAGGAAGGGCCATGAGGGAGAACAGAAAACATAGTTTAAGATTAAAGGTATGTGTTTAGTTTCGGTTATAAAAGTTGATTACAAGAGAAGCCCAAGGCATAGTAAGATTGTTTACATTGTTTCCCTAAAGCCTAGCTAGATTTAAATAAGCTGTTTAAACAGAATAAATGATCACAAAATATTAGATTAACTTTGGTTACAAGGTCAGGTAAGACAGGAAGCATTCTCAGAAAAGTTATTCACACACAGCAAGCACTTGACCCACAGAGCCATCTCCCCAAATCTTGCTTTAGACTTCTTTTGATGAGTTTTTATCAAGAGTAATTGTTGAACATTATCAAATGCTTTTGCTATATCTATTGAAATGGTCATGTAGGATTTTTGACTCATCCTGCTAATGCAATGGAGCTCATTGATTTATTTGCATATGTCAAACTGTCTTTGCATCCTAGGGATCACTCATTTCCACTCGATCATGGTGCATTATCCTTTTCATGTGCTGTTAGATGTGGTGGTTTGGCGAATATTTTAATAGCATTTTCAGTAGAGAAATTGGCCTGCATTTTCTGTGATATCCTAGTCTGTCTTTTTCCCTTCATGCTAGCCTCATAAAATGCGTTTGGAAATGTTCCCTTTTCTATTTCTTTGGAAGGGTTTAAGAAGAAATGACATTTATCCTTTGACTCTTTGGTAGAATTCAGTCACAAAGCCATCTGGTCCTGGAACTTTTCTTTATTGGCACTTTTGAATTATTTTAACGATCTTCTTGTTATTGATCAGTTCATGCTTGCTTTTTCTTGGTTCACTTTTGACAAGCTGTATGTTTCTAGGAATTCATCCATTTCTTCTAGATTATCTAATTATCTATTGACTTTTTAGCAAGTCACTGTTCATAATACTCCATTTTCAACCTGGGTTCATAAAAAATTAATATTATGGAATCTATTAACTAATCTAGTAGCAGCACAGAACAGACTGAGACCAGGATAGATGGATCTCATGTTTGTACAATTTATGAGCTCAAGCTCCAATGACCTTTGGTCCTGATGTAGAGCCTGATGGAATATTTAAGGGAAATATGGATTTTAATCCTTGTTTTCTCTCTCTGTCTCTATCATCAAAGTTCAGCTGACAAGTTTGTGGTGAGGACACTGACACAGCTACCTAGAACCTCTTGCTTTGTGTCCTGATGAAACTTCCTCAATTCTGTTTTATTCAGATGGAGACTTCTGCAGTGACTTTCAGATAGAGGATTTTTTTTGGTATGTTATTCTTTTCTAATTTTATAATAATTTGCCTGGTTTTATTACTTTCCTGATAGCCAGTCAGTATATGTTTCCTTCTCACTGTAACCTAGTGTCTAAGGTATAAAGGATATGTGCTACTTTGGGGTTCAGATTTTGAGGCTTGAGCCCACTGGACCAGGCTGCAGCCTAAATAAAATACCTCATTCCTGTATACTCCTGATGTCCTGCCTGATCTTTCCAGAAACAGTTCCACACTATCTTTTTAAGAACCATTGGATAGAAACAATCCTAAAGGATGAAATATTGTGTCGGGGAGATGGCTCAGTCAGTAAAATGTTTGCTGCACAAGCATGTGAACCTGAGTTTGATCCCCAGAACCCATGTAAGGAAAAAAAAAAACCAGCCAAATATGGTAGTACTTGTTAGGAATCCCAATGCTAGGGAGATAGAGACAGCCAGAGGCTTGCTGGACAGCTAGCTTAACCTAATCAGTGAGGCCCAGGCCAATAAAAGACTCCGTCTCAAAAAAATCAAGGCAGATGGAATCCAAAAAACAAGAGACTGATCACTGCCTCCTTGTGCAGAAGCTCAGTACACACACACACACACACACACACACACACACACACACACGGGTCTGAAGTGAAGCGGTAGGCTTTTTACTGTCTAGTACAATAGAGGTAATCTCTCACTTCAAGGCAGATGTTGGGCGTGCTTGCTTGTGCTAGGGTGGAAGTCTATTTGGTTGCCTGTGTTGCACCCTGGGGCTCAAGGGGCCAGAGTGGATCAGAAGAATACTGACTCCTGTTGTTCTATGAGTAATACACATCTCTTACCCAAATGTGTCTGTCTTCTGCCATCTATAAAACTATGACAAACTAACCTGTTTCCAGTTATAGTAAAGTCTCAGCCCCTTCACAGTTCTCACAATGTATGGATGAGGCATGTGGTAATATCCTACTGGTGGGTATGATAAAGTTCCTAACTGGGAGGGCACAAATGCATTGCCTTTAAAATCAGAAACAAAACAAAAATTTTCTTATTTGTTAATTTCGACTAATTTTAATGTGTGTATATGTGTGTCTGTGTGTGTCTGTGTGTGTCTGTGTGAGTGTATGCAACGTGTGCAGTACATAAGCAGGCCAGAAGGGAGTGTAGGATCCCTTAGAGCTGGAGTTAGAGTGGATGTGAGCTCCCCAGTGTGGGTGCTGGGAACCTAACTCAGGTCCTCTGGAAGTGCTCTTGACTGCTGAACTATCTCAGTCCCTGAAACAAGAATTTTCAGTGTAACTAATTTAATCAATTTGTATTGAAGATTACACTAGGACAATAAAACAAGAATAAAGACATAAGGATCAGAAAGGAGGAAGTAAAACTGTCATTATTTGTGTAATATAAACTCCTAGTACTCTACAAGTATATTAGCGATAATCTGTATTAAGGTGACTAGATACAAGAACAGTTTATTCAAATAGTGCCTTGAAAATTCGATTGTCTATCCATGCACCAGCAACAAACAAGAAAATGTAATTAAAATGACACCATTTACAACACTATCATAGAATATAAAGGATTTAAGAATAAGCCCTACAAAATTGTAAGACCTCTATAGGGATAATAAGTCTTAGGAAGTATGTTTAAAGATCTTAATAAATGGAAAATTATAGCATGCTTATTGATTGAAGGCTTACTGCTGGGGATTTTATAGAATTCAATAAGATCATAGTAAATTTTATATGGAATATTAAGTGGCTGAGGATGGTCTTCAATAAAATGACACTACAGAGGGATCATTTCTATTTCAGAAGTCACTGCTATGGTATATAAATTTAAACCAGCAGGTTAGAAAATGATGAAAGGAATAGAGAGCCTCAAACATATCCCAACAGCAGAATAGTAAAGGATGTTCAACAAATGGAACTGAAAAACTGTAACCCCTATGACGGAGAATTGATCACAGCCCCATACCATGCCCAAATGCCCAATAACGGCATGAATTGAAGAATTCGATATTTTCTACTAAGAGTTTGATTTTTTTTTTTGAATCAGGCATGATAGGACATGCTTTTACTCCCAGCACCCAGGAGGCAAAGGCAGGCAGATCTCTGTGAGTTCAAGGGCAGTCTGGTTTACACAGGGAGTTTCAGGTCAGTTGGGGCTACATAGTAACACCCTGCTCAAAAAAATGTTTGACTCTTTGAGTCTTGAAGTTGGGAGTATTTTCCACACACAAAGTACTGCCTATAAAGGAGGCTATAAAGCTTTTTTTTTTTTTTCTCCTAGTTTTAACTCTGTTATTCTTGCCCAACCATACCCCCACCCTGTGGTGGGTATATGAATTCAGCTTTCTGGGTATTGTAGAAGGAGAGTTGTTTTTGCATTCCAGAAACATTCAGCAAGAGTCATTCATTTCAGGGAGTAGTTGTGAAATGTAGATTTTCTTTCCAAGTGCATTGACCATTAGTGCAATAAGATTAGACACCACTATCTACAGAATCCATTCGTTATTACATTGACCCATTTAGAAAAAGTGATTTTTTTTTAACATTTGTTCTGAGAGGAGGGGCTATGTAATCTGAAAATTTTCTTTTTTATTCTGTCTAAAACTGTATTAAGTTGGGGCTGGAGAGATGGCTCAGCAATTAAAAGCACAAGCTACTCTTGCAGAAGACCAGGATTTGAATCCCAACACCCACCTGGGGGCTAACAAGCATCTGTAACTCCAGTTCCAGGAGATTTGACACCCTCTTCTGTCCTCCGCAGGCACTGCATGACATGGGTGCACTTACGTACATGCAGGGCAGGCATAACATTCACACACAGAAAATGAAAATAAATTAAAAATATTTAGAACTATTAAATCATTCTACTGCAGTGTTATTTAATATGTGAACTGTATTACAATATAAAAATAATTTTTAAAAGACTATTCCTAAACCTGACAATTAAAAACTATTTTTTATTACAACTTAGGAGTTAGAGTTTTCTGCAATATCTACTAGTGTAGATTAATATTTAGAATACTGAAAATTTCAATAAACAACAAATGGGCCACAGATGATGAGGAGCATTTTATAGATGTGAAGCATGCAGTTGATAAAATTTAAGGAAATACTTATCGTGGCCAATTATAAAAATGCAAATCAATCACAGTGTGATTTTATGCCTGTTTCACTGGTAACCATTTTAAATTTCACCAAATATTGGGAAAACTGAATTTGAAAGATTTACGGTGTAAATTGGTGCACTCCTTTGGAGGACGGCGTCAATAAGTATCGCGACATATAAAAAGGTTTTATATGATCCTTTTATTTTTTATTTTTATCGCATTTGTGTGAATTCCATGCAATATATCTTGATCGTACTTAGACTCCATCCCCACCTCCATTAATACCCCTCCCTTTTGCATAGTCCATATCCCTATCCTATGGAAGCACCAGAAGTGGAGGATGCCCCATCAGTGGGGCAGTTGGTCAACAGAGCCCTCCTATGTTTGGGCACATTTCCTGCCCAGTGCTTCTGAGGCATGCCCCTCTGCTCTAGTGGCTAACATTCTCCTCATGGGGTATATGGTCTTAGCCATGCTTCAAACACGCATCTCAGACTGAGTAGAGGATCAAAACACAGATTTATTCACAGGCCATGGGCAGGGAAATCTTCCTAGTGGTCAGCCTATCAAACATATCTACAGACGCAGAAGTAAAAGGTTGAGAAAGCAGATGTTTCTCGGTAAGGACAGGGGCTGTCTAAAATTAAGTTTTATGGCTTTGTTTCTTGTTGGGTCCTGGGCTTTAGTGTGAGTGCCAGGGGCAGGACGTGCAGGCAGCTGTTCTCCAAGATAAAGTAAGCAACCATTTCTCTACGTGGTCTCCCTGTGTGTGTGTCCTCCTTTTGTTTCTGTTTTGGTTTCATTTCTCTTCCATCAGGAGTCTAGGAAGAAAGAATTTGGGGGATATCTACTAGTGGCTTAGACCCAACACACATTCTCCAGGCCAGGACCTACAGCAAGAGAGCTTATATCTCCATCTCTTCAGTGATGCCCCCAGTATTTACCTTTCCACGCCAATCCGTTCTGCGTTTAGAGATGTTTCGCTTGTTTTCTGTGTTGGCTGGGGGTTGCCCACTTCTGGCATGGCGATGCAAAGTCATGTGGGCATCTGGCTCGACCTGCTAGAACCAGCAGTGTCCATTAATTTCCTGAACAAACTGAAGGACACCTTGATGCATGCCAGTCAAGAAGTTGTCTTTTCCTTTAAGGAGACTGTTTCTCAAATTGTGTTCCAAATAACAGAAGTCTGTGGCACCAAGTTGCAGATAACTGGAACTCTAAGAGCAGAAAAAATTTGTGTGTGTGTGAGAGAGAGAGAGAGAGAGAGAGACAGAGAGAGAGAGA
>NW_008342123.1:261802-275513 GCF_000622305.1 Nannospalax galili | reverse complement strand
AGAGAGAGAGAGAGAGAGAGAGAGAGAGAATGTCTATATACAAGATTCATCTTGTATCTATCTTCCCTGAAACCAAGAGTTTCTGGCACAGCTCTGTACTGAATATGGACCAGTAGGGACACAAGACTCATCAGCCAATAATACAGCCCATAATAGGGAAAGAGAAGTCCACAAGATCTGTGTTGTAGAATGCATGTGGTCTTCAGAGAGAAACAAGCACCATCTTCATCAGATCAGTTGTGCCTGCTTGCAAGAGGCCATCAAGACCGAGCTTGTTGACTGAGGAGGGTCATTGAACGCTCATCTGAGATTCTAGCCACTCCTCCAAGCCATGTGTATGCAATTCTGCCCTAATTGTATGTGGCCTAAGAGGGTGTCTGGTGTGTGTATACAGGTGAAGGTGGGGGTTAGGAGTAAAAGGCTACCATTTGAACCCACCAATGCTTTAAGGATTAGGAGATGATTAATTGGGAGGGGATCCATCCATACAGCTAGGGTACCATCATGTTGGGTATAGATGTTCCAGTACAGCTGTTTTGGGGTTGCCTACACTCCTGCCAGTAGCCCTGCAGTCATGTTTTGTAAGAAAGCCCAATAAACTCACTGGTTGCCCAGGGTAAACTCTGGTAGAATTGTAGTTTGTCACTGGGATCAAGGAGGAGAGAATAGATGTTTACATCTCCCCAGGGATGTAAACCCAATACATGGATTTCCTATGTTATGTGTCGCCAAACATGTTTGCAAACCAAATTTAAGATAATCTCCTAGCAGCCACCTAACTCATGTGTACTTGTTCCCAAAGTAAGTGACTCCGCAGATGATATTTGCAATTTGTAAAACCACTCTTGTGTCTATCTGAACCTAAAGTTCAAGGGCCCCTCTGAGAATTACTGACAATTGCTGGTGCTTAGTTCAGATATCTGAATGTCAGAACCTTCTCTGTAGCCAAAGATAATGCTGTTTTCTATCCAATAACATCCCATTTACATATGTAAAAGAAGTTGCACTATAAGCACAGGATTAGTTTCAGGAAGCCAGAAATCTTGAAGTCTTTGTCTTGGCATCTGTTTGTAAGGAACCCAAACTGGGATTTCAGTACATGTAGTATATTTTGGATATGATCCCAGGAAACAAAGGATGGGGAACAGGGAAGTGAAGCAAAGAAAATTAGCAGTCCTTTAAGAGTATACTTCTTGTCCCTGAGGGTTTAAAATAAATCTCTGTATGATTTATTATCAATTAATCTTTGAATTGTATGCCTGTTTTATATACCTACATATTTGTGGTTGTGTAAAAATTTCTTAGGTAAGAAAGGATAGAAACAGTTTTAAGAAGCCCCAATGTAATGAAATGCACCAAGGAGCTGTAAATGGGTCTTGGATGTTGAGCTTTCAACTTCCTTTTTTTTTTAATATGAAGAGGGAAATGAATACAAACAATGCTTAAGAGGAAAATCAGGGGCTGGAGAGGTGGCTCAGCAGGTGAGAGCACCGACTGCTCTAGCAGAGGACCCAGGTTCAATTCCTAGCACCCGCATGGTAGCTACAAACTGTCCTTAACTCCAGTTCCAGGGGGATCCGAAGCCCTCTTTTGACCTCCGTGGCATTGTACGATATGGGTGCACTCACATACATGCAGGCAATACGCTCATACACATAAAAAAATTTAAATTTAAATTTAAAAAAAGAGGAAGATCAGGAGCTAGGGAGATGACTCGGTTGTTAAGGCCCCATACTGTTCTTGCAGAGGATCCAAGTTCAGTTCCCAGCACCTACACTGGGTGGCTCACAACCATCTACAACTCCAACTCCAGGGGATCTGATGCCCTCTTCTGCACACACTCATACCCAAACACATACCAAGTACTCATAATTAACAATAAAACTTTTTTTTAATGGAAAATCATAGCCTTCCTATGGAGATTATAAATTATAAAGGTGATTCAATCACACAGAAGCCAAAATATGTTTAGCTTGATTTCCTTTTTTTCCTGGGAGTCAAGAATCATTGGCTTTGTGTGTTACATGTCCTATTGAAAGCAATAGACCTGATAATCTTTCCACATCATCTGTTTGACCAGTGCAAAGGAAACCCCGCCCTCAACTGGGACAAGGCTTGCTCTAATCCCTAAACAGATAGAGCTCAGTGTTTCTTGAAATGGTTGAGTTCTGCCTGAAGTGATTGTTTTCTAAAAAAAAAAAAAAAAAACTGTTTCTTACTCCTTTACCAGGCAGCGAGGCATTTCATCTGTCACCCCACAACACACATACACATATATAACCCTGAACATGATGGAAGAGGCTCAAAACTGTGACCTCCATCTGCCTGCCCCTGCTAAGATATAAAAGTTATCCTAGGTCTTCAAGGTCTTCGCTACTTTAGAGTCTCCTGTTTATTCTCTCCCCCATCATCCTCTGATTTCTAATATGGTAGAGTCCGAGTCATCAAGGGGATGATCAGAAGTGTAGATACTGTTCCAGATATTTCCTTTAAAAAAATCTTTTACATGTAATTTGTGTGTGTGTGTGTGTGTGTGTGTGTGTGTGTGTGTGTGTGTGTGTGTGTGTGTGTGTGTATAAGAATGTAATGTTAGGATCCAGCCTCTGTTAGGCTTCCTCTCACAAATACTGACAGGCATCCTACAGGGCCATTCTCTGTGAGCCCCCAGCTAAGAAGACTTGCTGGTTCCACATCTCATCTGGATATCCTGCTCACCACTGTCTTCCCCTGTCCCCACCCCAGTTCACAAAATGGCACAAAAAGAGACTCCCTCATCACTAGAGAGATGGCTCAGTAGTTAAAGGCACTTGCCACCAAGCCTGACAACCTGAGTTCAATCCTTGGGACTAGAATGATGAAAGGAGCAATCCAGTTCCCCAAAGTTGTCTTCTGATCTCCACATGGAAATGTACAAACAACACACAAATAAATTAAAATGTCATTAAAATTTTTAAGTGAAAATAAAAATCTTGACTCCCTCTTCTGATCACATATCTGTTCGTGTCCTCTTTTTCCCCATTCCTAAAAGAACAGAGTTCCTATGTGGCCATGTTGACTAGAGGTTGGGGCCACAGCTTGCAACACTAAATTGCAAAACTAAGACTCAACACTCCATCAAGCTCCAAGGCAATGTAAGCCCAGAAGTTTGGGAAGATCCCAGGATTCAGAGAGCCGTGGATCTTTTATAACTGTCATTGTCTGAGTGCATTTTCTGTTGCTAATGGCACAATACTACACACAAGATAAGTACAAAGAAAAGAGATTTGCTTTGGCTCACAGTTCTGGCCCAAGGTTGGAGAGGCCACACTTGACAATGGTTTTCCTGCTGACAGAGTCCTAAGGTGGCCCAAGGTGTCATGTATCAAGAGACAGAGTGTCCCAGAGACCTAGTCAAATTGGCTTTTACATGAGTCCTACCCTGCAGATCACCCATCAATCCGATAATTTCATGAATGAATTAATCCATGCATAAATTTGGGGTACTAATCACCTCTTCAAGGTCCCACCTAATGGCTCATGATGGGGATTAAATTTCAACATGAGGCTTAGATAAAACAAACCGTATTCAAACCACAGCAGCCATAATGCTACAAAATTGAGCAAATTAAGACCAGGGGCACCATGTCACATAGCTATTGATTGACTACCCTCACATATGCATTTTCTGAATTCAGGAACTCAGGAGTGAGTCCTTTGGTGGTTCTGGCTCAGGAGGTTACAGTTGGGTTGTCAGACATTCAGGGCTGGAGGGTCATCATCAAGTTCATTCATATAGCTGTTGATAGGATTTGGTTCCCCTTAGGCAACTGGAGTCAGGGTGGCCTCGGTTTATTACCCCATGGGATTCACCACAAAGTTCCCTGACTGTTGAAAACACTAATTGTTAGTGTCTCCCAAAGGGGTCGCTTATTTTGAAACCTAATTTTATAAATAAGGCTGGAGAGATGGCTCAGCAATTAGAACATGTACCGCTCTTGCTGAGGACCTCAGTTCAGTTCCCAGCACCCACAGTGGACAGCTAACAACTGCCTTTCGCTCCAACTCAGCAGGTACCTGCACACATGTGCATATTCACCCCCAACACCCACACATATACACATAAATAAAAACAAAATCGTCCTATTAAAAAGTGACATCCCATCATTTTTGCTGCAAGCTGATGGTCACACAGACCAATCCTAGTTCAAAGTGGGAGGGGACCACACAAGAGTCTGATGACCACAAGGTAGGCATTATTGAGAGCCATCTTGGAAGCTAGCTGCCACATCCACTGGATGGCCTACCTAGCTTTTGTTAAGAGCGAGTTCAGCAAGTAGGGTTCCTATTCCACCTAAGGATCAAAGATTCATCATTTCTCATTCAGCTCCTGTTCCCTGTGCTTCTCTAAGTGGCAAAGTGAACGGAAGGGATGACTGACATGCTGGAGTCCCCTGGAAATACCATCTAATGCTATTAAACTGTAATCATGGTGGATCAAGTGAGTACATTCAGAGAATTTGGGAGTCAAGCATTGCATTAGAAGATTGAGGTCTCTGGTGTAGAGCCAGTCCCGAGTCTTAAAATGAATTGAGTTTGGGCCTTTTCTCGGCCTGCATAGAATTGTCTCTCCTAAGGTCAGGGGCCGCTCACTCTGAGACGTTAGATTGCAAACCTGGTTGCACAGATAATGAGTCTTTGTAGGCTAACCTCATTGCACATAGAGAGGGCAGGGATCCTGCCTGGGTCAGTGTGCATGTGCAATTCAAAACAAGCCCTCTAATCTCTGGTGGGTGTAATGGCTTTTGCTGTTGCAACTCCTTCATCTAATATATAAAATTTTCAGCTGCCTCCTGGGAATCTTTCACTTCTCCATTAAAATTAGTTCTAACTCTGTTAGAAACTCATTCAAGGAAACAAATTTGAGTGCTGCTCTTGGGTAGTGAAGTCAGCCAAAGCCTAGGGAGTCTAAAGACTGATGTAAGACAAGATTTTAGAGGCTCTGAACCTAGTGCCTTAAATATTTCATCGGATATTTGTTTTGCAGGTTTTGTTTTGGTTTTCGTTTTTTGTTTTTATTTTTGTTTCTGGTTTTTTGTTTGTTTGTTTGTTTTTTTGAAGTGGAGTCTCCCTGTAGCCCCAGTGACCTGGTACTCTCTCCATAGACCAGGCTGTCCTGGATCTCACAAAGGTCTACCTGCCTTTGCCTCCTGAGTGCTGGGATTAAAGGTATATGCCGCCACACCTGACTTTCATCAGCTTTTTAAAAGATTTGTTTTTAATTATGTGTATGTGTGTATGTCTTTGTTGAGGTATGTACGTGTGTGTAGGTGCCTGCAGAGGCAAGAAGAGGGTATTGGATTCTCTAATGTTATAGGCAGTGCTAAGCCACCTAGCATTGAGTGCTGGGAATCAGGCTCCAGTCCTCTGCAAAAGGAGCAGACACTTGTAACTGTCAAGCCATCTCTCCGGCCTCATTTCATTGAACTTTTTGAGGCATGAACTAGGGCAGTCTGAGAGTGTCTCTTAGTCAACAATCAACACAGAGAAACTTACTTCTGCTTGATAAAACGTGTGGGGATTTCTCCCAGCATATACCTGTCAGTATATGGGATGCTGTATAACTCAGATATTGACTATATATATATTTATATATTTTATATGTGTGTTTTGCCTACATGTATGTAAATGTACCCATGTGTGCAATGCCTGTGGAGGCAAGAAGAGGATGTCAGATCCCCTGGAACTAGAGTTTTGGATGGTTGTTAGCTGTCATGTGGGCAGTGGGAACTGAACCCAGGTCCTCTGCAAGAGCAGCCAGTGTCCTTAACCACTGAGCCATCTCTCCAACCTCCAGATTCTGACACGTTCTATGAGGACATAATAACAGGTAGTCTTCCCTATTGAGTTTTCAGCCCCACAAGACTGCATGCACGCCATTATTTGTGTTATGAGTAATGAGTTGTCACCTGTACTTCTGACCATCTGGTGACAGATCACAGCTTCACTGGACTCCTTCCTCAGAGTAAATTTTCTAGAGCAGTTCACAGAACTCAGGGAAACACCTTATTTCTATCTGTTCATTTTTTACTAAAGGGTGTGTTATAGAATGCTATCCTCTGAGAATATCAGATGTCATCTTCATCAGAAAGCTATGACCACCTGAAAGAGACTCCAAGATCAAGCTGGTTGCCTGTTGACATTGCTACGGCGGTGGGGGGGGCGGTGCTTTGGACCCTCACCTGAGATTCTGGCTGCTCCCTCCTGCACCTCCTGGCCAGTTGTATGGAATTCTGCCCTAATTGCATGTAGTCTCATGGGGAGATGCTAGCATATACAGACTGTAGAAAGTTAGCTGAAAGGGGGCGGGGACACCATCTACGCAGCTCTGAGGAAGTCATCATCCATGCTAAGCTGAGACTTTCTGGTGGTGGGGCTGCTTTGGGTACTCCCACACTCTGTAAGTTAGCTCAATAAACTCATTGATTTCCCAGATTGGACTTTGGAAGATTAGTACTTTGTTTTGTCACTGGTGACCTATAAGGAGTGGGTAGATGTTTGTTTAAATCTCCCAAGGAAACAACAGTGGGGCATTACAAAAGATACAGACAGCAGAGCCATATGGGGAAGGACATAGGGCCATGCACGAAGGAAACATGGCAGAACTTCCTCACCCTCTCCTGCAGCACCACCTCCAAGCTTCTCCATGTGGCCATCTATCTGGAAGCTATGCGTGAACCCAGTCCTTTGGGTGCTATGGAGGCTTCATACAGGCATGAGAGATTGACCGTTAGTGATTATCCTGATCTTTTGTGTCTAACCACACTCAGAGATTGAGAGAAATGGGGATGCAATTCCTATCTCTTGGTTCTTCCAGTGACCAACCCCTCTCCTGAAACTATTATTTATATATATCTATGTATATATTTATATATATATTTATATATATGTTTATATATATTTATATATGACATCACACACAAGTGGTGCACCTACATATGTCCAGACAAAATGCCCATATATATAAAACAACAGATACTCATCACTATGGAACTCCAGGGATGTTAGGAACTGTATATACACGTGTGTGTGTGTGTGTGTGTGTGTGTGTGTGTGTGTATGTATGCCATGAACATCGCATGAAGACCAAATATACATTGAACAGTATCACTGCAATACTTACTGTTTGGGAAATGCTATTGTAGTAACTTGATGGCATAGGTCTAGGGTCGGTGTAGTGATATCAGTAGGCTCTGGTTACCTTTTGGAATAGTAGTTCACAAGGGGCTTTGGAAAGGCTTAGGAGAGAAGCATATGGAATAACCCAGTGGGTTTGTTGTGCTTCTGCAATGGTAAATATATTTTACCCACCAGGATAGGCTGGTTATATTAATACAGAAACTCTGAGTCTTGGTGGCTCAATGATTTATTTTTTGCTTATGTTTCACATCTATGATGGTTGACTGGAGTATCCCCCCTCATGCCAGTCACTCAGGGGAGCAGGCTGGTGGGGCATTCACTCTTAACTTGGCAAGTTAAAGAACATTTTGGAAAGTTAATGCCAGAATTAAGTGCTCAGCCCCAAATAGGAATTCATCCTTTCCACTCATAATACATTGGCTGAATTGGTCCTATGACCCCACCAGCTCACAAAGGACTAGGAATTACAGTCCTTTGATGCACCTGGAGAGGGGAAGGTAAGGAGCTATTGGACAGCAGCTTTATCGACAGTCACCACTGGCATCCCAATTAAACAAGAACCCAGATTCTTGCTGCTTTTTTGTTTCCTGTGTACTTTAATTTCCCCTGATATCACTTCATCTGTGTTAGTGTTTTCAGTGGCTATAGTAATGAAGGTTTAGAGACTGTAATACTTTGTTTTCTGGAAATATCACTCTTGTTTAGAAAATGCCATCGTTGTAACTAGAGGGCATGGGTCTAGGGTCAGTGTCATGACCTCAGTGGGTTCTTAGTTACCTTTTGGAAGTGTATCCTGCAGAATGGAAGGGATGTGGCTCCAGTTGGCATTACCTGTGTGGGTACAGAAATGATCCCATCCACTCCAGAAGACAACAGTCAGAATGCTATCATTTGGGGGTGGGGGCCTAGTGCCAGGTACTCAGTGAGTGTGTTGACAAGAAGTCAAGGTCACAGCAGGAAAAAGGATTCAATGCAAATTGTTCAAAGGAAGAGAACTTGGGCTGGGGTAATACCTCTGTCAGTAAAGTGCTTGTCTTGGAAACATGAGGACTTGAGTTCAACTTCCCAGACCTCACATTAAAAAAATAAAAAAAGGTAGAGGGGTTGGAGAGATGGCTCAACAGTTAAGAACACCACATATGGACGGCTAAAAACTGTCCATGATGCCAGTTCCATGGGATCTGATGATGCCCTCTTTTGGCCTCCATGGGCATTGCACATGTGTAGTGCACTTATATACAGGCAGACAAACCACTATAACACATAAAATAAAAATAAATTAAAAATGTTAAAAAGGCAGAGAGATGTGCAGGAGATATGGAGGTGGGGACCAGGGACAGGAAGGCTGGTAGACGAGGAGACTCAACATAGTGAGACTCTAACTGGGATTAAGGAAAAATAAGAAAATCACAGTGACTTCTGGCCCTCAATTTCACTGGGATTTTCCCAAGAGAAAGGGGATAGTGTGTTTTTTTCATATCAACAGAAAACCACAAGGCAGGATTATGAAACTTAAATTTCATCAGAGGAATGTGTACAGGGAAGGGAGTTATGGTTTCCGTGTGGGTTGTTCTCTCTAGAGGGCACTGACTATGTTCTTCTATTATGGGCAAGCAGGAGTTTCTATATGAATAATGGTGATTTCAGTTGAATAAAATAGGGAGCAGTGTTCGGTGACTTTGAACTTGGGCTAAGGGACTTAGTCTATCCATTTCACAAGGTTCCAGATCAACAGAAGAACTGCCTATTTATAAATGTATAAACATCAGTGGTAAGTGCCAGGAGTCAGCCTTGGGATTTTCCTTAATGACTGCTAGTTTCTCCACTGACCAGACTTGTTGCCTCCCTGTTGGATCATAAGCTTGAGGAATGACCATAAACTAGAGCTCCCTGGGTACACGCGGGCCAAAGTAGGGAAGGAAACTTCTAACAACGAGCCCATCTTCTCTTCACCTTCCTTGCCACTGGGAAGGACCTGTCACTCAGCCGGGGTGCTAAATGGTGGACCGACTGAGTGTCCTTCACTGGGACAGGAACAGGCCTGTTCGGGGCTTCTGACACACAGATTCTGCTGCTTGTAACTCAAGAAGCTTCACGTGTTCATGGTTTTGGGTGACTTCCTCTGGTCCTTCCTACACCATGACCAAGGCGATATATAGAAAGAAAGAGTATTTGGCTCACTGTTCCAGAGGGAGAATCCATGGTGACAGGAGCTCACATCTTCAAGCAGGCACAGGAAGCAGAGAGAAAGAGAGAGCAACTTAAAGTGGGACACATCAATGAACCCTCAAAGCTCGTCCCCCATGACATGCTTCCTCCAGCAAGGCCACACCTCCTTAAAGTTCCATGACCCTTGCCAAACAGCACCACTAGCTAACTATTCAAATACTGGAGGCCTATGGAAAGAATTGCCCATTCAAACCACCACATCATCCACCCCCCACTCTCTTCCAACGCATCCTAAGTCACCCTCACATCCACCTCTCAAATTACTGCCCTCTTCTGTAATTGTTATATGCAACCTATTTAGTCCAATTAGTGTTGCTGCTCCCATGTGCAAGGATATGGGGCTGACCACTTGGGATGAACCTGTGAGGGAATTGACCCTCCCTCGGCAGCTGTCAAATGCTCTTCAGTTAGGGGTGAGATCTTGTGAGTCTTTTTCCCTCATCCATTCTGAAATGCTGGTGGGTGTGGTCTTGTGCAGATCTTGTACAAGCAACCATATTCTTGAGAATTCATGGGTGCAACATCCCTGTCATGTCCCTACATCCCTGGCTATTTTGCAGGAGTCATCCTGGTCCTCTGGATTTTAGACTCTTTCTACCCCCTCTTCTCCCATGTTGACTGAGCCTTCAGTGTAGGGGTTATAATATAGATGTCCCCTGTGGGGATGAGCACTCCACAATCACTTATTCTCTGCACTTTGAGCAGCTGCAGTTCTCTGTAATAGCCTCTGTGTACTACAAAAAAGCTTCCTTGATGAGTGGTGAGAACTGTACTTACCTGTGGGTAAAACATAGGTATTTAGAAGGGAGGTGGATACTGTATCAATTTATATGCTCATCTCTTAATAGTTTGATTACCCAAGTCAGGCATGGTGTTGCATGCCTTTAATCCCAGTACTCAGGAGGCAGAGGCAGGGAAATCTCTGTGAGATCAAGGCCAATCTGGTCTGCATAGTGAGTTCCAGACCAGCTGGGGCTACAGGGAGATCCTGTCTCAAAAACACACACACACACAAATTAAAAAATGTTTTAAATAAAGAGATAAAACATAAAACATCCAGGACTCACACCTCTTGCCAGAGGGAAAAAGTCAACCTCCTGTTAGAGACAGAGGACTCAACACTCAAAGCAACAGAGAAATCCCTGAGAATATTTCAGAGAGACCCTATGATTCCTGTTCATCCAAAGCTCCTAGCTGTCCCTACAGCCATCCTGAACCCAGTAACACTTCCTTTTTTGTCTAGGATACACTTAATTGGATTTCTGTCACAAACAAGAGACTCCTGGCCAATTTAATATAGGATTAAGGAGGATGTGTGGGCAGTTCTGGGTCTCTGGCTATCACACTACCTTTGAGCCAAATCCTTGACTATATGGATTAGGAAAAGTGATGCATAAAGTCAGTAATGATCAAATCTCTCTAAGTGACTCAGCAGGGGTGCATCCCAAACAATGCCTGTGAAAAGTCATGGATATTCTGAAGGCAAAAATAAGGAACTAGGACAGAATTTAAAGAGCTTCCTGTAACATAGAAACTTATTAAAATGAGGATTCTGCTGCCTCAGGCTTTTTGTCTTGGTTTTAGATGGCACATGGAAGAGATTAGATGCTACAAATAACTTCAAGAGTTCTGGAAACAGAATCTATGCTCCTGGCATTGTCCTTAAAGGGGCCAGGCAGAGGAAAAGGAATCAAGGCTTCTATTGGTGAACTTAGGCCCAGTTAGCCCAGATTTCCACTCTTCTCATCCACTCTGCCCAATGGGAGGATCCTTGGAAGTCTTCGCCGACTTGTGTACTAACCAACACCGCCATCTAGCGGAAGGCTTTAGAAATCTCCCCCCACTTCTATACCTGATCAACCTAGGAGGCTCTAGGCTACCCCATCCTCTCTGCCTCGTCCTTCAGTGACTCTCGTTTAATACCCAGGCTCTTCCCCCCTCGTCTTTGCACTACTGTGTGGATGAGTACAATTATCATCATAGAAGTAGGTGTCCTTGTTCCTCATCAAACACAGTAGCTACCATCAGTGATTCCTGGGCTCTGTCCATCCACCTGGGACAAAGCCAGGATAGAACATACTGTACAAACATGGCATTTTTCTGGGTTTCTCACTGTATTTTTAAAGGGCCTCCACCTTCTCATATTCCTGTGTACTTATTTGAGGAATTGTCGATTGTAGTTGAGAACTCTAATCATGGTAAGTGACAACTCCAGCCTAGACTGTGATGTCTACTATTGATTTTGTAAACTATGTTTTTACCTTACTGAGATGATGTGTCCTTTGCTTGTTTATAAAGATCACAGCCTCCTCCAGGCTTAGTAAGCTAGCAAAGTCCATGTGAGATATTTGGGGTACTGGTACCTATGCCTGAAAGGGCCACCATCACCAGATACCCTTTAATGTATGAACCACTAGTGCCATTGTCAAGGGCATTAGCCATTCAAAGGTTGGCATTCTGAAGGTGCCAAGGGCATGTGTCCCTCCTCACGAGCAGTTGTCCACACCAGTGTTTTTGCATACCCAGTGTCCCTATGAGGACGTTCAAGGACCGAATTTCTTCTCTGCAGTCAAAGGCTGAAAAGCAATTCCACCGAGATCACCTGGACTTCCAATTCTACTGGAAACCTCAATTTCTATTAGCCTCTCCCTTCAAACCTAGGGTCAGAAGAATAAGCTAGGTATGATTCTTTCCTCCCTCGGTATTTCAGTGTGAAGCATGGCCAGGCCTGAAATAGTTTAGTAAGGGACTAGGGAGGCTATGGCCTAGAGAGGCCCGCCCTATTGGTCTGCTTCTTGTCTTGGGAAAAGGGGTAGCTGATGATGGGTTCTTGGATCTGGATTCCAAGCTCCAGCCCAGATGGCTATACTTAAGGAAACACTTGAACCATCACCTATTAACTGCATATTATGATCGTTCTGAAACCTAATAGGAGGGGGGAGGGCAGGAACAGAGAGATGAAAGAGCAGATGGAAAGGGAGAATAACAAGGGTACCGTCAAGGCTCCATTTAAACACGTAGGAAGTGTCCACATTTCAGGTCATCTGATGCTCTTAATTTTTTTTTTAATGTGTATGAGTGTTTTGCTTGCATATGTGTAAGTGTACTCATGTCATGCAATGCCCTTGGAGGCCAGAAGAGGGTGTCAGATCCCTTCAAACTGGAGTTATTACTGGTTGTTAACCACTATGTGGGTGTTGGGAACTGAACCAGGGTCCTCTGCAAGGGCAGACAGTGCTCTTAACCACTGAGCCATCTCTCCAGTCCTGGTTTTATGTGTTGAAAATGTGTGTGTGTGTGTGTGTGTGTGTGTGTGTGTGTGTGTGTGAGTGCAGTGCCCATAGAGGCCAAAAGAGGGCATCAGAGCCCCTAGAGCTGGAGTCACAGGCTGTTGAGTCACCTAACATGGGTGCTGGGAGCCAAACTCAGGTCTTCTGTAGAAGCAGTAACCAGTCTTAACCACTGAATCATCTCTCCAGCCTCATACGATGGTCTGTTAACATGATTCCCTGCCTTCTGTCATGTAATGAAGAATTGAAATGGTTGAGATTGACAGGTTTTGTGTCTCCATGCAATTCTGCCAGTCGTGGAGCAGAGTGGCGAACTGTTCTGTGTCATTTTGTGTCATTTTCCTGGCCATGCTATATATATAAAACTATACATATATAACTATATATATAATATATATACAACTATAACTATAACTATAACTATATATATATATAGTTGCTATTGTCCACATAAATCCCAATGATTATGATGGTTCTTTCTTGTTGATTGAAGACTCCACCCTACTTTTCTGAGGATTTGGGCCTCTCTTCTCCACCCATCTTCTGGGAAAAGCCACCAAGATGGAGAAGCTACAGAGAGACTCGAGCAGGACTTTAGCTGGCCTGAAAGATGGCAGTGGACCCACTACCCGGTGGGGGCCTGCCTTTGGCTCTGTCTACATCACTGTCTCTGTGTTGGACAGTGGTCAGTTCTGCTCAGCAAGCTCTTGTTTAGGAAGAATTTATTTTTAGTTTATTATTTATTTAATAACCACATACTTAGAAGAAGCCTTTTATTACAATAGCATTGACATATTCGGTAACAATTTTCTGAGCTAAGATGCATCTTTTTTCAAAATTGGCTGTAAATTTTTAGGTTTACAGTTGAATTATTATAGTTATACAATATTGTGCTCAGTATAAATCCTATAAGATTTAAAATTAAATGAGGTTTTAATCTTTAAAAGAGATCTTCATTTCATTATTAAAATACAGAGTTTCATAAAGAATAATTCATTTTTAATGCAATTGACATT
>NW_008342123.1:253785-261727 GCF_000622305.1 Nannospalax galili | reverse complement strand
GGCATCTGAGCATGGATATAAAGTCATCAGGTAGATTTCAATGGTAATGCTTTGCACATCTACTAATTATTTTTTTAATTATTTATTTCATAACCAAATGGCATTTCATTACAACAGCACTGACATATTCAATAACAATTTCCAGAGCTAAGATGTTTCTCTTTCAAAATTGACTGTAAATTATTAGGTTTACAGTTGAATTAATACAGTTATACAATATTGTACTCCATATAAACCCTATAAGACATAAAATTAAATGAGGTTTTAAACTTTGAAAAAGATCTCCATTTCACTATTAAAATACACAGTTTCATACAGAAAAAATCATTTTTAATACAACTGAGACTAAGATGTATATGCGTTTCTAATCTCTATATATCTGATTATTACTACTTACAGTCGGTTACTTTCTGAGCTCCTTAGCATCTGAGCATGGATCTAAAGTCATCAGGTAGATTTCAATGGTAATGTTTTTCACATCTACTAGTTATTAAGGAGCAAATTTTTATGCTTTGAAGAATTTATTTTATAGACCCACTTCCCAGGCAGCACCCTCCCATAGCCTCCATCTGCCCACTAGAGACCTTATTCTTTGATATCCCCACTACTGTCTGCTGTGTTGTCGGCACCCCCAGCCATTCCCCACTACTTGCTCTTCTGGTGAATCTAAGCCTATCTAGAGGTCTTTGTTTAAGGAGGCTCAGCTGTTCCTTATCTAGCGGTAATCAGTTGTCAATATTCCTTTGGATAAGATTGGGCTCTACTGTTCAATTTCCGAGTTCTCTGCTGGGTTGCTATCTGGGTATCCCTTTGGCCACCGTGACCAACAACTCAGAAGGAGGTATCGCCTGTCTGGCATTGTTGCTTGCTATGTAGCCTTTAGCTATATATATGGTCTCTTATGAAATTATATTGGCCCCTTTAATCTTTGGTTATACTTTCCTTTTGGGTGTTTAAGGCCACACAGTTGGTCCAGATAAACCAATTTTACTCTTAAGGTCGTTTAAAGATCTGTTCCTCAGGGGTCACATGGACTTGGGAGGAGCCCCTGGCTCCTTTCTTTTACCATTTCTGCCTATGTGAAGGTAAGCCAAAGGTCCTGCTCAACCATGGTTGGCTTTGCTTAGAAGCATGGAGGAAATGATTCCTCTCGTGTGACCCTCCTCTTCATAGACTGGACACTGGTTCAAGTCCATCTGGTGGGGTCTCCTCGGCCTCCTTGATCAAGAGGACAGGTGACCCACCACCATTATAGGACATTTTGAGAGATGCTCATAGTCCCCTGGAACTAGTCGACTTAGGAGGGCAAGGAGCAAAAAGTGTCCTTTATGTCCCTCTGACCAAATTAGTATAGGCCTCAAAGTATGTCTGTTAAACACCCAAGAAGGTTAGTTCCACCAGTCTGGTATTTTTAATTCCTGTATATCATGTAGATAAATCTTAGGTACAGACCAGTTCTCAGATAAACCTTACCTAGACATATATTTCTTGATCTGCTATGTATAATTTGTCAGTAGGTTGTAGGAGTAATATGGTTCTTACTGGTTTGGCATTATCTCTCATATTCTCACCCCTCCATCATGGTTTTCCCCCTTAAGTTGCCCCCATTGCCCCCCTTTCTCCCATAATAATACCCTTCTCCTGTGTCCTACCTCTCTTGAGCTCCTTCTTTCCCTTTATGCCCTAGGTTCTTTGTATACCCTTCCCCGCCCCGCTCCCTTAAACTAACCCAATTTTTATCCATATCTACCTTATTAAGGCCTGTTTCCTACTGTTTTTCTCTTTCAGGTTATTTCTTTTTCCTTTACCTCCCTGTTTCCTTTCCATTATCCTGGTTCCTGTAGTTGTGTCTGGTTGCATACTTATTTATCAGAGTCTGGTTCTAGGATCCACATATGAGGGAGAACATATGCCAATTTTTTTTCTGAGTCTGTGTTACTTCACTTAGTATAACAGTTTCTACTTCCATCCGTTTATCTGCAAATTTCATGATTTCACCTTTCTTTACTGCTGAGTAAAACTCCATCGTATAAATGAACCACATTTTCATTATCCACTCATCAATTGAGGGACACTGAGGTTGCTTCCATCTCTTAGCTATTGTGAAGAGAGCAGCAACAAACATGGATGTACAAGTGTCTCTGCAATAGGACGAGTTCTTTGGGTATATGCCAAGGAGTGGTATAACTGGGTCAAATGGTAGGTTCATTTGTAGTTTTTTGAGAGTTCTCCACACTTCTTTTCCATAGGGGTTGAACCAGTTTGCAGCCCCACCAGCAGTGTGTTCCCCTTTCCCCACATCCTCTCCAACATTTGGTACCATTTGTTTTCTTGATCTTAGCCAGTCTGACTAGGGTAAGGTGGAATCTTAAAGTGGTTCTAATTTGCATTTCCCTAATTATTAGTGATGTTGAACGTCTTTTAAGATGTTTCATAGACATCTTTTCTTCTTTTGAGAACTCTCTGTTCAGCTCCTTAGCCCATCTTTTAATTGGGTTGCTTCCTGTCTTGGTTCTCTGTTTTTTGAGTTCGTTATAAATTCTGGTTATTAAACCTCTGTCAGATGTGTCGCTGGTGAAGATTTCTCCCATTCTGTGGGAAGAATTTATTTTCATTTACATGTGTCTATGTGTATGCATGCCCACATATGTGTGTGGGTGACCAAGGAGGCCAGAAGAGGGTATCAGATCCATGGAGCTGAAGTTATTGACAGGTGTGAGCTGCCTGATGTGGGTGATTAGAACCAAACTCCAGTCCTCTGCAAGTAATCACTCTAAACAGCTAAGCCAGCCATATGTAGCAAGTGATTATAGCACACCCATTGCATGATGGAGTCAAGAAACCCACAACTTAGCAGAGCACGATGTTTATAGGGAAATACATCAGATATTAATCTAGGCACAACATGCAATATCCTGTAAGCAATGAAGAATGGACCTCCTGGGTGCTGTAAGAGAACAGCAGGACTGGGAGAACTACTGAGACAATGGAGACTGGTGGGAGTGCATCTTATACTATCAGAAACCGAGGCAGCTTAGTGAGCATCTACTTGACCTTCTTCTGTGCCAACAAGGTGTCTAAATCTTGATGCCGTTCTCTCAGGTTCTGTACATTATCTTTCAAGTTTTTCTACCTCCAATTCAGAAGGTCTGATTTGCAGGACTCGAGTTCCAGGAAGAGGGAGGCAGGTACTCGGTGGCAGTGGGTGAAACAGACATCGTTAGACATAAATGATAATGATAATAGTAATAACAATTTCTTGTTGTAGCATTTGAGAAGCACAGGGAACCAGAATAAAATTGTTCATTCAGAGAGCCTAGAAATTAGGTCTCCTTATTCACCAACAGATAACTGAGGGCCTGGTGTGTTGAACTTGACCCTGGACTCTAAAGATAGATGAGAGAGGGGTAGCACTGTTCTGAGGAGTTGAGGCAACTCAGTTTATTCACAATTTCCTTCAGAAAGCCTGTCTTATTTCCCAGTACCAATCCTCCCAGATCCCAGAGTCAGAATCCTAGGTAGATGACGCATTCAGCCGCCATCAGCTGGCTCCCCAGCCCCAGCCTTAGAAACAAAAGCCCAGTTCACCCCTGTGTAGACAGTCTTTGAATTTGCCTTCCACCAGGAGCTTAGTTCGGGTGGTCAATAGTGTTCCTCTGTTCAGAACTCTCCAGTATACACAAACAATGTACAACTTGAGAGAGGAACTTATAAACCAATTCCATTTATAATAGCATTTAAGAACTAACTCCACCAAGGAGGTGAGAGATTCACACAATAAAGGCTATAAAATACCACTTAAAACAATTAAAGCATAAAGAGATGGAAATCTATTCTGTGCTCAGTCATTGGAAAACATAGTGCTGTGACGATCACAATACCCAAAGCAATCTGCAGGTTTAATACCTCCCTATAAAATTCCAGTGACAGTTTAGTTTTTTTTCAGTTTTAATTCTTTTAATTAAAATTGGGAGCATACAAAATAATGAGTTTCATTCCAACACTTTTCCCGCTTGCGCCTATTCCCACCCCTACTTCCTAATTTCCACTGCTCCTCCTCCCCTTCCACGCTGATCGTTCTCCCTCCACATAGTCCTCCTTCTGTGACACACACACACACACACACACACACACACACACACACACACACACTGAAATTGAGGTTCCATGTATATGAAAAAATAAGCAATGTTTTGCATGTCTATCCTGTCTTGCTGCCTCTCCCCTCCCTTTGGCCCTCTGACTCCCCTCAACAGACCCTCTTCTACTTCTAATGACAACATTTAAATTTTTTACAACATTCTGTCTAGCAACATCACACATATAAATAATGCAAACTGACCATTCTCAATCCCCACCCTCTCCAATCTCCCAATCATCCCTATGTACCCCCTCTCTGCCCTATAAATCTCTTCCTCACATCCAGGTCTATTCGTTTTGTTCTGTGTCCCGTTGAGTTTAACCAGGTCCGTCCTAGTAACCATAGGTTTCAAGCTTTCTGTTGAAACCCAGTGGACTCAGCAATGGGTACATAACTGGAGACAATAATTCCTCCAATCCCAGAAACTATCGGTAGCCAATAGTTCAGCAGTAAGGGGTATGGTCCCCTGCTACCCCCTTCCATGACTGACTGTTGACAGGGCCTGTACTTAGGCACACTCAGTGTGGATAGCCACACTTGTGAGTTAATGAGGGTGTGCGGAATTTAGAGGATGGTATGTCATAGCCCTTCACTCTGTCTTCTGGTCTCCACACTTCCCACCTCCTCTTCTACAGTGTTCCCTGAGCCTTAGAGGGGTTGGCTTGTTTAGCTCTGAGCACTCAGTCACCATTTCTCTCTAGCGCTTTGTGCAACCATGAGTCTCTGCACTCACTGCCGCTCACTGCACGGAGAGGCTTCTGTTGTTAAGGCTGGAGTACCTTTTGTCTGTGGGTGTAATTTTTATTGAAACAGAAAACCCACCCTAAAACTTATATAGAACCTCAAGGAACCACAAATAATTGAAAAAAAAAATCTTGATAAAAAGCAAAGTTGAAGAATTAACACTTTGTGATTTCAAAACTTACTACAAAGCTACACTATTCATAACAAAGTGACCCTGGAATAAAGACAGACACATAGACCAGTGGAACAAACTAGAGAGTCCAGAAATAAACCCTCACGTGGACAGCAAAATGATTTTTGACAAGACTATAAAACCATTCAACAGGGGAAAGAATAATCATCAACAGGTAGTGCTGGTAAAACTGGATCTCCACACACAAAAGAATGAAAACAACTACTTCCCTAACACCACACATCAGCATTAATACAAAATGGAGCAAAGAGGATGGAGAGCACTGGCTGCTCTCGCAGAGGGCTGGGGTTCAGTTCCCAGCACCCACAGAGCAGCTAACAACCATCTGTAACTCAGCTCCAGGACATCTGATGCCCTTTTCTGGCCTCCATAAGCATTGAACACATGTGGTGCACACATATACGTGCAGGCAAAACACTCATACACACAAAAGTAAATCTTTTAAAAAATGGATCCAAGGCCTATATGTAAGATAAAAGCTATAAAATACTTTGAAGAAATATAGAATAAGAGCTTCGTGATACTAGATTTGACACAGGTAACAAACAGAATAAATAGGCAAGCTGAATTTGATGAAAAGTTTAAAAATTACTACATCATGTAACATTAGAGTAAAAAGACATCTTACAAAATGAGAAGAAAATATGTGAATTTTGCATATAGTAAGAAATTGATATAAAAACATAATTATTAAAACTGAGAAAAGAAAATGTGAGAATTCCCAAAACTCAAAAAAAGCTAGTATTCTTTGAAAATGATCAAAGGACTTGAATAGACATTTCTGAAAAAGATTGCCATAAAGTATATGCAATTATATTGAACTTAACATCACTAATAGAAAAAAGAAAATCAATCACAATGAGATATCTTACACCCATTACAACAGCTACTATAAAAAATAGAAAATGCAGATCTCAGCAGACTGCCTGAGAGTGCGTAGATCCAGCCTCCACATGACAGTGAGCTTCCCTAAATCACATCCTGCCCAACCCCCTAATTGGGACCACATGAGGTCCCCTCCCAATTTGCCAGGGCTAGACCTCTCCGCCCTACAGTAGGGTAGAAGCTGAGACCTTAGCAGACCACCTGAGAGTGCCTGAATCTGGCCTCTTCATGGTGAGGAAAGAATCTCTAAACTGACACACACCCTGGATACATACCAGTGACATTTCTATATCTCCAGGATAAAGAGAAAATTTCAAAAGCTTCCAAAGATAAAAAATGTATTTTTTTCCCTCCAAAGGAACATGAATAAAAAAGACACACGACCTCATCGGCCATTCTGGGGGCTAAATTGCAGGGAGTGAGGCCTCGGAAATCCAAGGGAGGTGACTGGGGAAGAACTCAAGGTGTAAAGAATCAAGTCAGATCATTGGCAGAATGGGGTGGGGGTCACTGTGCAAGGCCAGGTCTTGTGAGAAACATTTTAAGTGGGATTATGTGCTTATGTGCATGAGGAATTTATTAATGCGGCCATGTACGAGACAGGTTCAAAGATACTGGCCTAGCTGTTAGATGGTGGTGACCGCCTGGGTCCATGTGAAGAAGTGAGGGAAGGCAGACTGGGTGGGAGCGTTGACCGTAGACACTTTTAGGAAGATTCTGTGAGGTTTGCAGAGAGGTCCCAAGCCCAAGTGCAGTCCCAGTGTCTCTGCTCAGCCTCTGAGTGTATCAGTTACTTTCCCGTTGCTGTCATAAAACATCATGACCAAGGCACCTTAATAGAGAGAAGAGTTTGTTTGGGCTTGTAGTTCCAGAGGGATTACAATCCATTGTGGCGGGAAGGTGGGACAACCGGGCAGCCAGAGCAGGGAGCTGAATAATCACATCTTCAAGTACAGGCAAAACGGGGAGAGCAAGCAGGAAGTGAGACAAGCCTATGGACTCTCAAAGCTGCCCAATGATACACTTCCTCCAGCAAAGCCACACCTCTTAACATCTGCAGACAGCACCATCAACTGGGGACCAAGTGTTGAAATAATGTGAGCCTACAGGGGACATTTCTTATTCAAATCAACACACACACACACACACACACACACACACACACACACAAGGTATGCATGCACACATGGACATACATGCACTATGAACATGTATGCATGTACGAATATGCATACACACAGACACAGACCCAAACACAAACAACCACCACCAGAACTAAAGTTCAAAATTTAAGTGGATATTTCTGGGAAATGAGCTGAAGGAAGGAGATTTGCTTTTTGTTCTATTCAATTCTGTGGTATATTTATATGATTAATTTTTTTACTCACTTCTTGTGTATCTAAAAGGTCCTCTAGAGACTTAATTTTAAAAGCTGCCTTATTTAGGAAAAGTGTAGGCATGCACTCTAAACTTATGGAAACATGAAACAAGAGCTCATTTATTATTTGTAGTAAAATGATTGGTGGTGCTCTAAACCTGGGTGTAGGCATTTCGGGCTGACAGAAATGGCAGATACCCTGAGCAGTGAAGCCAGCAAGACCATGTCCTTAGAGTGACTGAAATCAGTGTGCGTGATCTGTTTACCTGCCTCTGTGTTGTGTGTTCTTGAAGGGTGCGCATCTGACGCTTTGTGGGTAGTTGATGGACTATGCACAGTAGCATGGAGGATCAGAGGGCATAATTTTATCTCATGTCAGTGGCAGAACCTACAGATGTGTGAATCTCAAAGTTTATTCCCAGATATAAGGCCCAAGAACAATGTTATTCTAGAAAAAAATAGAGGATAAAATTTTAAATGTTGTTCATTGCTTGAGTCTCCTATATTTATAGTGAATTCTAGTCAAGTTCATTCCAACTTCCCTCCGTCATCCCCCTCCTCATCACCTCCCTCCTCCCTTCCCTCTTCTCATCCCTCCCCT